>NW_027328741.1:28543991-28860380 GCF_048564905.1 Vicugna pacos
CTTCTCTTTCAAGGCCAACTCATCAGACATCTTCAGTTTATGAACGTCATCCTAATTACAACTGAACTACCAGAGGACTACCAGGTTATGCATGATAACAAAGATTAAAATTGATGTTTGCAAATATTGACAAATATCTGCAACTTTCTTATTTGAACAATAAACATAGAAGTGTACTTTATTATCCTTATTTTTTTAAATAGAGATAAGAGTTAAAAGGGAGACTAAGTAACCATTTAAAGAAAAAAAGAGATATTTGTTTGATATGATCATTTGATGGAACAATATGGGTGTAAATTTAAATAATTTCTGTGAGGAAGAAGAGAAAATGGAAGAATTTGGAAAAAGTCTAAAACATGGAGAGAGGGAAAATTACTAAGTGGTTTCTGGTTCACAGTGTAAAGTATTAAATGTGTTAAGTTAGGATATGTTGGAACATGATGAAAATGCAGGAACCGGCCCAGGGATCATGGTCTTTATTATGTCATCTCTGGTATCATAAAAGTCACATGATGTAGCCTCAGATGGTATATTCAGCATGTGGTAAAATTTAAAAAGGAATTTTATCTCTGGTCTTCCTTGTGCTGTTTTCTAAGCATTCCAATTGTTGCTTTATTTTCCTCCACTCAAGAGTATGCAATATATTTTTAGAGTGAATATTTTAAGTTACTATCATGTTCCAGCCAAACACAAGCTTACACCTTCAGGGTAGTACTTAATGCTTTTCCAAATCTAAGCCCACAAACTCAACATAGTTTAGCCATTCCATTATAGATCTGACATCTGACTAATTTGGCATATCTTTATGTTTCACTGTTTCTGGAGATACATCCAGGCAAATGCTTATCAACCATATTAAATCCAAACTCATAACTATTGCTCCAGCTTATCCTTGGACTTAGAATGTCCTCCTTTTACCTATTTAGATTTCCCCAGTTTCAGCACAGAAATCACCTCCTCCAGATATTTTCTGTCTATCCCCCTTTCCTTGTCTAACTTGGATACCAGCACAGTAAGCACAGCTCACGCCACAGGATGCATTTTAGTATTTAGTGAATGAAAACTACATGTTGACTTTACACAAAATCTACTTTCCTGAAACAACAAAACTTTCATGGTTTACAAACAGTTTCATTATGGTCTTTAATCTTCACCACAAACTAGCTCTTTTCGTAGCCCAAGGCTAGTCACTCAAGACTGTAATTGGAGGTAGGTACAGGAGACAAAGTATTATTTTCTTCTTAATTCACGCCTCCAGAGACCTAAAGCATTCCATTCTCATTTGCTGGATTTTTTCATGTCTCTTCATCACCCACCCACCCCAAAATAGCTGATTCTCTTCCCCATACCAATAACTATACTTATTTCTAATTAATTGACTTCTTAGAATCAGAGCTTTATCCAGAATTGACAGTGCCATTGCAAACATTTAGTGTAGGTTTATACACCCCACATAAATTGTGCCCTTGCTAACCTTCACACAGGAAGTATCTAAGAGGTACTAGAACCTTGGTTGGGGTGGTCGTATTCAGTAACTAAATTGCAATCTGAACTGTGTAGACTAAAAAGAGGTGAGGGTGGTAGAATTTAATATTTGTCCAACTGCAAGAATACCAAATTTCTGCAGATATTAGGAAATATATAATATTCATGGAAGACTTTGACTATTTCCGATTAATTTAAAGTAAATGGTGAAGCAATTTCAAAATGTGAAATGAGCTGAAATTCTGGAAAAATTGTAGGCAAGTTCAGGGAGCCTAAGGCTTCTGCTCACAATGATGCAGCCAGTGTCATCTGATAAGACAGGAAAGGCAAAATTGAGTCCAGAAAATGTGTCACCAGTTGTGAAGAAAGCCTTTGATAATCTGGAGAATGGGCAAATGGGCCAGGGTAAGCTCTAGCAACTTCCCACCAATATGACTTTTACCAAGAGAAGGAAACAGCCCACTTGCAGCAGGAGATCTATGTCTGGACAGCAGTGAGTGTTCCTATAACAGAAACATCAAGTTTTCAAGTTTGTCAGCTCAACTCTGATGGTGGCTATGTTGTAGCTTACATTATCAGTCTGGGGTTCAGAAGGGCTGGTTCAGCAGCTAGTTTCCAGCTCCCTTATCAGACAGTGGGTCTTACCATAATCATCATAACAAGATTCTATAGTGATAAGGCAAAAGCTACACTTTAATTTCAAAATTAGAAATCCTAAATATTCTATTGTTTGTTTTTCCATCTCTAGTTTTCTACCTGGGAAAACTAGAATATTGGCAAATGAACAAAAGTTGCCTGGTGCTTTGAAAACTATTCTCTGAGCTCTGCCTACTGAATTCTTCCCACTAAATACAACAAATCTGTCTTCCACTGTGTGTGTGTGTGTGTGTGAAGATGCATTTTTAAGCAGTAACAAAGTTTGTCTTAGTTGAGTCATCAGTGAATTTTTCTTCTGCATCTGGCAGAATCTCTGTGAATTAAGAGTTTCATTGAGCCACCAGATTTTCTTCTGATCAGTGAGAGGTAGATTATATTTCTCCCAGTATGCTAATTGTTACCTTTTCATTGAATCCCGAGCTGATGCTAGGGCCAAGCCACTGAACCCTTGAATTGGACTGAGACATATACAGTCTCCAATCCCCAGAGCCCAGCACAGGATTGTGTCTCCTTTTTAATTTAAGCTTATGTCCAAGTTTATTTCTCTTTTAATTCTCATTGTTGACACAACATATTTTGGCTTTGAACACCCATTGACTAATTTATAGAGACTGAACAGCTGATGTATTCCCGTTCAACTACAAATAGCAATAACCTTTATTTCGTTGGACTACCTGGAATACAGTGAACATAGTCATTATTTCGAAAGCAGTCCTCAGTCCTAATAATGCAGAAACTTTATAGTTCTTTGCCAGCACTTGAGCGAGGATAATTCCTGTGGATCTCAGGGATTATCCTCACATCCCCAAATGCAACCATGGGAAAACACCATATTGTTTTCCAAAATTACATCTTTGTCATTTTTGCATTCCAATTGCAAAACAGTTAAGAAATGTAGAAGTTCTGAGGTTTTATCATGCTGAGATTTTTAGCAACCTAACATGTTCCTTACTTACTGATGCTGTTGGGGAGATGAGACCTTTGGTCTGAGACAGTGAATATTATCACTCAAAGAAAAGCAGCCATGGTTATATTTTTTATCCATTCCCTAATCTCAGATGAATTCACAGAGTGAAATTTTAATGCCTACAAAATCAGTTGTCTGTTACCATGAAGAAAGTTTAAGGCATGGTAAAACACAAATTATATTAGTATCTTTATGTATAATTTATTAGAATCACTTATATATTTGCATCTTTATCTAGGATAACTGTATTATGACTCACGATTACTTCCTTCAAAAACAGTAATGAGAAATGACATGGGAAACAATGATCATTGTCTTTCCATTTTTCCTTCTGCTTTTATTGAGATATAATTGACATAAGACATGGTGTAAGTTTAGGTGCAAAGGGTAGATATTTGAGTCACATGTATCAGGAAGTAAATATTATAGCAATTTTATGGAGAATTCATTATCTCATTTAGATATAATATTAAAGAAATGCAATTTGTTTTTAGTTGTGCTGAGAAATCTTAGCGTCTACTCTCTTAACAACATTCATATGTAACATAAAGCAGTATTAATTTTATTTATCATGTTAATATGTAACATCCCTAGAAGACGTTTTTTTAATGGCTGGAATCTTTCGGGTGTATTAATCTAATTCTCCTTTCCCAACCCCTGCCTCTGTTAACTACAAATCTGTTTTTTTCTATAAGTATATTTGTTTGTTTTTGAAGTGTACTTTAATGTATAACACTGTGTTAGATTCTCTTACATAACATAATGTTTGCAAATTTTAATACATTTCAAACTGATCACAAGAATAAATTTATTTATGATATGTTGCTATTTAAAGATATTTCATTGTTATTGACTATTCCCCATAGAGTACATTTCTTGTTCCTGACCCATTTAATTTGCAACTGGAAAATATTCTCTCTTAATTTTCCTGAACTATTTCTTTTTCTTCACCACATTTCCCTCCTTCTTGTAAACAACCTGTATCTTTCTATATCAATAACTCCTTTCCTGTTTTGTTATGTTGATTTGTTTTAAAATCAAAATATGAGTAAAATAATTTAGCATTTGTCATTATCTGTGTGAGTAATTCCACTTAGCATATTACCATCTTGGTCTACCCATTTTTTGCAAATGACAAGAACTTATACTTTTTAGAGCTGAGTAATAACCCATTGAAATTTTATGTGTGTGTGTGCATACATATATATATAGTGTGCATAATATATATATATAGTGTGTATGCATATATATATTCAAATATAGATAAATCTTCAGTTAATAGATGGTTAGATATATATACTATAAACAGACATTTTCTTTGTCCATCATATATTGATGAGCAATTAATTTGCTTCTATATCCTGGCTATTGTAAATAATGCCGCAGTGAGTATAGGGTTGAATTTATCTTTTCTGCTTAGAGTTTTTATTTTCTTGGAATAAGTATCCAGATATAGAAATGTTGGTTCATATTTCATTTTTAATTTTTAGATAAAACTTCATACTGTTTTCCAAAGTGGTAGCACAAATTTACATTCATTCAATCAGTGCATCAGGGTTCATTTTCTTACATCCTCACCTACATTTATATTTGTAATCTTTTTGACAATATTCATTCTGGCAGGACTGACATAAAATCTTATTGAGTTTTGGACTTGCATTTTTCTGATGGTTAGTGATGTTGACCAATTTCATGTGCCTGTTGATTATCTTTCCACCACTGTATATTAATTTATTTGTAATGGGCTAAATGAGCATAACTGTCTGATTTCATTTTTATTCATTATGTTGTGTTCCATTATTCTGTTTGTTCTGTGCCACTACTATATTCATTACTGTAGTTTTGTATTATAGATTAAAATCAGGCACAGTGATACTATTTGTTTTTGTCAAAGTTGTTTGTGTTTTTAGTTTGTTTGTTTTCTTTTCTTTTCTTTTCTTTTCTTTTTTAGTGATTTCAACTCTTTTGTGTTTACATGAAAATTTAAGAATTAATTTTTGTAAGTGTCTGAAAATGCACTTTGTATTTTGATAGGCACTGAATTTAATTTGTGTATTTTCTTGGCTAGTACTGTCATTTAAACAATAATTTTTCCTAATATATGAACACACTATATCCATTCATCTGTTTGCATTATCTTCAATTTCTGTTACAAATATTGATAGTTTTCTTATTACAGGATATTTAACTTCTTGGATGGATACATTTCTTGATTTTTTTTTAATGCAACTGTAAGTGAGACAGTTACCTCACTTCCTCTATCTGTTATTTTGTTGTTAGTGTGTAGAAATGCAAGATTTCTGTATGTTAATTTTACATTCTGAAATTGTACCAGATGCATTCATAATCCCTAGTAGTCTTGTGGTGTCTTTTTTACTATTTCTGTTTAACATATTTCATCTGCAAACAGATACTTTTACTCCTTTTTTTGAAATAGCTATATTTTATTTACTTTTATTATGGATAGCTATGGCTAGAATTTCCAATACTATACTGAATAACAGTGGTAAGAGTGAGCATTCTTTTCTTCTTCCTTCTCTTACAGGAGATGCTTTCAGCTTTTAATCAGTGAGTGTCATGTTAGCTGAGTTCTTGTCATATATGACCTTAACTGTGTTGCGGTATGTTTCCTCATGCCCAATTTGAGGAGAAATTTAATCATAAATAGATAATGAATTTGTCAAAACATTTTATGACTCTTTTGAGGTGACTATACAATTTTTATTTTTCAATTTGTTAGTTTGGTGTATCATATTGATTAATTTCTGGGTAATGAATCAATTTTGCATCCCTTGCATAAAAGGGACTTAATCATACTGTATAATCCTTTTAATATTTTGTTTTCTTTGCTAACAATTTATTGATGATTTTTGCATCTATGCTTATCAGTATTATTTAACCTGTAATTTTATGAGATATTTGTTCCTGTTTTAGTAGTAGTGTGATATAGAAATGTGGGGTAGGAAGCCTTCCTTCCTCTGCAAATTTTTGGAATTCTCTGAGAAGTATAGGTGATAGCTCTTCTCTAAATGTTTGGCAGAAATCACCTGTGATGCTGTCTAGGCCTGGAATTTTGTTTCTTGAGAGATTTTGTTTAATTACTTATTCAATTTCATTAGTGATAATCTGTTAATATTTTCTATTACTCATTCCATCCTGGAGATTAGGTCTTTCTAAGAAATTGTCCATTTCTTCTAGGGATATCATTTTTAATGGCATATAATTTGTTGTATCATTTTATGATGCTTTGTGTTATATTTTATAAGCTGTAACTTCTCAATTATTTTGGAGCTTTTTTATCTGTACTCACTTTTTTGCTCATGAGTCTCGTTAAAGTTTATCAGTTATATTTATCTTTCAAAAGCCATTATGTAGTTTGACTAGATGTTTCTATTATTAATCTTTATTTTATTTATTTATGTTCTGATCTTTCAGCTGTCTTTCCACCTACTATCAAGTTTGTTTATTATTTTTCTACTTCTTTTGTATGTAAGATTAAGTTATAAGAGAGAGATGTTTCTTATTTGTATAAGTGGGATTATTTTGCTATAAGCATCCCTATTAATACTACTTTTGCTATACCCCATGGACTTTATTTTTGTTGTCATAATTCTTTATGTATTTTTACTTTGATTTATGCATCCATCCATTGGTTGTTTAATATTGTATGATTTATCCACCACACTTTAAAATTTTTCTCAGGTTTTTCCTTTTAGAAAATTTGTATTCTCACAGAATCCATGTGTTTCTTCACAAAACAGGAGAAATATAATAAAATTTATACAAAATTGTGAAAGAACCAAATTTTCTAAAATTATCTTCAATAAATGAACAAAGCTGTGGGTATTATCCTCCCTGACTTAAGAATATACTTCAAAGTTACAGTAACCAAAACATCAAAATATATCACTAAAAGAGTCACATAGATTAATGGAACAAAATAAAGAGTCCAAAAATAAACCCACACTCATATGGTCAGTTAGTCTACAACAAAGGGGGCAAGAGTATACAATGGAAAAAGGCAGTCTCTTCAACAAGCAGTTCTGGGAACACTGGACAGTACAAGTAAAAGGAAGATGTAAGAGCACTTCCTTCCATATTATACAAAATAAGATAAAAATGGATTAATTTCCTACATGTAAAACCTGAAACTATACAATTTCTGACCAACAGGAGCAGAACTGCCTTTGAGAAAAATCATATCAATATTTACTTTTGATCTATCTCCTTAGTGAAAAAAATAAGGAAAACAAACAATAACAGTTTTTAATTTTACTGAGGAAATAATAGATGTATTATGTGATACAGGGATTCCACTTCTTGTATAAGTGTGAAGTGTAAAACCTTTTGCATAGCAAAGGAAACCTTCAGCAAGAATTATGACAACACACAGAATAGAAGGAAGAGTTTCAGACAATGAAACCAACAAGGTATTAATCTACATAATATATATATATATAGCATATTAGACTCAATAGTTAAAAAACAAAGACCCCAACTTAAAAAGAGTTGGAAGATCTTCATTGAAACTTTTCAAAAAACAAAGTGAATGATTTTCTTGCACGTAAAAAGAAAGATAACTTTGCTATTCATTAGGAAATCATAAATCAAAACCAGATTGAAATATAATCTCACAGCAACCAAAATGGCTATTAAAAAAGTCTACAAATGACAAACATTAATAAGAATGTCGATAAAAGGGAACCCAGGTACACTGTTTGTGCAAATATAAATTGATGCATCCACTATTATAATAGTGTTGTCAGTGCTCAGAAAACTAGAAATACAAGCAGTATATGTTACAGCAATTCCAGTTATTGTTATAAATCTCAAAAAAATGAAAACATTCAGATTAAAGGATATATTACCCCCAAAGTTTTAAACATTAACATTTATAATAGCCAAGGATAGATGCACAATTCAACTGCTCATCAGCAGAAGTATGGCTGAAGTAGATGTGAGATATAGATAAAAGAATAAATACTTAGTCATTGTCATATTAAAAAATAAATTTCTGCTATTTGGAACAATGTGACTGGACCCAGAGAGTGCTGCACACAATAAAATAAATCATACAGAGAAAAACACTCTATGTTGTCACTTAAATGAGGAAAATAAAGATATAAGAGAAATAATCATAAAAAAAGGAACAAAATCACATATATATGTGTACTGTACCAAGTAGTGTTTTCCTGTGCGGACAGGGAAGAAGGATGGAGAAGGCAAAAATGTGAAAGCTACTAGTAATAAATTAGAGAACCAACAGGGCTATATTTACAGCACAGAGAAATATTTTAATAATTTAATTAATTTTAAAGAGATTATAAGGATATATTATAGTAAAATATGCATGTATGTGGGAAAAACATTGAAGAAAAGAACCCAGCAAAATCAAAATATTTTGTAGTACTATGATTTTAGGGGAGATGATTTGTTCACTTTCTTTACAGTTTTCATAATGTCATATGTAGAATTTAAGCTTTTAATTGAAAAAGTATATACTTTTAAAAGTGACATAAGTTTAAACTGTTTTTGTCTCTCCCCTTATATCTACAGTCAGTAAAACGTTCACATCTCAACAAAAATAACTACAACACAAAACAATACTTCAGAACTCAAGTGAACAGGTGAAGTTTGGTGGAATAAAACACACAAAGGTGGCAGAAGTGAGGGAAGAGCAGATTTGGTGTCTGCAACCAAGGCCCCCTGAATAGGATATCTGAGTCCACAAGTTCAGAGAACCCAGTAGAAACAGGGTCTCAGTGGTTGACACAGCTTCAGCCCCCAATGCACTAATACTCATGGTCACATGTAACTAGGAGGGAGCAACAATGGAGACAGAAATTCCATCCTTCAGACACTCAGACATTCATGACAATGTCCCTACTCCCCTTTCACAGTGGTGGAGACAAGATACCTTGCAACACTGGACATAGCAAAGGCACTTGCGTGATTCCAAATACCCACCTGTCTTTATACCTTTCCCCAATGTGTACATTGAGTCTCAAGGGATATCATGTAATAGGAAGGGTTTGCTGTCCCAGTGACAACAGTGGCATTAACTACCAAAGAAGTCTAAGAAGTGACAGTGAAAGCACATCTTTTATCCAGACAGTAGCGACTGGAAAGTGCCATTTTAAAATATTATCAGAGGTAGCTCAGGTAAGTAAAACCAAAAATTGTGCAATATTGCAAACTACCAGAAAACAAAAGCAAGGACTCTAACTCCCAATCTGTTATTAAGTGTCATCAGAGAAATCATTTACAAGATCATTACCAATCACAGTTACATTATAGGGCACACACACACACAGATACACAGACACATACACCCACACAGACACAGACACACATGCACATGTACCTGCGCACAGACACACACACACAATGTGAACCATGCAGCAAACTTAAGTCATGGTATATTGCCATATAGCTAATAGAGAATCCAAATAGGTGTCATTCAGAAACTCAATACAAAAAACAATACTAAGAATGTAGTTTAGTGAGCTCAGGAATAAATGAAATGTTGATAAGGAATACATTACCAAAGAGACTGAAACTATAAAATAGCCAAACATTGTTTGAGGGCCAGGAGATCTTAATAAATGAGGTGAAGAATGCAACAGAAAGCATTGGAAGTAGACTGTCTTTGTGGAAGAGAGATTAGCAATCTCACCAATACAAAACTAGAAATGATATGAGAGTGCAGAGATACAAGATATTAAAAAGTGAGGGTATTCAAAAGTAGCCTTCAGACTTCCTCAGGAAGTGCACATTAGAGTGGAATCCTGGAGGGAGAAGAAAATTAGAAGGCAGCTGATGGTGTATATAAAGAAGTAATAGTTGATAACTTCCTGAACCTGTGTAAGGAACTGATATTCAAGTCCGTGAGACAACAAAACACGAATAACATTAAGACAAAGGGACCTCCTTCAAGATACATCATATGCAAAATGGCAAGTCAATGACAGAGAAAATATTGTAAAGGCAGCCAAAAAAAGTTTTGAAAATCTACAAAGTATCCCCCATTAAGCTATGAGAAGATTTCTGAGCAGAAATCATAGGCCAAGGGTAAATAAAATTACATTTTCAAACAACTGAAATAAGAACTAACTCACTCAATAGTACTTAAACAGTTATCACTTATTTATAAAGTGAAAATAAAAAATTTACCAGACAAACATAACCTGAATGTGATAAAAAAACAAAACCGATACACCTAATAAGAGGTGTAGAAAGGAAATCTTCAAAGAAATATAAAATGGCAAATATATGCAAAACATTGCCCAAAAATTTAAGGAGATACCCCGAGAAACTTTCAACAGTTTCTTTGGGTGTGTTTTTTAATGCTACTATACTATTTGGTTTAAAAGGGGAAAAATAGGAAATCAGGGACAATAAATATAGATACCTCAAACTGGTAACGTGTTTACAACAGTAAAAGAAATAATTTCAGTCAGTAACCATCAAAGGTAAAGAGTAAAATAAAACATTATTAAAGGAAGCTGCTATCAGCGGAAAAAGGACTAAATTATACCTGAGATGTTTATTTTTATTTGAAGTAGAGTAGATGTACTATATTGTGTAGTTTCAGATGTATAGCATAGTTATTATAACCACTTTGTATAGTATAATGCATTATGAATTATTACAATGATTGTAACACACAATTATTTTAAGCTATTGTGTATAATTCCATGATCTATACAGATTATCAATGTTGCCAAACTCCTTTCTGTATACTATTTTCTATCTGCCAATATTCTACCATTAAAATCTCTTTCCCTTCTCTTTGGTAAACATAAATTTTTTCCCATATCTTTGAGTCTGTTAAGTCTTGTCTATCTAAACTCTTTACATCTCCATCATGTCTCTATCTATCTATCTATCTATCTATCTATCTATCTATCTATCTATCTAGCAATCTATCAAGTATTATCCTCCTATCTATCTATTTACCTGTCACCTATCAATAGATAGCTATAGATAGATGTACACAGATATTTGTTATAATTTAGATTCCACATATAAATTATATTATATACTTTTGTCTTTGTCTAAGTTACTTTACTAAGCACAATATTTAGTAGGTCCATTCATGATGCTGAAATAGCAATGTGTTATACTTTTTCATGGCTGAGTATTATTCCATTGCATATTTATAGAAACATCATATATTCTTAAGTCCATAGTCTGCTCTGGACTCTTGGATTGCTTCCCTTATTTGCATATTATAAACAGTGCTGTTGTAAACATTGTTTCTTCTCAATTTAGGTTTGTCCCCCGGATTTCTTCAAGGAGAGATATTGCTGGGTCTTATGATAGTTAACTTTTTAGTTTTTAAACAAATCTGAATACTGTTTTCCATACAAGTTCCAAAAATTTACATTCCTACCAAGAGAATACAAGAGATTTGTTACCTCCACATCTTTTCCAACATTTTCTATTTGTAGACTTTTTGATAATAGCCATTTGACCAGTTTTAAGTGATATCTCATTGTGGTTTTGATTTGCAATTATCTAATAATTAGTAATGTTGGGCAATTTTATCCCTTGCCTGTTACTCATCTGTAAGTTTCCATTGGAAAAATATTAACTCAGGTACTCTTCTCTTGTTTTTGATTGGGTTTTTGTTTTTTACCTTACGTTGTGTAAACTAAATCCATGTTACATCTATTAACCTACATCTATTAACCCCTGGTCAATTGCATTGTTTGCAAATATGTTCTCCAATTACACAGGCAGTGTTTTTATTTCACTTATAGTGTCCTAAGCTGTGCAGAAATTTTCAAGTTTGTTTAGGTCCCACTTGCTGATTTATGCTTTTGTTTCTTTTGCCTTAGGAAACTGAAATAAGAAAATATTCCTTTGATATATATCCAATAGAGTATCACCAATATTTCCTTCTAGCTGTTTTATAGTATCAGGTCTTACATTTAAGTCCTTAATATACTTGGAGTTTATTTATGTATATGATGTCAAAGAATGCTATCATTTCACTGTTTTACATGTAGATATTCAGCTTCCAAAACACCATCCATTGACGAGACTGTCTTTTATCCATTGTGTACTCTTGCCTCTTTTATCATAGATTCATTTCTCATAGGTGTGTGGAATTTTTCTAGGCTCTCTATCTGTTTTTATTGATTATATCTTGGCCAATGCCATGCTGTTTTTATTACTTTAGATTTGTAGTATAGTAAGTTATCTGGGAGGGTTATACCTCTAGATTTGTTGTTTTTCCTCAAGATCATTTTGACAATTTTTATGGTTTCATATAAACTTAGAGTTATTTATTTTCTTGTTCTGTGGAGAATACTACCGCTTTGTAACAGGAATTGCAATAAATCTGTAGGTTTCTTTGTGTATTACGGCCATGTTGACAATATTAACTCTTTCAATCCAAGAGCACAAGACATCTTTCCATTTCTTTGAATCATTTTTAATTTCTTTGTCAATGTTTTATTATTTTCAGTGTTTAGATCTTTCATATATGTGGTTACATTTATCCCAAGATATTCAGGGTTATGGGGTTTTAAATATTATTGCTTTCAACATCCATTTTATGGTATCTCATGATTAACGTGTAGAAGTGCAAGAGACTTCTTTACATTAATCTTGTACCCTGCTCCCTTGATGAAATTATTTGTTGTTCATAATAGTCAGTGTGGAGCCCTTAGGACTCTTTATGTAGATTGTTATGCCATCAGTACTGGTGTGAATTTTGACTCTTTCTTTCCATTTTGCATTTCTTTTATTTCTTTTTTTTTCCTTTTCCTTTCTTCTATTACTATTAAACACAAGTCCTGAGAGTAGGAATCCATGTCTTGTTCCCGAATTTAACCAGAAGGCTTTCAGCCTTTCTTCTGTGTATTATAAATTGTTATAAATGGCCTTTAGTATGTTGAGAGATGTTCCCACTGTACTCACTTTCATGAGAGTTATGATGATGAATGTATGTTGAATTTTGTCAAATGCTTTTTCTTTGTGTATTGACATTGTCTTGTGAATTTTGTCCTTCCTTTATTAGATATGTGTCATGTTGTTTGACTTGTGTATGTTGAACTATCCTTGTGACTCTGGAAAGGAATCCAACTGATCATCGTGTAAAATCCTTTCTATGTATTGCTGGATTCATCTATTGAAGTTTTTCAAGGATTTTTGAATGTATATTCATCAAGGATATTGGATTTTCATTTTCATTTTTTTAAGTGTTTTTGACTGGTTTTGTTATCAGGGTAATGGTGGCCTCATAGAATAACTTTGGGAATTTTCCTTCCTCCTTCATTTTTTTAAACAGTTGGGGGGAAAGAGGTTTTATTTAAGGCATCCAGGCATTTTGTTCAAGGGGTGTTTTGAAAATTATTGATTTTATTTAACTTATACTGATTGCTCTTTTCAAGTTCTCAGTTTTCTTTTTATTCAGTGTTGGCAGGCTGTACGTTTCTAGAAATTTGTCCATTTCTATTAAGTTGTCCAGTTGGTTGTCATGTAACAGCTCATAGTGCTTCCATAATCATTTTTTGTATTTCTGTAATATCAGATATTATTTCTACTGTTTCATTTCTCATTTTGTTTGGGTCCAGTCTCTGTATTTCTTGATAAGCCTGGCTAAATGCTTTCTGGTTTGTTAATATTTTTAAGAAAAATTAAAGCTGTTCATTTTATGATATGTAATTTATTTTTCAACTTTTATTTTGTTTATTTTCAACATAATCATTAAAGATTTCTCATTCTACTGCCTTTGGGTTTTGTTTGTTCTTATTTCTTGTTATTTTGTGTGGTATGCTTGGTCCTTTCTTTGAGGTTTTTCTTTTTCTTTGTAGAAGTCTTTATTTGTTCTCATCTTCCATCTAGATTTGTCTTTGCTGCATCGCATACATTTTATGAAGCTGTGTTTTCATTGTAATTTGTCTCCAGGTATGATTTTATTACCTCTTAAATTTCATCACATCTTGATTTCATCATTGATTTTTTTATGTTTTTAAAGGATGTTGTTTGAATTCATGTTTGTGCTTTTACTATTCTTCTTTCTACAGTTGAAGCACAGTATCATTCTTTTGTGTATGGAAAAATACTTGCTGTAATCTATATTGGCTTAAAGTCCCTGAGGCTCATTTTATGAAATAATATGTGGTTAATTCCTTAGATAACCTGTGCACATTTGAAAAGTTTATATGTTCTGATTTTGTGATGCATTATCCAATTGCTCACTAACTTTCAAATGATCTAATATGCTATTAAGACCTCTGTTTCCTTACAGATATTCTTTCTGGATGATCTGGCTATCAGAAAAGTGAGGTGTTAAACTCACCTACTATTATTGTTTCATAATGAATTAATTCTTTCATGTCTACTAAAATTTCTTTTTATACTTTGGATCTAAGGTGTTGGGTCCATATATAATTTAATGAGTGTAATACCCTATTTTTATTGATCTCTTTTTGCTTATATAATCTCATATATTTTTTCATTCTGGCTCTTAATTTAAAACATATTTTGTATGAGTTGAGCATTGAAATCTGCACTTTCTTGTCATTTCCATGGAATACATTTTCCATTTTTTCCAAACTATTTTTATCTTCCACCATAAAGTGAGACTTTCTGGGGTGGAGGCAAAAATGGTGGAGTAGAAAGATGTTTGTAGCTCTCCCTTTCCCAAAAATGCACCAAGACCTTCACATCCACAGACCCACTCAGCTAAACAGAAAACCTGCAGAACTCTGACATAACATTGTCTTCTTCAATAGATAAAGATGCAAAAAATCTGGTAGGAGAAATGGAAGAAAGAAAGAAGAAAAGGCAAAACAGTGGGACAGTTCTCACGGGGAGGGAGCATCAAAGAAGGACTGGTGCTCATTCACTGTGTCTCCCCTCTCCAACTGAGTGGTCAGCAGGACGGAGGGGGAGCCTCCAAGTCTTGGACCTGTACAAAGTATAAGTTGCCTGACAGAACTAAGTCAAACAGGCACAGAGAATCCCTTTGACACCCAGCCAAAAATGCATCCCCAAAGCTGGGGGCAGGGCCATGCTGCCTGAGATGGGTGGTAGATGAGGATGGCAGCACTGTGGTGGCCCAGGG
Source organism: Vicugna pacos (assembly GCF_048564905.1). Taxonomy (NCBI): domain Eukaryota; kingdom Metazoa; phylum Chordata; class Mammalia; order Artiodactyla; family Camelidae; genus Vicugna; species Vicugna pacos. The sequence goes on from NW_027328741.1 coordinate 28,559,183, forward strand.
GAATGGAGTGGGCTTTGAACCATGGCTGTGGGTGCACAAGACAGAACAACCTGGGCCCTCCATTAAACAACAGGGCAGATGTACCCTGTGGGGGGAAGGGTGCAATCTCCATCTCTGAATTTCCACAAATGTTTCCAGGTGATGAGAGCTGGGGCTCAGAAACAGCCACCATAGCCTCTGGTGCTTTGTACCCAGGCGGCAGTGGGGGTAAAACCTGCATCTACACCTTAGGACTTAGCAGCATCAACGGCCAGACTGAGACTTGTCGGAAGCATGAGGCAAATATGATCCTACTGTCCTGGTTCCTCAGAGAACTTGTCTGCCAAGATGAACAAGGAGCTGGATTATAGCCCAGACCAGGGACAGGGCTGTTCCTCAGTCTTTCCTGAGCCCACTCCCGGTTTGCAAACCCGAGGCAGAGCGTAGAGTGGCACAGAGCAGCAGAGTGATTTGCAACCTGAGGGGGCGGGTGGCCCCTCAGCTTTTGAGCTGTAAATCAGCCCCTGACCATGGTGCTGGGAGAGGGCATGATGCACAATCCTGCCTGGTCAGTCTGCAACAACTGACTGCAGCATCTAGCAGGGCAATGACAAGCCAGCCCAGAATAAAGTGAGCTGCACCTAAACCAGTGTTGGGTGTAGGAGTGATCTGCTTGATGATATGCCCTGGGAGCAGCACAGATGAGTGCTCCAATGGAGGGCCTCTGGAAACAGCAAGCTGAGCTTCCAAAACAGAATGAATACAGAAAGAATTCACATTAAAAGTACACTGTCTCCAGCAGGACACAAACACCCCCTAGTTTTAATCTGTTTTATCTGTTCCATTTTCTATTATCCTCTTAATTTTTACTTCTTATGCAATTATATATACTCCCATTTCAATCTTTTTGAAATTTTTTAAAATATTATTATTATTATTTTTCAAATCTCTGCTTCAACTTGCATTAATATTATTCATTATAAAATGTTTTCAAAGCTTTATCTCTCCCTTTTTTAAAATTTTTTACCTCTCTCTCCTTTTTCCTATTTTCTAAGTTGTATTACTACATAGGCATTAGGTAGATATACTCATTTGGGACCAGGGTAGATAACTGATACTCCATAAAACACAGTGCCAGTGATGTAGTAGAAATATGAAGAAGCAGAGAAAACATTCACAATTAAAAGAACAAGAGAAATATCCTGCAAGGATTATCAGTGACATAGACATCGATATCCTACTAGATGAAGATTTCAAAAATGGAGTGATTTAAATACTGAAGGAAATAAAAGAGATAGTGTTTAGAGATATAAAATATGTCAAAAATGAAATGGAAGCTATAAAGAAGAGCTGAGTAGAATAGGTAAACCCGTTGACTGAGATGAGGAATAATCTTAAGGGGTCTCAATGCTGACTAGATAATGCAGAGAAACGAATTTGTGACTTAGAAGACAGGACAATAGAAAACATCCAATCAGTAGAGTGACAAGAGAAACAATGAGAAAAAAATGAAAAAAGCCTAAGGGACCTATGGTATAATAGAAAGCATGCCAAACTTGGCATGATAAAAGTCCCAGAAGGGGAAGAAAGATCAAAGGGGATTGCAAAGGTTTTTGTAGATAGCATGGCTGAGAACTTCTGAAAATTAAAGAAGGAATCAGATATCCAATACAGGAAGCTCAGAGTGTCCCATAAAGAAAGAACACAAATACACCCATACCAAGACATAGAATTAAGAAGGCCATAGGAAAGGATAAAGAAATGATCCTAAAGACAGCAAGAGAATAGCAAAGAGTGAGTTACAAGGGAATCCCCATAAGGCTCCCAGCTGATTTCACTACACAAATACAACAGGCCAGAAGGGAGTGACAAGATATATTCAAAGGGCTGAATGATAAAAATGTTATAACCTAGGATACTTTAAACATCAAGGCTATCATGTTTGGTAGAAGGAGACATAAGTATTTTACAGACAAGAAAAATCTTCAAAAGTTCAGCAAAACTAGACCCATGCTAAAAGAATTATTGAAATGTCTTCTCTAAAAAGAAAGCAGCAGGATGCTATAGAAATGAGAAACTCACATCTTTAAAGGTGATAACTCATGAATTACAAAAAAAATAAACACAAAATTTTAAAACAAGACATACAAATCTTTGAGAGTGGGATAGGGAGACAGGAAAATAGAGAATTTATATTTTTGGTCTTTCTATTTAAAATATTTTGTTCTCAGTAGGATGGGTTGGAGATCATGTTACTATCCACTTAATAAAAGCAGTTATAATAATGGTCTAATGGACTTATAAAAAAGGGTAACAAGAAGAAAAAACTTATCAGGAGGTCACTTAACTAAATAAAATTCATGATAATACAAAGGAAAATTACCAAACCATAAAAGGAAGATGAAAAAAACAAAGAGGAATTACCAAATCAATTGCAAAAATAGGTCAAATTGGCAATAAACACAAGACTATCATCAATTATTGTAAATGTTAATGGACTAAATGCTCCAGTCGAAAATCATAGAGTGGCAGGCTGGATAATAAAGCAAGAACCTTCAATATGCTGCATACAAGAGACCCACTTCAGAGAGAAGGACACATATAGATTGAGAGTGAGAGGATGGAAAAGGGTATTCCAAATAATTTGAAAGCCAAAAAGCAGGTGTTCCAGAACTGATTTCAGACAAAATAGTCTTTAAAACAAAGGCCATAAAGAAAGATATAGAAGGACATTTTATAATGATTTAAGGAGTGATACAATATGAGGATAGCACACTCGTTAATACATATGCACCATACACAGAAGCACATAAGTGCATAAATTAATTACTAACAGATATAAAGGAGGATTCATATTTGGAGATTTCAACACTGCATTAACATCACTGGAGAGATCATCGAGACAGAAAATAAATTAGGCAACAGAGAAGTTAAATAAAACAATAGAAATATTAGACTTGGTGGATATTTTCAGAGCAATGCACCCCCCACAGAATAGGATATAAATTCTTTTCAAGTGCACGTGGAACATTTTCCAGGATTCATGATGTACTTCAGCATAAAAGAAACCTCAGCAATTTTAAAAAGACAGAAATTAACTCAAGCATGTTTACTGAACACAATGCCATGAAGCTAGAAATCAACAACAGGAAAACAAAGGACAACAAAAGGAAAACATGGGGATTAAACAATATGTTATTAAAATACAAATGGATCAATGAAGAAATCAAATCTGAAATAAAAAAGTACCTTGAGACAAAAGAAAATGAAAGGAAAACCCCACAAAATTTATGGGACACAGCAAAAGCAGTGCTGAGAGGGGAGTTTATAGTCATACAGGCCTACCTCAAAAAAGAAGAACAACCAAAAATAAACAATTTAACCCACCAGCAGAGTGAACTAGAAAAAGAAGAACCAAAAAGTCCCAAAAGGCAGGGGAAGGAAACAAATCATCAATATTGGGGAGGAAATAAATAAAATAGAGATTAAAAAAACCATAGGAAAAAATTAACCAATTCAAAAGCTGGTTTTTCCAAAAAGTAAGTAAAATCGACAAACCTCTGGCCAAAATCAAAAAGAAGAAAAGAGAGAGAGCACAAATTACCAAAATTAGAATGGAGAATGTAGAAATTATCACAAAAATTAAGAAATAAAAAATATCTTACAAGAATATGATGAAAAGTATATTGAATCAAACTGTATACCCTAGAAGAGATGGACAAGTTTCCGGAAACGTACTGTTCACCAAGACTGAATCAAGACATAACTGACACCTGGAAAAAGCAGAGCACTAGAAATGAAATCAAAGTAGCAATATAAAACCTCCCTACAAGTAGCAGTCCAGGACCAGACAGATTCACTGAGGAATTCAACCAAACATAAAGAAGAACTCATACCACTACTTCTCAAAATCCCCCAGATGATTGAAAAGGAAGGAATACTCCCAAAGTCATTCTATGAATCCACAATCACCCTGATACAATAACCAGGCAAAGACACTACCAAAAAGAGGATTATAGGCCAATATCACTGTGAACCCAGACGCCAAAATCCTCACCAAAATAGTACCAAATAGAGTCCAACAACACAGAAAAAGGATTATATAACATGACCAAGTGGGGATCATGCCAGTGACACAGGGGTGGTTCAACATATGCAAATAAATCAATGTAATACAGCACATCAACAAGAGAAAGAACCAAAACCGCATGATCTTCTCAATAGGTACAGGAAAAGCATTTGTTAAAATTCAAAACCCACGTATGATAAAAACTCTCACAAAGTGGCCATAGAGGGAATAAACCTCAACATCATGAAAGTAATAGATAAAAAACCTACAGCAAGGATAGTACTCAACGGTGAGAAAGTCAAATTCTTCCCACTAAAATCTGGGACAAGACAAGGATTCACACAATCACCACTCCAGCTCAATATAATCTTGGAAGTCCTAGCCACGGCAATCAAACAAGAGAGAGAAGTAAAAGGGATGCAAATTGGAAAGGAAGAGGTAAAAGTCTCAGTATATGCAGAAAATATCTTACTATATATAGGAAACCCTACAAGATCCAGACAAAATTTACTACAGCTGATCAAATAATTCAGCAAGGAAGCTGGTTACAAATTAAGATCCAAATATCAGTGGCATTTCTTTACGCTTATGATTCAGATAATACTATAGAGCTATAGTCAACATGACAGCACTGTATTGGTAGAAAAACATACATATAGGTCAATGGAACACAATAGAGAGCCCAGCAATTAACCCACAAACATTTGGTCAATTAATCTTAGACAAAGGAGAAAAGAAATTACAATGGTATCGAGATAGACACTTCAGCAACTGGTGTTGGGAAAACTGGAGAGCAGCATGTAATTCAATGAAGTTAGAACACTCCCAATGAAGCTAGAACAAGATACAATAAAAATAAACTAAAAGAGATAAAACACTTAAAAATAAGACAAGATACAATAAACCTACAAGAGGAAAACATAGGCAAAACTTTATCTGACATACGTCTGGAAAGTTTTCTCATAGAAGAAATAAAAGCAAGAATAAACAAATGAGACCTAATGAAACTTACAAGCTTCTGCATAGTAAAGAAACCGGAAGTAAAACATAAAGAAAACCTACGGAATGGGAAAAAAATTTGCATATGAATCCGTCAAAGGCTTGATCTCCAGACTATATAAGCAGCTTATCTAACTGAATAAGAAAAAATAAACAGCCTAATCCAAAATCGGTCAGAATACCTAAACAAACAATTCTCTAAGGAAGACATACAAATGATAAAAAGGCACATCAGAAAAGGCTCAATCACTGATTATCAGAGAAATGCAAATCAAAACTGCAATGAGGTTTCACCTCACAACAGTCAGAATGGCCATCATTCAAAAATCCACAAAGGACAAATGCTGGAGGGGCTGTGGAATAAAGGGAACGGTCCCTCACTGCTGGTGGCAATGAAGATTGGTGCAGCCAGAGTGGAAAACAGGATGGAGATTCCTCAAAAGCCTAGGAATAGACTTACCATGTAACCCAAGAATCCCACTCCTGGGCATTAATCCAGAAGGAACCCTACTTCAGGAAGACACCTGCACCTCAATATTCATAGCCAGCAATATTTACAATAGCCAAGACATGGAAACAGCCTAAATGCCCATCAAAAGTTGACTGGATAAAGAAGTGGTGTTATATTTATATAATGGAACAGGAGTCATTCTTATAAACTGACAACATAATGCCATTTTCAGCAACATGGATGATCCATGAGGAAATCAGTCTAAGTGAAGTAAGCCAGAAAGAGAAGGAAAAATACCATATGAGATGGCTCATGAGTGGAATCTAAAAACAAAACTAAACCAAACAAGAAATGCATAAATACAAAACAGAAATATACTCGCAGGCAGAGACTACAAAGTTTTGGTTGCCAAGTGTGGGGTTGGGTAGAGACAGACTCGGAGGTCAAAATTGTAGAATAGATAAACAGGATTGTACCGTATAGCACAGGGAAATATACGGCAGACCACAATGGAAAAAATGGGACAACAAATGTACAAATGTTCTTTGTAACTAAAAAATTGTGCTCTACAATGGAATTTGAGACAACTATGTAAAATGATTAAAAATCAATTAAAAAAAGGTAATAAAAAAATACATGATCCTAAATATTACAGGTGTAAATATAAATTAGAGAGTAAAAACAACCATGCAAAAGAGTAGTAAAACCAAAGATTTTGTTTTTTGTTTTCTTTTTTAGAAAAGCAAAATCCAAAAACCTCTATCCAGGTGCATCATGAAGAAAAGAGAGGTGCTCCAAAGAAATAAATTCAGAAATAAAATTGTAGAAATAACAATTGTTCCCTCAGATATACAAAAAAGGAAACATTTTGTCAACTCTTACATGCAAACAAACTGGACAACTTAGAAGAAGTAGACAAATGTCTAGAAATAGACAGTTATAAGGAGAAACAAATAATTTGAACAAACTGATTACTAGAAGATAGAATCAGCATTTAAAAAAATCGTGAAATATTAGGGCAGATTTAAACAGCTCCCATGGAGAAATGTACAAAAATATTAAGCAGAACTTATACTCTTCAAACTATTCAAAAATAGTGAACACGTGAGAAACTCCCAAAATAATTCTATGAAGCTATCATTACCCTGATAGCAAAGCCAACAAACAAAGTACAATCAAAGAGAATTTCAAGCCAATAACTTTGATTGATATAGATGAAAAATTCAAAAAAAATTATTAGCAAACTAAATCCAGCAATACCTAAAGTGAATGAAACAACATGATCAACTTTAATTCATTTCACGGTCATAAGAGAGGTTGAAATTACATGAAATCAATCAGTTTGATACACCACATAAACAAAAGAAAAAGGGAAAATGACGTGGTCATCCCAATAAATTGATAAAAAGCATTTCACAAACTTCAACTTTTATTCATTAAAACAGCAGCAACAACAACAACAAGAAAAACAGAATCAACAAAAACAGAAAACTCTTTCCAAGTTAGGATTAAGGAAATATATCTCAACCTCACTAAATTCATTAATTACAGACCCACAGACAGCATAATATGCAAAAGTAAATAATTGAAAGCCAAATTAAGGAATAAAACAAGGATGCCCACTCTCGTCATTTCTCTTAAACACAGTATGGGAAGATCTAGCAACAGCAATTGGACAAGAAAAAAAGTTATTCAAGTTAGATTGAATGAAGTAAAACTGTCATTATTTTATATGACATGATAAACTATAGAGAGAACCATAAATATTCTCCACACCAAAACAACAAAAACTAATAAAGACATTTAGCAAAGTAGGATGATTCATGATTAATATACAAAAACTGTCACATTTCTTTACACTAACAATGAAATATTACATAATTTTAAAAAATCCATATGAAATCACATCAAAAATGAAGAATCTATGAAAAATCAAAGATAATAAAATCAATAGAACACTGATAAATAAATTTGATGATTATGCAAAGAAATGGAAAGAAATCTCAAGGTCTTAGTTTAGAGGAATTAATATTACAAAAATATACATACTACAAAATATGTCTACACATATAAAGTGATTCAGATCGAACTACATGATATTTTCCACAGAACTTAAAACAGTCCTAAGATTTGTATGGAAGAGCAAAAGAACCAGAACTGCATAAGAAACAATGAGGAAAAAGAACAAAGTTGGAGGCATAAGCCATATCCCTCTCAGATCTCAGACTATATTGCAAAACAGTAATCGAAACAGCACAATGCTGGAAAATGAACAAACATCTATATCACTGGAACAGAACACAGAGGTAGAAATAAAACATTACACCTATGGTCAACTGAACTACTACAAAGGAAACAAAAATATACAATGCCTAAAGACAGTCTTCAGCAAGTGATGTTGAGAAAGCTAGACAGCTACATGTAACTCAATGAAATTAGAACACTCCCTCACACTGTACAAATATAAATTCAAAATGCTTTAAATATCTGAATCTATTACATGTCACAATAAAATTCCTGGAATCTAACATAGGCAAAACAAGACAAATTTTAGCGAAATTTTCTTATGTCACACTCCCAAGCTGAAAACAACAAAAGCAAAATAATCAAATAGATCCAAATTAAACTTCAAACTTCTATACAGCAAAATAACCAGAATGAAAAGATGAACTTCCGAATGGGGGAAAACATTTGGAAACAATGCAATCAAAAAAGGGCTAATTTCTAAAATACACACATCGTTCATACAACTCCATTTCAAAAATCTACAACAACACAGACAGAAAATGAGCAGAAGAGAATTCTCTCAAGAAGACACACAGGTGACAAACAGGAACATAAAAACATGCTCACGTAACAAATCATTATACAAAGGCAAGACAAAAATATAATGTTTTACCTCACACTACTGAGAAGGGCTGTCATCCAAATATCTACAAATAATAAATACTCGGGAGGTTGTGGAGAAAAAGGGACTCTCCAACGCTGTTGGTGGCAATGAAAATTGGTGCAACCACTTTGGAAATAGTATGGAAGTTCCTTTAATTACTAAAAATAGACCTATCAAATGACACAGCAATCCCACTCCTGGGCATAGAAAACATAAAACCTGAAAACAAAGAATCCTAGGGTAAAATATAAGAAGCATACTCTGACATTGGACTTAATTTGATTCTACATATGTCTCCTCTGGCAAGGGAAGCAGAAGCAAAACTAACAAAATATGATTGTATCACTCAAAACAGATTTACGCTGCAGAGGAAATGATCAATAAAATGAAAAGTCAACCAACACAATGGGAGAATATATTTGCAAGTGATATTTTCCAATCAAGTGTTAACATGCAACTATATGGCAAACTCATACACCAGCACCACAACAAAAATGACCAAACAATCCAATTAAAAAAAGTCCATAGGACCTGAATATATATATCTGAATCAATTTTTTGTAGCAAACATACAGTTGAATAAATGACACATGAAAATATGTTCAGAGTTATAATTTATTAGGAAACTCATAAACCAAAAATGAGACAAGACCTCACAGTTGTCAGAAGGCTCTCATCAAAAAGAAAAGAAATAGATGTTGGTGAGTTTGTGGAGAAAAAGGATCACCTTGGACACTGTTGATAGGAAAGCAAAGTATTGATTACATTGCATATATACATCAAATTTTCTTCATCCATTTTTCTGTTAAGGGATGTTGGGTTTGTTGGCCCCTGTCTGAAGGCTCTAGAGAATAAGCCCATGGACTGAACTGATAAACAAGCTGTGAGGAATGTCACATATAAAGGCTGGATAACAAATTGTCTACTCAATATATCCAGTATGGATGGCTGGATATCATATGCTGGGTAAGATCCTCAGAGGAGGGCAAACTAAGACAGGCACAGCCTGCTGGATAAGAGATGGGCTACTTAATGCAGTTCCGTGATGAACTTTAAAACAATCCTTGATCATTTAACATCCTGTGCTTACTGTAGGAGCATGGGGACATAAATAGTTTAAGATTATTAACATTGTTATAACTTAGATGATATGTGAGGTATTGAGAATATCATATATATATCTTTTTTGTAAGAATCAAGAAACTGTGAACTGCTTCGCTTCTCTCCACACAGTGTTTGTGTGTTTATGATATCATGCCACTGACAGGGTTAATTTAATTTGTTGGGAGTACCTTAAAAAGATGTTGCATTATATATAATGTTCTTTCTGCACCTATTGAAATGATTATGTGAGTTTTGTTTCTCATTCTATTAGTGTGGGATGTCACCTTATTGATTTAAATATTTTGACGTATCCTTATACCCAGGGATAAATCCCTTTACACATGTATGTTTATGATACATTAAATGTGTTGTTGAATTAATTTTGCTTGTGTTTTGTTGAGAATTTTGGCACATATGTTCATCAGGGATAATGTTCTATATTTTTCATTTCATGTCGTTTTTAGCTTTGTTATGCAAATAAAGCTGGCATCATAAAACAACTTTGGAATCTTTCAACCCCTTCAAATTCTTGAAAGTTTTGGGGAAGAATTGAGGAAAAATTTACTTCAAATGTATGAAAGGATTCACCATTAAAGTCATCTTGTAAATTTTTTCTGGTTTGGGAGCTTTGGATTACTGATTTACTCATACACACTTTTGCAGAATTTAACTTTCTAATTCCTTTTTGATTCAGTGTTGGAAGACATATGTTTCTGGAAATCTATCTTTTGTTCTAGGTCATTCAAATCGTTGGCTAGTGGTAATTTCTTAAGATGGTATGCATCTCTGCAACTTTAGTGGTAATATCTGCTCTTTTATTTCAAATTTTATTTGAGTCTTTATTTTCTTATCCAACCTAAACTTTTGTCCACTTTATGTTGAAAAGAAACAGACTTAGGTATAATTTTTCTTATCTTTTCAATTGTTTGTCTTGTTATTTGCCTTGCTCTAATTTATTCAATTTTCTTCTTTATTCTTTCTCTTTTTTCCTAGATTTTTGATGTGTAAATTTAAGTAGTGTGAATCTTTGTATTTCCTTTATTATTAAATATATTTATTTACATTATTTATTTATTTATTTACTTATTTGAATATTTATTCATTTATTTATCATTGAAGTATGCCATTTACAATGTGTCAATCTGAGGTGTTTAGCACAGTGTCCCCGTACATGCATATATTTCTGTGCCTTTTTAACGTTACTTCATGGTATTTGACTTACTGCCCTGTGTTATACAAAAGAAATTTTGAAAACATTTATTTTTATATATAGTGGATGACATTTATAAATCTACAGCTCCCAAATATATCCTCTACCAGTCAATTTCTGCAGTAATCATAAGATTATTAAGTAGTTCTGCAAGTTTGTTTCAGTTTTGTAGATGAAATCATAGTGTTCACATCCAAATTATTTTTTAAGTTTCTACATATCTCATGTCATGTATTATTTTTCCTTCTCTTTCTGGCTATCTTCAATAAGAATGACACTTTTTGGGGACATACATTTTGCTGCAAATGTCATTGTTTTATCATTTTTTATTGCAGAATATTATTCCATTGTGTAAATACAGCATAACTTCTGTATACTCTCATCTGTTGTTTGACAGTTAATTTGCTTCCATGTCATGGCTGTTGTATATAGCACTGCTAAGAACATTGGGGTGAAGGTGTCTTTTTGAAATATGGTTCCCTTTGGTATATACCCAGAAATGGGATTGCTGGATCATTTGTTAAGTTTATTTTTATACTTTAGAGGAATCCCCATCCTGTTTTCCAAAGTGACTGCTCGAATCTACATTCCTAACAACAGTGTAGGAGGGCTCACTTTCTCCGCAGCTTCCCCAGCATTTTTTGTTTGTGAACTTTTGAATGATGGCCATTGTGAATATTGGGATTTGATACTTCATTATAGTTTTGAATTGCACTTCTCTGATAATGATAGTGAGCAATTTTTTTTTCATATATCTGTGTGACATTTGTACGTCTCTATTGGAGAAATGCTTTTTTAGGGCTTCTGCACATTTTCAGATTGGTTTTCTTTTTTATTATTATTATTACTAGGTTGTATGAAATCTTTATATTTTGGAAATTTAGTCTTTGTCAGCTGCATCACTTCTAAATATTTTCTTTAATACTGTAGGTTGTCATTTTCTTTTGTTTATGGTTCCATTTGCTGTGCAAAAGCTTATAAGTTTAATTAGGTCCCATTTATAAATTTTGCCCTTACATCCCTTACCTGGGTAGTCTATTCTAAGAAATCATTGCTGAGATTTATCTCAGAGTGTTTTTCCTATATTTTCTTCTAGGAGATTTACTGTGTATTGCCTTACATTTAAGTCTTCAAGACATTTTGAGTTTATTCTTGTGTATGGAATGAAGGATTGTACTAACTCCATTGCTCTGATGCTGCTATCCAGTTTTCCCAAAAGCAGTTGGTGAAGAGAAGTTCTTTTCTCTGTCATATTCTTGGCTACTCTGTCAAAGATTAATTCAACATAGGACTTTAGTATTATTCCTAGGCTCTCTATTCTGTTCCATTGGCCCATGTGCCTGTTTCTGTACCAATATCATGTCATTTTGATTTTTGTAGCTCTGCAATACTTTATGGAGACCAGGCGGGTTATTATTCCAGCCTCTTTCTTTGTCTTAAATATTGTTTTGGAAATTATGAATCATTTTTGATTCTATATAAATCTTATGATAATTTCTTTCAGTCCTAAAAAGAAATGTTTTGCATAATTTGATAGGAACTCAGATAAAGTCTGTGGATTGCCTTGGGCAGTATGGCCATTTTAACAATATTATTTCTTCCATTACGAGACCATTGGGTATCTTTTCAATTCTTCAAATCTTTCTTGATTTCCTCAATGAATTTTTTCTTGTTCTCCATGTATAAGTCTTTCACAACCATGGTCACAGTATTCTTAAGCATTTTAAAGTTTTGGGTGCAGTTATAAAAGGGGTTGTTTCTATAATTTGTTATCCTGTTGATTCAATGGTAGAGTAAAGAAATGTAATTGGTTTTTGTAGATTATTCTGAATACCTTGCCCAGTTCCTTTTTTAGCCTAAGTATTTTTTGTGAAGCTTTTACACTTTTCTGTATATAGTGTCATCTCTGCATATTGTGACAATTTTACTTCTTCTTTTCCAGTCTGAATAGTTTTATTTCTTTTCCTAGCCTGATCGTTGTGGCTAGGAATTCCAAGACTATATTGAATTGAAATTGTGAGAATGGGCATCTTTGTCTTGTCTCAGGTTTTTGTGGGAAGGGTTTCAGTTTTTCAACATTGAGTATTTTGCTGGTTATAAATTTGTCATAAATAGCTTTCATTATGTTGAGATATGGTCCGTGTATGCCCACTGTGATAAGAACTTTTATTGCAAATAGGTGTTAATTTTTATCAAATGCTTTCTCTGCATCTACTGAGATGATCATATCGTTTTCGTCTTCTCTTTTGTTGATATGATGTATCACAATTGATTGATTGATTTGCATATGTTAAACCATCCTAGTGTTCCTGGGATGAACCTAAAATGACAGTGGTGCATGATCTTTTTTTTACATGATGTTGGATTTTGTTTGTTAATAATATCTTAAGGACTTTTACATCTATGTTTATGAATTATATTGGCCTATTGATTTCTTTTTGGGGTAGTGTCTTTGTCTGGTTTTGGTATCAGGTTGATTTTGGCCTTATGGTGTGAGATTGGGAGCTCTCTCCCCATATCAATCTTTTGGAAGAGTTTGAGGAGGACTGGTATGGATTTTTCTTTGTGTGTTTGGTCAAATTCCCCAGTGAAGCTATTAGGGTCTGAATTTTGTTTGCAGAGATTTTTTTATTTTATTGTTAATTCTATTCCATTTCTTGTGATATGATTGTTCAAATCATTAATTTCTTCTTGATGCAATATTGGTGGACTGAATGTTTCCAAAAACTTCTTCCATTTCTTCCTGGTTATCCAGAATGTTTCCAAACTGTTGCTCATGGTATTCCCTAATGATATTTTGAAAATTTGTTGTACTCTTTGTAGTTTCTCCATTTTCATTTCCTATATTATTTGTGCTCTCTCTTTTTTCTTGTTGGTGAGCCTGTCTGGAGATTTGTCAATTTTGTTTAAAATTTCAAAAAAGTGTTTGATTGATTTTTTCTATTTCTTAATCTTTATTTCAATTATTTCCTCCTTGATCTTTATTTTTTCCCGCTTTCTGCTGGCTTTTGGTTTTGTTTGCTCTTCTTTTCATGATTAGTTTACATAGAACATTAGATTATAATTTTGAAATAGTTCTTCTACTTTCAGGAGGGCTTTGTCAATATGAACTTCCCTTTTTAGACTGCTTTAACTGTATTCCATAGACTTTGTGTAGTGTTTTGTCATATATCTCAAGATATTTTTTAATTTTTTCTTTTAATTCATCAAGTCCCCCCTTTGTTTTAGTACCATGTTTTTTAATCTGGATTCTGTCATTTTTTCTCCCTGTTTTTCTGTGTTTGATTTTTAGTTTCATGGTATTCTACTCAGAAATGTTGCTTGAAATAATTTTTATCTTCTTAAATTTGTTGAGGCTTCTTCTGTGCCTGAGTTTATAATCTTTCCTTGAAAATATTCCATGTGCACTGGAAAAGAATGTATATTCTGTTTTTGGGAGAAGTACTGTTTTGGAAGTATAAAGCATCTCCAATTATTTTATCATGTCTTTTATTATCCTTGTTCCCTTAATAATTTTGTGTATGAAAGCCCAGTCCAGTGATGGTAATGGGGTGTTATAGTCTCCAATTGTGATTGTGTTCCGAGCGATTTCTCTCTTTTTATCTATTAGTATTTGATTTTTGTATTTAGGTGCTCCAATTTTGAGTGCATATATCTTAATGTGTATAAAAACCTCATTTTGTATTGCTCCTTTAATCATTATATCATGTCCTTGTTTATCTTTCTCTATGGCCTTCCTTGTAAAGTCTATTATGTGTGAAGTCAGTACTGCTAGTCCTGCTTTCTTGTCATTTGCATTTGCATGGAATATATTCTTCCAACTTCTGACTTTCAATTAATGTGTTTTCCTCTTATAAATGGGTCTCTTGTACGCTTCATAATGTAGGGTTTTTTTATATTATCCCATCAGACAATGTATATCTTTTGACTGAAGCACTAAATCCATTAACATTTGTGATAATTATTGATAGACTGGAGTTTATTTCTATTTTGAACTTCATTTTCCAGTTGATTTGGTATTTCCTTTTGTTCATTTCTTTTCCTTTTTGTGGCTTGATAAGTTTTCTTTTATTATCTTTGTTTCATTTTGGCTTTGTGACTTCATTGTAAGCTTTTGACTTTAGGTTACCTTGTTTTGTATTTATATTGAATTGTACTATATCTGTTTATTTTAACTGATAAGAATACAAACTCATAACCATCCTACAGAGAAGACAAACAAGAAGAAAATACTCTGTATTGTTCTGTTTCACTCTGTGACCCTTAAAAATTTTGATGTCCAGTTTTACAACATCATATTTATTTTGTTGTAATTCATTGTATATATTGCCTTTCTAACTATGCCTTTCTCTTTTGTATAGCATCCTGCTTTTTTTTTTTTAGAGTAGATCTTTCATTATTTCTTTTTCTCTTGCTAAATTCTTTTAGCATTTGTTTGTGTGGAAGTTATTTATCTCTCCTTCTATTCTCAAAGAGATCCTTGCTTGAAAATGTATCTTAGATTGCAGATTTCTTTCATTCAGGACTTTGAATATGCCTTACCACTGCCTTCTGCCTGCTGTATTTGTGTAGGAAACGAGTTTACAACTATTATGTATAAAATTATATATATGTGTAAAGAACACCTAGAAATGAAGTTAACAAATAAGGTAAAAACCTATATGTTAAAAAACAGAAAACATTGGTGAAGGAAAATTTAACTGATCCAAAGAAATGAACACATCTCTTATGTTAATGATGTGAAACTATGTGGTTGACACAACCATTCAACAAAAGGGAATCTACATTTAGTGTGATTCATGTCAAAATACCTATGAGATTTTTGATTAAATAGAACAAATAATTTCAAAATTTATATGTAACCACAAAGATCATGAGTTGCCAAAATAATGTTGAAAAAGAGTATTAAATATAATGGTGTAAATTTCTCTGATGTTATACAGTCCTTCAAAACTTTAGTAATTAAAACAACATGATACTGGCTTAAAAACAGACACTAATCAAGAAAAGAGTATAGAGAAACCAGAAATAATCCCTCACACCTATGATCAATTAACCCATGAAAAAGAAAGCTAGAGTATAAAATGAAGAAAATACATTCTCCTAAATAATTAGTGCTAGGGAGCCTGAACTTTGAAAAGATAGATTACAATATTTCCTCACATTGTGTACAATCCATGAGCACCGAATATCATTCTATTTAATTTATTTTCTTATATTTCTTGCACCTGTAATTTATTGATTTATGTTTAGGTCTTTTATTTCACTTACAAAATATATTCCTGTTTTATTCTTTATGGTATAAATTTACACATAATAATTTTCTAAGTTTCTCTTTCTGATTATGGGTTGTTAATATATAAAAATGCAATGGATAATTTTTTATCAATTTTGTATTCTGGAAGTTTACTAAGTTTGTTCATTATTTCTAACCGTCACTGGAGGAGTCTATGGAGTTTTCTATCTATGTATAATTATGTCATCTGTAAATAGTTTACTGCTTATTTACAAGTTGGACAACTTTTATATTTTTTCTTGACTAGATGTTCTGGCTAGGTCTTCTAGTAGTGTAATTTAGGACTTGTGAAAATGAGCTAATTTTTCTTATTACTGGACCAGAGGAAAACCTTCCTGTATGTTAACATTGAACTTGATGTTAGTCATGGGTTTTTCATAAATGGCTTATATTATGTTTAGTTACATTCTATCTACAGTGAATTTGTAAAAATATTTTTATAAAAAACTTAAGATCACATATTTTAATAATATTCCTACATTTTCTGAGAGTGTTATTTTTCAATTCTTTGTTTTCTAAGGAATGTTATCACATATTTTAATTTGCATAAGTTAAATAATATTTATGAATCAGGACTAAATCCAACAAAACTATAGTTGATAATACTTATAATATGCCATGAATTGAGGTTGCTAATATTTATTTAGAATGGAATTTACAGATACTGATGGAAAAATTTACATTGTAGCGTGAGGGTACATTTATTTATTTAAAAATTTTATCTCTCATTTTGAATTTGACTTAAGTTTAATGGAATTCATTTCTAAATAAAGAATATAACTTCGATAGAACTGGATTTACTTATGTATACTGTTACAGAACATAGGTAATATTTACAATTAGTGAACACATCACTTGCCTTAAAATGCTGTATTATATAAACAATGCCAAAATTTTCAGGACTGAGAAACATATTGCTTCCTAAAATGCATTACCTTGTATTTTCCACCCCAACCCACATACACTGTTATTTCTTTGTTTTTTTCATTGCTTGTTTGCTCCTTAATGGAGGCACAGCTTATTGAACCCAGAGTCTTGTGCATAAGTGTATTTATCAACAACATTTTGGAACACAAAACAGAAGCCACAAGAATATGGATTATAATGATGACAAGAAAAAATTTTCCTTCTTGGGACTGAAAAACCTCTGACAGAAAGAATGGCAAAAATAAACATTTGTAAATATGCAATAAGGTTGTCTCTCTTCTAATTTTTATGGTAGAATGTTAAATTACATTTGTTTTATTTATAGAACTGAATTAGAATTTAAATAAAAAATTCCCCACTTTGGGATTTCTTATATTTGATACATAATTTTAATCAAGTTTTACTTTATAAATATTTACCATTTATTTGTAAGCATAACAAATAAGCTGATATTTATTCTTCTCATGTTTTGAATATAGAGCTACTTATTTTTAAGTACAGAGATAAATACCAACTTCCATTTCCAAATCAAATTATATTTCACTTTAATTACAAATGATATTGAAATAGATATACATTTTCTGTACAGGCTTTAAACAAATTTCACTTTAAATTTCATAACTTTAAAATTATTTTATATGTTTATTGCTTTATTTATACTTTGTTCACCAATTTTGTATAAATTTGTATACAAAATTATGGAGACAGATTTTATTTCATAGTCCCCAAAATTAAATTATTTAAAAAGATTTTTGGGGATAATATTTGCAGATCACACCATAAAAATAAGCATCCTATATGTTTCATTTTAACTGGATGAATGAGAAGGAAACACTGGCTGAATGTTACACTTGAGTTGCTGGGAGACCAGTCGTTTTATGATGTCACAGCTACTCAAGTTGAGAAACATTGTGAAGGTCCAGCAGTTTATCTGTGCAGGCCTGCCAAAGCAGCATTTGAAGCTGCAGTGCTCAAAATCAAGCAGATTAGAAAAGTAGCTGTAGATAAAGTTATTTGGGATGGCACATGTTTCTCCAGAAATCCAAGATGTGTCTCATAAAGTTGGACAAACTGTTTCAGGAACTCTGATATATCTCTATTGTGTGATCAGACATTCTCTGGGGACTTGGACTTGAGGTCTATGATTGAAGAAAATGAATTTCAGTCTTTGTATGAAGAATCCTGGTTAAAAACACCATGTTACACACATTGTGTCTCTGAACCAGATGAAGATAATGATTTTCGTTCTCTGACATTTCCAAGAAAACTCTGGAAAATGGCTGGGAGTGACCAATATAAATCTATCTCGTGGGATGATAATGGAACTTCGATACTGATTGATGAAGATGTCTTTAAGAAGGAAGTTTTGGAAAGAAGGGCCCCTTTCAGAATATTTGAAACTGGAAGTATGTAAAGTTTAGTTAGACAGCTTAGCATTTATGGGTTTAGTAAAGTGCGGCAGAATATTCAAAGATCTGTTTCTCCTGCTGACATTCTGGCAGAAGGAATAAAGTCTCTGTTTTAAGCAAAGTATTCAGTAATTGTAGTTACGACTTGGTAACATATATAAAATTTTATTTTGTACATTAACCTACGGTAATATAAATGTAAGGCTACATTTTGAAAATTGTATACAACTACAAAGGCTAAAATTCTTTACTTTTTCTAAAAATGAGGACAGTGCCTTAAGTATTCAAGATTATGAGAAACGTTCCTAGCAACTATGAATCTTACCAGAAAACTAAATAAACGTATTAAAGCTGCTTTTAAAAAGTGGCTTTCACCGTTACTGCAAATACTAACTTATTAAATTTGATGATATACTATATAAATGTGTATATTCCAAATAAATAATTTCAAAATATAGTCAGGAATGTTCATATTTTGATGATATTATCTTTGTATAATCAACATGAAATCTGAGGTTTTATAGGATAGGCTTATTGTAGTCTTGTATTTTCGTTTAAAATAGTACTAAAATCTTTCTCTATTGGTTGCAGCTGCAGTTCTATCTAAATCTTAAACAAGGCTGTCCCCAGCTTTTAGTTAGAATAAAAAGAAGAGTTGGGATTAAAAATGCCTCTCTGGTATCTTCATTGGCTGAAGATTTCAAAAAGAAGCACTTTAAAGCAGGGGGTAATATGCATAATCATAATTCTGATTTTGTGGCTGACACTAGTGGAGAAAGTGAATTTTTACTTTCTGTAAATTTAAACATTCCTCTAATAAGGAAGCCCTCTACTAGCCAAATAATTGGTGATACAACAACCCCGATCAGAGGTGATTTTTATTCTCCATAATCAATGTCATTTAGACCACCAAAACAAATTGCAGTGGATCAACGTGCTATTTTAAATCAGTTGACCACTGTCCATGGGCACTCTCAAAGCAGCTACACTGAAGCAAATGGCCGTGTTGTGAGCTTCATTACAATTATAACTTCTACTTCTCAGTACAGCATCTTGTATCCCACAGAGAGCTATTATTTGGACTGATGGTGGAGTCTTCTACTTTCCCAAATGGATATCACAACATATCTGCCAATGAAGGTCGTTTTTCTAAACTTCAACCAGGGAGCAACCCACGGTTTCCAGTGACAGTGATAGCTGATACATCAGCTATCTCTCTTTCAAGGCCAACTTATCAGCCATCTTCAGTTTATGAACGTCATCCTAATTACAACTGATTTACCAGAGGACTACCAGATTATGCAGGATAACAAAGATAAATATTGATGTTGGCAAATGTTGACAAATATCTGCAATTTTCTTATTTGAACAATTAACATAGACGTGTACTTGTATTTTCCTTATATTTTTTAGAATAGAGTAAAGAGATATACAGGAGTATAAGTTACCATTTAAAGAAAAAAAGAGATATTTGATTGACATGATCATTTGATGGAACAATATGGGTATAAATTTAAATAATTTCTTCGAAGGAAGAAGAGAAAATTCAAGAATTTGGAAAAGGACTAAAACAGAGAGAGATGGAAAAGTACTAAGTGTTTCCTGGTTCATTCTAGAAAGTATTAAAAGTGTTAACTTAGGGTAGGTTTGAACAGGATATAAATGCAGGAACCTGTAAAGCGATCATTGTCTCTTTTTTATCATTCCTGGTATCAAAATGGTCACATGGTGTAGTCTCAGATGGCACATTCAGCATGTGGAAGAATTTCAAAAGTAATTTTATCTATGGTCTTCTTTGTGCTGTTCTCAAAGCATTCCAACTGGTACTTTCATTTCCTGCCCTGAAGAGTCTACACTATTTTTTTAGTCAATAATTTATGTTGCTTTTGTTTTCCAGCCAAAGACAAGCTTACGTCCTTAGGGTGGCACTTAATGCCTTTCTAACTCTAAGCCCACAAACTCAACATCGTTTAGTCTTTTTTTATAGATCTGGCATCTGACTACCTTGGCATATCTTTATGTTTTGCTGTATTTGGAGATACATCCAGGCAAATGCTTGTGAAAAATTTTAGCTCCAAACCCACAACTTTTGCTCCAGCTCATCCTTGGACTTAAGGTGTCCTCCTTTTAGCTACTTTGATTTTCCCAGTCTCAGTACAGAAACTACCTCCCTCAGAAATTTTCTGTCTATCCCCCTTTCCTTGTCTAACTTGGATACCAGCACAGTAAGCACAGCTCACGCCACAGGATGCATTTTAGTATTTAGTGAATGAAAAATACATGTTGACTTTAAGCAAAATCCACTTTCTTGAAACAAGGAAATTCTCATGGTTTTCCAACTATTTTGTTATGGTCTTTACTCTTCACCACAAACTAGCTCTTTTCATAGTCCAAGGACTAGTCACGCAAGACAGTAATTGGAGGAAGGTACAGGAGACAAAGTATTATTTTCTTCTTAATTCATGCCTGCCAGAGGTGTAAAGCATTCCATTCTCATTTGCTGGATTTTTTCCTGTCTCTTCATCACCCATCCACCCCAAAATAGCTGATTCTCTTCCCCATATCAATATCTATACTGCCTTCTAATTAATTTACTTCTTAGAATCAGAGCTTTAACCAGAAAAGACAGTGTCATTGCAAACATTTAATGTAGGATTATACACCCCACCTAAATTGTGCCCTTTCTAACCTTCACACAGGATGTATCTAAGAGTTACTTGACCCTTGGTTCGGGTGGTCATTTTCAGTAACCAAATTGCTATCTAAAATGTGTGGACTAAATAGAGGTGAGGGTGGTAGAATTAAAAATTTGCCCAACTGCAAGAATGCCAAATTTCTGCAGATACTATGAAATATAAAATATTCATGGAGGACTTTATTTCCCATTAATTTAAAATAAAAGGTGAAGCATTTTCAGAATGTGAAATGCCCTGAAATGCTGGAAAATTTTCGACAAGATCAGGTAGCCTAAGGCTTCTGCTCACAATCATGCAGCCAGTGTCAGCTGATAAGACTGGAATGGCAACATTGTGTCCTTTAAATGTGTCACCATTTGTGAAGAAAGCCTATGATAATCTGGAGAATGGTAAAATTGGCCATGGTGAACTCTAGCAACATCCCAACTATATGAACTTTATCAAGAGAAGAAAAGCGCCCACTTGCAGCAGGAGATCTGGGTCTGGACATCACTGGTTGTTCCTAAAACAGAAACATCAAGCTTTAAAATTTGTCAGCTCAACTATGATGGTGACTATTTTGTTGCTTACATTAGCAGTCTGGGGTTCAGATGGGCTGGTTCAGCAGCTAGTTCCCAGCTCTATTATCATACAGTGGGTCTTACTGTGAACATCATAACAAGGTTCTATACTGATAAGTCAAAAGCTACCATTTACTTTCAAAATTAGAAATCCTAAAGAAGAATAGTGTTTGTCCATCTGTAGTTTTCTATGTGGGAAATCATAGACTATTGGCAAAAGTACAAAATTTGGTGCTTGAAAACTATTCTCTGAGCTCTGCCCACTGAATTCTTCCCACTAAATACTACAAAATCTGTCTGCCACTGTGTGTGTGTGTGAAGATGGATAGTTAACTAGTAACTAAGTTTGTCTTAGTTGAGTCAGCAGTGAATTTTTCCTCTGCATCTGACAGAATCCCTGTGAATTAAAAATTTCATTGAGCCACCAGATTTTCTTCCGATCAGGGAGAGGTAGATTATATTTCTCCCATTATCCTAATTGTTACCTGTTCATTGAATCCCCGGCTAATGCCAGGGCCAAGCCACTGAATCCTTGAATTTGACAGAGGAATATACATTCTCCAGTCCCCAGAGCCCAGCACAGGGCTGTGTCTCCTTTTGAATTTAAGCTTATGGCCAATTTATTTTTTCTTCTAATTCTCATTGTTGACACATCTTATTTTGTCTTTGAACACCCCATGACTATTTAATAGAGACTGAACTGCTGATTTATTCCGTTTAAGCTACAAATTGTAATAACCTTTCTTTCCTTGGGCTACCAGGATTAGAGTGAGCATAGTCATCATTTTGAAAGCAGTCCTCAGTCCTAAAAATGCAGAAACTTTACAGTTCTTTGCCCAGCACTTGAGCGAGGATGTTTGTTGTGGGTCTGAGGGATTATCCTCACATCCCATAATGCAACCATGAGAAAACAGCGCATTGTTATCCAAAATCAAGTCTTTGTCAGTATTGCATTCCCATTGCAAAACAGTGAAGACTTGAAGGAGTTCTGAGATTTTACCATGCTGAGATTTTTAGCAACCTAGCATGTTCATTTCTTACAGAAGTTCTTGTGGAGATGAGACATTTGGTCTGCGATAGTGAGCTTTAAAACTCACAGCAAAAGGAGCCAGGGTTAACACTTGTATCCATTCCCTAATCTCAGGTGAATACACAAAGTAAAATTTTGATTCCAGAGAAGAAGTGGGCTGTTAACATGAAGAAAGTTTAAAGCATGTTAAAACAGTAATATTATTGGTATCTTTATGTATAATTTATTAGAATCACTTATTTATTAGTATCTTTACCTAGGATAAGTATATCATGACTCAAGTTTACTTGCTGAAAAACAATCATCATAAATGACATGGAAAAAAGTGAACATTGACCTTCCATTTTTTCTTCCACTTTTATGGAGTTATAATTGGCATAAAACATTGTGTAAGTTTAGGTGCACAGGATAGTGATTTGATTTACAAGTATCATGAAATAAATATCATAGCAACTTTAGGGAGAATTCATTATCTCATTTACATAAAATTGTAAAGATATACAATTTGTCTTTTGGTTGTGATGAGAAACATTAAGGTCTACTCTCTTAATACCATTGATAAAGAACAAAAAGCAGTATTAATTTTAATTTTCATGTTACTACGAGTAATCCCTAGAACACGATTATTTTACAGGTGGAATTTTGTAGCTTTTGAGTGCATTAACCAAATTCTCCTTTCCCAACCCCTGCCTCTGTTAACTACAAATCTAATTATTTTCTATATGTATGTTTGTTTGTTTTTGAAGTGTACTTTAATCTATAACACTGTGTTAGTTTCTCTTACACAACATACTGTTTGCTGTTTTTAATACATTTCAAATTGATCACCAGAATATATCTAGATGTGATATGTTGCTATTTAAAAATATTTAATAGTTATTGGCTATTCCCCATACAGTAAATTCCTTGTCCCTGACAAATGTAATTTTCAACTGGAAAACTTTCCCCCTTAATTTTCTCAATTTTTCTTTTCCTCACCGCATTTCACTCCTTCTTGTGAACAACCTTTTTCTTTCTATTTCTATAATTCCATTTCTGTGTTTTTATTTTCATTTGTTTTAAATTCCTAATATAAGTAAAATCATTCAGCATTTGTCACTCTCTTTCTGAATTATTTCACTTAGCATATTACCCACTTGGCCAAACCATTTGTTGCAAATGGCAAGAACTTATTCTTTTAAGAGCTGAGTAATAACCCATTGTAATTTTATGTGTGTGTGTGCATATATATATATATATATAGATAGATAGATAGATAAATATGTACTTAAGATGGGTAGATATATATACAATAAACACACATCTTATTTATCCATCATCATTTGATGAACAATTAATTTGCTTCTATATCCTGTCTATTGTGGAGAATGCTGCAGTGAATATAGGGTTGAATTTATCTTTTATAATTAGTGTTTTTATTTTCTTGGAATTAGTATCCCAATATATATATATGTTGGATAATGTTTTATTTTTAATTTTTAGATAAAGCTCCATGTTGTTTCCCACAGTGACATCTCATATTTACATTCAGTCCAGCAGTGCATCAGGACTGTTTTTCTTACATCCTAACCAACAGTTATGTTTGTTATCTTTTTGATTATAGTCTTTCTGACAGGAGTGACATAAAACCTCATTGTGTTTTGGACTTGTATTTTTCCGATGGTTAGTGATGTTGATCGGTTGCATGCGCCATGTGGTAACCTTTCCCGCACTTTTTATTCATTTTTTGTAATGAGCTTAATAACCATAACTGTCTGATTTAATTTCCAGGCATTCTGATTTGTTCCATTATTCTGTTTGTTCTGTGCCATTAACATATACTTTTTAATACTGTAGCTTCGTATTATATTTTAAATCAGGGAAAGTGATACATCCTCTTTATTCTTTGTTAAAGTTATTTCTCTTTTTAGTTTGTTTTATTTCCTTTCTTTTTTTTTTAGTGATTTCATTTCTTTTGTGTTTACATGTAAATTTTACAATTATTTTCTGTTAGGGTCTGAAAATGTCCTTGGAATTTTGATAGGCAATGAATTTTATTTGTGTATTTTGTTGACTAATAGTGTCATTTAAACAATATTTTTTTCCTCATCTACGAACACAGTATATCCTTTCATCTGTTGGCATTATCTTCAATTTCTCTTATAAATATTTTATAGTTATCTGAGTACAGGTCTTTTACCTCCTTGGTTGGATAGATTTCTTAATTTTTTTTGTAATTCAACTATAATTGAGACAGTTCCCTCACTTTCTGTATCAGTTAGCTTCTTGTTAGTGTGCAGAAACACAAGATTTCTGTATGTTAATTTTATATTCAGAAATTTTACCAAATGCATTGATAAGCCGTAGTAGTTTGTGGCACCATTTTTTGGATTTCTGTTTAAAGTATGTCATCTGCGAACAGATAATTTTACTCCTTTTCTTAATTAGCAATATTTCATTTACTTTTATTTTGAATAGCTATGGCTTGAATTTCCAGACTATACTGAATAAAAGTGGTAAGATTGAGCATTCTTGTCTTCTTCCTGCTCTTATTGGAGATGCTTTAAGCTTTTAATCAGTGAGTGTCATGTTAGCTGAGTTCTTGTAATATATGACCTTAACTGTGTTGAGGTATGTTTCCTCATGCCCACTTTGAGGAGAAAAATATTCATAATAGATACTGAATTTGTCAAAATAATTTATGACCTTATTGAGATGACCATATAATTTTATTCTTCAGGTTGTTTGTGTGGTGTATCATACTGGTTAAATTGTGGTATTGAATCACTTTTGCATCCCTGGAATATAATGGACTTAATCATAATGTATAATCCTCTTAATGTATTTTTGGATTTGCTAACAATTTAGTGGTGACTTTTGCATCTATGCTACCAGTAGTAGTTAACCTGTAATTTTTGAGGTATTTGTTCCAGTTTTAGTAGTAGTGTGATAAAGAAATATGGGGTAGAAAGCCTCCCTTCCTCTTGAAATTTTTGGAAATCTCTGAGAAGCATAGGTGATGGCTCTTCTCTAAATGTTTGGCAGAAATTACCTGTGAAGCTGTCTAAGCCTGGAATTTTGTTTCTTGGGAAATTTTTTTAAATACATATTCAATTTCATTAGTGAAAATCTGTCCATATTATCTTTCTCATTCCATGCTGGAGATTAAATCTTTCTAAGAAGTTGTCCATTTCTTCCAGGATTTCCATTTTATTGGCATATAATTTGTTGTATCATCTTATGCTGCTTTGTGTTTCTTTGATATAAGTTGTATCTTCTCATTTATTTCTGAGCTAATTAATCTGTAACTCTTTTTTGCTCATGTATATGGTTAAAGTTTTTCAACTTTATTTATCTTTCAAAAGCCATTATTTAATTAAATGTTTATATTTTTTAATCCTTATTTCACTTAATTATGTTCTGTCCCTTCAGCTGTTTTTCCTTCTACTAGAATGTTTTTCTTATTATTTTGCTACAAATTTTGGTTGTAAGAATATTTTAGAAGAGAGAGATGTTTTTTATTTGTATAAGTGGGATTATTTTGCTATAAGCATCCCTATTAATACTGCATCTCTATTACCCAATATATTTTGTTTTTGTTGTCATAATTCTTTATATGTTTTTTTCTTTGATTTATACAGCAATCCATTTGTTGTTAATATTGTATGATTAATCCTCCACACTTTAGTATTTTTCTCAGGTTTTTTCTTTTAGTAAATTTGTGTTTTCACAGAATCCATAAGTTTCTTCACAAAACAAGAAGAAAAATATTGAAATTTATACATACATCTAAAAGAACCAAAGTTTCTAAAATTATTTTGAAAAATGAACATAGCTGTGGGTATTACCCTCCCTGAGTTTAGAACATGCTACACAGCTACAGTAATCAATACATCAAAATATGGCACTTAAAGAAACACACAAATCAATGGAACAAAATAAACAGTTCAAAAATATACCCACACACTTATGGTCAATTAGTCTGCAAAGAAGGAGGCAAGAGTATACAATGGAAAAAAGGCATTCTCTTTAATAAGTAGTTCTGAGATAAAAGGACAGTTCTTGTAAAAGGAAGATATAAAAACACTTCTTTCCATAGTATAAAAAATGTGAAAAAATGGATTAATTTCCTAAATGTAAAGCCTGAAACTATAATATTTCTGACTGAGAACAGGAGCAGAACTGACTTTGAGATAAATCATAGAAATGTTTATTTTTGATCTGTCTCCAAATCAAAAAAAAAAATGGAAACTAACAATTAGAGTTTTTAGTTTACTGAGGAAAAATCAATGTACTTTGCGATACAGGGATTCTATTTCTTGTATAAGTGTGAAGTTGAAAATCTTTTGCAGAGCAAAGGAAACCTTCAATAAGACATAAGATAACAGACAGAATAGAAGGAAATATTTCAAACAATGACACCAACAAGATGTTAATATCCATATTATATATATAGCATATCAGACTCAATATTTAAAAAATAAAGACCCCAACTTAAAAGTTGAAGAATCTTCATGGGAACTTTTCAAAAACTGACATGTGGATGATATTCATGCACATAAAAAGAAACATAACGTTGCTATTCATTAGGAAATCATAAATCAAAACCAGAATGAAATCTTACAGCAACCAAATGGCTATTAACAAAAAGTCTACAAATAAGAAACATTAATAAGAATGTCAATAAGAAGGAACCCAGGTACACTGTTGTTGGAAATAGAAATTGATGCATCCACTATTATTAAAGTGTGGACAGTGCTCAGAAAACTAGAAATAGAAGCATTATATGTTGCAGCAATTCCAGTTTTTGGTATAAATCTGAAAAAAATGAAAAAATTAACTTAAAGGGTATATTACCCCAATGTCCTTAACATTATCATTTATAGTTGCCAAGGTTAGAAGCACAACTCAACTGCCCATCAACAGATGATTAGCTGAAATAGATGTGAGATATAGAGAACATAAAAAATACATAGTCATTGTATATTAAAAAATAAAATTCTGCCATTTGGAAAAATGTGACTGGACCCAGAGTGTGTTGCACATAGGAAAATAAGTCATAAAGAGAAAAACACTCTATGTTGTCACTTAAATGAGGAAAATAAAGATATAAGATAATTAATCATAAAAAAACAGAAATAGTATCATATATATAACTGTAGTGTACCAAGTAGTGGTTTCCCTTGGGGAAAGGGAACAAAGATGGAGAAGAAAGAATTGTGCAAGCTACTAGTAATAAATTAGAGAATCAACAGGGCTATATTTACAGCACAGAGAAATATTTTAATAATTTAAATGATTTTAAAGAGATTATAGGGATCTATTTTACTAAAATGTGCATGTATGTGGGAAAAATATTGAATAAAACAACCCAGGAAAATCAAAATATTTTGCAGTACTATGATATTAAGGGAGGTGATTTGTTCAATTTCCTTAGTGTTCTTATAATATCCATAGTATAATTTAAGTGTTTAATTGAAATAGTATACACTGTTAAAAGTGACATAAGTATAAACTATTTTTGTCTCTCCCCTTACATCTACAGTCAGTAAAACGCTAACATCTGAACAAAAATAACTACAACACAAAACAGTACTCCAGAACGCAAGAGAACAGGTGAAGTTTGGTGGACTAAAACACACAAAGGATGCTGAACTGAGGGAAGATCAGAGTTGGTGTCAGCAATGAAGGCCCGCTGAATAGGATATCTGAGTCCACAAGTTCAGAGAACCCAGTAGAAACAGGGTCTTAGTGGTTCACACAGATTCGGTCTCCAACTGCACCAGTACTCATGATCACAGGTAACTAGGAGGGAGCCACAATGGAGATAGAAATTCCATCCTTCAGACACTCAGACGTTCATGAAACTGTCCCTACTCCCCATTCACATTGGTGGAGACAAGTTACCTTGCAAAACTTGATGTGGCAAAGGCACTTGCCTGATACCAAATACCCACCTGTCTTTACACCTTTCCTCAATGTGTACACTGATTCTCAAGAGATATCAGATAAAAGGAAGGGTTCACAATCCCAGTGACAACAGTGGCATTAACTACCAAAGAAGTCTAAGAAGTGACAATGAAAGCACATCTTTTATCTAGAGAGTAGCGACTGGAAAGTGCCATTTTGATATATTATCAGAGGTAGCTCAGGTAAGTAAAATCAAAAATTGTGCAATATTGCAAGCTACCAGAAAACAAAAACAAGGACTCCAACTCCCATTCAGTTATGAAGTGTCATCAGAGCAATAATTTATCAAGATCATGACCAAATTACAGTAACATTATAGGGCACACACACACAGATGGACACACACAGACACCGACACAAACACAGACACACACACACACACCTGCACACACACAAACACACACACACAATGTCAACCATGCAGCAAACAAACTTAAAAGTCATGTTATATTGCCATATAACTAATAGAGAATCCAAATAGGTGTCATACAGAAACTCAGTACAAAAAACAAAACTGAGAAAGCAGTTTAGTGTGTTCAGGAATAAAATAAATTATGATAAGAAACACATTACCAAAGAGACTGAAACTATAAATTAAACAAATATTATTGGAGGACCAGGAGAACTTAATAAATGAGATGAAGAATGCAACAGAAAGCATTGGAAGTAGACTGTCTTGGTGGAAGGGAGAATAGAAAACTCACCAATACAAATCTAGAAATGATAGGAGAGTGCAGAGATACAAGATATTAAAAAGTGAGGAAATTCAACACTAGACATGAAACTTCCTCAGGAAATGCACATTAGATTGGAATCCTGGAGGGAGAAGAGATTTAGAAGGCAGCTGTTAGGTATTTAAAGAAGTAATAGTCAATAACTTCCTGAAACTTTGTAAGGAACTGATATACAATTCTGTGAGTCAACAAAAGACCAATAACTTTAAGACAAAGGCACCTCCTTCAAGATACGCCATATGCAAATAGGCAAGTCAATGACAGAGTAATATTTTAAATTCAGCCAAAAAAAGTTTTGACAATCTACAAAGGAACCCCCATTAGGCTATCAGCAGATTTCTGAGCAGAAAACATACACCAAGGGTAAATAAAATTGTATTTTCAAATTACTGAAATAAGAAATCACTCCCCCAATAATACTTACAGTTATCACTTAGATATAATGTGAAAATAAAGACTTTAACAGACAAACAAATCCAGAATGAGATGAAAAAACAAAACCGAGACACCTTATAAGAGGTGTAGAAAACAAACCTTCTAGGAAATATAAAATGGCAAAAATACGCAAAAGATTGACCAAAATGCTCAGGAGAGACCACGAGAAAGTTGCAACTGTTTCTTTGGTTATGTTCTTAAATGCTACTCTACTATATGGATTAAAGAGAGAAAAATAGGAAATCAGGGGCAATAAGTATGGATACTTAAAACTGGTATCATATTCACAAGAGTAAAAGAAATAATTTAAAACAGTAATCATAAAAAGTGAAGCGTAAAATTAAACAATATTAATGGAAGATGCTATCAGTGGAAAAATAAATAAAATATACACAATATGTTTCAATTTTAATTGAAGTACAGTAGATGTATAATATTGTGTAGTTTCAGATGTACAGCATAGTGATTCAAACCACTTTGTAGATATATTGCATTATGAATTATTACCATAATTGTAACATACAATTATTTTAAGGTATTGTGTATAATTCCCTAATCTATACAGATTATCCTTGTTGCTTCTCGACTTAATGTATACTACTTTGTGTCTATCAATGTCCTACCATAAAATTCTCTTTCCCTTCCACTTTGGTAAACATAAAATTTTTCCCATATTTTGGAGTCTGCTTAAGTCTTGCCTATCTAATCTCTTTACCTCTCCATCATGTCTCTATCTATCTATCTATCTATCTATCTATCTATCTATCTATCTATCTATCTGTCAAATTATCTTTGTATCTATGTATCTATCTATGTATTTATCTATCTATTGATGTATCTATCATGTATGTATGTATCTATCCTTCTATCTATCTGTCATCTATAATTAGACAGCTATAAATAGATGTACACAGATAATTGTTATACTTTAGATTCCACATATAAATTATATTATATTCTTTTGTCTTTGTCTAAGTTACTTCACTAAGCACAATATTTACTAAGTCCTTTCATGATGCTGAAATAGCAATGTGTTATACTTTTTCATGGCTGAGAAATATTCCATTGCATATTTATAGAAACATCATATCTTCTTAAGTCCATAGTCTACTGTGGACATTTGGATTGCTTCCCTGTCTTGCATATTATAAACAGTGCTGTTTTGAACATTGTTTCTTCTCAATTTAGGGTGTTTTCCCCAGATTTTTCCTAGCAAATTTATTACTGGGTCTTATGGTAGTTAAATTTTAGTTTTTAAACAAATCTGAATAATGTTTTGTTAGAAGTTGTACCAATTTACATTCCTACCAAGAGTATACAAGAGATTTCTTACCTCCACATCGTCTCCAACACTTACTATTTGTAGATTTTTTGATAATAGCCATTAGACAAGTTTGAAGTGATACCTCATTGTGGATTTGATTTGCAATTATGTAATAATTAGTAATGTTGAGAAATTTTATCATTTGCCTCTTACTCATCTGAATGTGTTCTTGGAAAAATATTAACTCAAGTACTCTGTTTCTGTTTCTGATTGGGTTTTTGTTTTCCAACTTGAGTTGTGTAACCTAAATCCATGTTACATTTATTAACCTACATCTATTAACCCCAGGTCACTTGTGTTGTTTGAAAATATGTTCTCCAATTACACAGGCAGTGTTTTCATTTCATTGACAGTGTCCTTAGCTGTGCAGAAATTTTCAAGTTTGTTTAGGTCTCACTTGCTTATATTTGCTTTTATAACTTTTTCCTTAGGAGACTGATATAAGAAAATATTCCTATGATGTATATCCAATAGTGTATCACCTATATTCCCTTCTAGCACTTTTATAGTATCAGGTCTTACATTTAGGTCTTTAATACACTTGGAGTTTATTTTTGTATATGATGTCAGGGAATGCTCTCATTTCACTGTTTTACATGTAGATGTCCAGCTTTCCCAACACCATCCATTGACGAGACTGTCTTTTCTCCATTGTGAACTCTTGCATCTTTTATCATAGATTCATTGCTCATAGGTGTGTGGAATTATTTCTAGGCTCTCTATCTGTTTTTATTTATTATATCTCTGTGCCAATGCCATGGTGTTTTTATTACTGTAGGTTTGTAGTAGAGTAAGGTATCCGGGAGGGTTATACCTCCAGATTTGTTATTTTTCCTCAAGATCATTTTGGCAATTTTTAATGGTTTCATGGAAAACTTAGAGTTATTTATTTTCTGGTTCTGTGGAAAATACTACAGCTTCATAACAGGAATTGCACTAAATCCTTAGGTATCTTTGTGTAGTATGCCCATGTTAACAATATGAACTCTTTCTATCCAAGACCAAGACATCTTTCCATTTCTTTTAATCATTTATAATTTCTTTGTCAATGTTTCATAATTTTCAGTGTGTAGATGTTTCACATATGTGGTTACATTTATTCCAAGATATTCGGGGTTATGGGGTTTTAAATATTATTGCTTTCAACGTCCATTTTATGTATCGCATGATTAATGTGTACAAATTCAAGAGACATCTTTACATTAATCTCGTACCCTGCTCCCTTGATGAAATTATTTATTGTTCATAATAGTCAGTGTGGAGCCCTTAGGACTCTCTGTGTAGAATTTTATGCCTTCAGTACTGCTGAAAATTTTGCCTATTTCTTTCCATTTTGTATTTCTTTTACTTCTTTTTCTTTCCCTTTTCCTTTCTTCTATTACTATTGAACAGAATTTGTGAGAGTAGGAATCCTTGTCTTGTTCCCGAATTTTCCAAGAAGACTTTCAGCAATTCCCCTGAGTGTTATTAATTGTTATAAATGGCCTTTAGTATGTTGAGAAATGTTCCAATTGTACTCACATTCATGAGAGTTCTGATGATGAATGTATGTTGAATTTTTTCAAATGATTTTTTTTGTGTATTGATATGGTCTTTTGAATTTTGTCCTTCCTTTATTTGATATGTGTCATGCTGCTTGACTTGTGTATGTTGAACCATCCTTGAGACTTTGAAAGGAATCCAACTGATCATCGTGTATAATCATTTCTTAGTATTGCTGCATTCATTTGTTGGTGTTTTTCGAGGATTTTTGAATGTATACCATAATTCATCAATGATATTGGATTTACATTTTCTTTTTTTTTTTTTGGTAGTGTCTTTGACTGGTTTGTTATCAGGGTAATGGTGGCCTCATAGAATAACTTTGGGAATTTTCCTTCCTCCTTCATTTTTAAAAATAGTTGGTGGAAAGAGGTTTTAGGGAAGTAATCCAGGCATTTTGATCAAGGGGTATTTCTAAAATTATACATTTTATTCAACTTAAACTGATTGCTCTTATCATGTTCTCAGTTTTCTCTTTATTGAGTGTTGGCAGGCTGTAGGTTCCTAGAAATTTGTCCATTTATTTTAGGTTGTTCAGATGACTGTCATGTAACAGCTCAGACTGCTTTCATAATCTTCTTTTTGTATTTCTGTAATATCAAATTTTATTTCTACTGTTTCATTTCTTATTTTGTTTGGGTCCATTCTCTGTATTTCTTGATAAGCCTGGCTAAATGCTTATCTGTTTGTCAATATTTTTTAAAAAAATTTAAGCGGTTGATTTTATGATTTGTAATTTATTTTTCAACTGTTATTTTATATATTTTCAACATAATCATTAAAGATTTCTCATTCTACAGCCTTTGGGTTTTGTTTGTCCCTATTTCTTGTTATTTTGGTTGGTATGCTTGGTCTTTTCTATGAAGTTTTTCTTGTTCCTTTTAGAAGTCCTGATTTGCTCTCAACTTCCCTCTTAGATTTGTCTTTGCTGCATCCCATACGGTTTATGAAGCTGTGTTTTCATTGTAATTTTACTCTATGTATGATTTTATTACCTCTTTGATTTCATCATTGACCTTGTTTTATTTTATTTTTTTAAAGGATGTGGTTTGACCTCATGTTTGTTCTTTTCCTATTCTTTCTAGAGTTGATGCACAGTTCCTTAATTTTGTGTATGGAAAAATACTTGCTGTAATCTATATTTGCTTAAAGTTCCTGACGCTCATTTCATGACATAATATGTGGTTAATTCATTAGATAACATCCTGTGCACACTTGAAAAGTTTATGTGATCTGCTTTTCTGATGCAGTGTCCAATAACTCAGTTAGTGTCAAATGATATAATATGCTATTAAGATCTTTGTCTCCTTACAGATATTCTTTCTGTATGATCTGGCTATCAGAATAGTGAGCTGTTAAACTCATCTACTATTATTGTTTTATAATGAATTAATTCCTTCATGTCTACTAAAATTTCATTTTATATTTAGGATCTACTCTTTTGGGTCCATATATAATTTAATGGGTGTAAATACCTTATTGTTTAATTGATCTCTTTTCCTTTATATAAGCTCATATTTGTTTTAATTTGGCCCCTATTTTAAAACGTTTGTTATGAGTTGAGCATTGCAATCTGCACTTTCTTCTCATTTCCATGGAATATCTTTTCCATTTATTTCCAGTCTATGTTTATCTCCCACAATACAGTGAGGCTTTTTTGGGGGGAGGCAATGATGATGGAGAAGAAAGATGCTCGTAGCTCAACCTTTCCCACAGATGCACCAAGACTCACATCCACAGACCCAGTCAGCTAACCAGAGAACCTGCAAAACTGTGACAGTACATTGTCCTCTTCAATAGAATAAATGTGAATAATCAGGCAGGAGAAAAGGAAGAAAGAAAGAAGAAAATGCTAAACAGAGTGGGACAGGTCCCACAAGGAGGGAGCAGCAAAGAAGGGCTGGTGCTCATTTATTGTGTCTCCCATCTCCAACTGAGAGATCAGCAGGATGGAGGGGGAGTCTCCAAAGTTTGGACATGTACATAGTATAAGTTGACTGACAGAACTAAGTTAAGCAGGCACAGAGGATCCCTGTGACACACAGCTGAAGATGCAGCCTGGAAGCTTGGGGCAGGGCTATGCTGCCTGACCTGGGTGGAAGATGGGGATGGCTGCACTGATGCAGCCCTGGGGAACATAGGTGGCTGTGTGCAATTGTTGTGGGTGCACAGGGCAGAACAACCTGGGCCCTCCATAAAACAACAGGGCAGACGTGCCCTGTTGGTGGAAGGGTACATTCCCCATCTCTGAAATTCCACAGAAGTTTCTAGGTGAATAGAGCAGGGGCTCAGACACAGCCACCATACCCTCTGGTGCTTTACACCCAGGTGGCAGTGGGGGCAAAACCTGCATCTACACCTAAGGAATTAGCAACCTTAAGGGCCAGACAGAGACTTGTCTATAACCTGAGGCAGATAGGATTCTACTGTCTGGTTCCTTAGAGATCTTGTCTGACAAGACAAACAAGTAGTAGGATTTTGGCCCAGATCAGGGACAGGGCTGTCCCTCAGTCTTCCCTGAGCCCACTTCTGGTGTGCAAACCCAAAGCAGAGTATAGAGTGGCACAGAGCAGCAGAGTTATTGGCAACCTGAGGGGGCGTGTGGCTCCTCAAATTTTCGGCTGGGATACAGCCACTGACCATGGTGCTGGGTGAGGGCATGATGCCTAATTCTGCCTGGTCAGTCTGCAACATCTGACTGCAACATCGGGCAGGGCATTGACAATCCATCCCAGAGTAAAGAGAACTTCATCAGACCCAGTGTTGGGTGTAGAAGCAATCAGCTTGCTGACATGCCCTGGGAGCAGCACAGATGAGGTCTCCAATGGAGGGCCTCTGGAAACAAAAAGATGAGCTTCCAAATCAGGATGAATAAAGAGACTTCACATTAAATGTACACAGTCTCCAGGAGGACACTGACCACCCCCTTGTATTAATCTGTTTTTACCTGCTCCATTTTCTATTACTCTTTTAATTTTTACTTCTAATTGAATTATATATACCCCCATTTTTATCCCTTTGAAATTTTTAAAAATGTTTTAATTTTTATTATTTTTCAAAGCACTGCTTCAATTTCCTTTTCTATTATTCATTATACAATGTCTTCAAACTTTTATTTCTCCCTTCTTTAAAATTCTTTATCTCACACTCTCTTTTTTCTCTTTTCTAAGTTATATAACTACATAGGCATTTGGTAGATAAACTCCTTTAGTACCAGAGTGGATAACTGATACTCCATAAACCATAGTGCCAGAGATGTAGAAGAAAGTTGAATAAGAAGTGACACCTATCCTAATTAAAAGAACAAGAGAAATCCCCTGAAAGAATGATCAGTGTAATAGACATTGATATCCAACTAGATCAAGATTTCAAATATGGAGTGATCAAAGTACTGAAGGAAATAAAAGAGATAGTGTTTAGAGATACAAAATATGTCAAAAATGAAATGGAAGCTATTAAGAAGAGCCGAGTAGAATAAATAAATACGTTGACTGAGATGAGGAATGATTTAAAGGTGTAGAAAAGCTGACTAAATAATGCAGCAGAATGAATTAGTGACTTAGAAGACAGGAAAATAGAAAGCACCCAATCAGAAGAGCTACAAGAGAAACAATGAGAAACAAATGAAAAAAGTGTAAGGGACCTATGGGATAATAGAAAGCATTCCAATCTTGGCATGATACAAGTCCTAGAAGGGGAATAAGTATTAAAGGTGATTGCAAACGCTTTTGTAGAAATCATGACTGAGAACTTCCGAAACTTAAAGAAGGAATCAGATATCCAAGTACAGAAAGCTCAGAGTGTCCCAAACAGGAAGAACACAAATACACCCTCACCAAGATATATAATTAGGATGGCGAGAGTCAAGGATAAAGAAATGATCCTAAAGACAGCAAGAGAATAGTAAAATATGTGTTACAAGGGAATCCCCATAAGGATAACAGCTGATTTCTCTACACAAATACTACAGCCCAGAAGGGAGTGGCAAGACATATTCAAAGTCCTGAATGAAAAAAATTATATAAAGTAGTATACTTTGACCAGCAATGCTGTTCTATTTGGTAAATGTAGAAATAAAGGATTTCACAGACAAGAAAAAGCTTAAAGAGTTTAGCAACATTAGACCCATGCTAAAAGAAATATTGAAAGGTCTACTCTAAAAAGAATAGCAGCAGGATGCTACAGAAATATGAAACTCACAAATTGAAATGTGATAAATCATGAATTACAAATAAAATAAACAAAAAATTTTAAAACAAGGCATACAAAGCATTGAGAGTCGGAGAGGGAGGCAGGAAAATACAGAATTTTTTTTTTTTGGTCTTTTATTTTAAAATTTTTTGTTCTCAGTAGGGTGGGTCTGAGATCATCTTACTATCAGTTTAATAGAATCAGTTATAGTAATGGCCTAATGAACTTATAAAAAAGGGTAACAAGAAGACAAAAACTTATCAGGGAGTCACTAAAACTAAGTAAAATTCTTGATAATACAAAGAAAAATTACCAAACCATAAAAGGAAGATGAAAGTAACAAAGAGGAAATACCAAATCAACTGCAAAGATAAGGTCAAATTGGCAATAAACACAAGCCTATCATCAATTATTGTAAATGTTAATGGATTAAATGCTCCAGTCGAAAGTCACAGAGTAGCAGGCTGGATAATAAAGCAAGACCATTCAATATGCTGCATAGAATAGACCCACTTCAGAGAGAAGGACACATTTAGACTGAGAGTGAAAGGATGGAAAAGGGTATCCCATACAATTGGAAAAGCCAAAAAAACAGTTGTTGCATTACTGATTTCAGACAAAATAGTCTTTAAAACAAAGGCCATAAAGAAAGAAAAAGAAGGACATTTTATAATGATTGAAGGAGTGATACAATATGAGGATAGCACACTCATTAATACATATGCACCAAATACAGGAGCACCTAAGTACATAAAATAATTACCAACAGGTATAAAATGGGAGTCATATTTGTAGATTTCAACACTGCATTAACATCACTGGACAGATCATCGAGACAGAAAATAAATTAGGCAATAGAAAAATTAAATAATACAATAGAAATATTACACTTGGTGGATATTTTCAGAGCATTGCACCCCCAAAATAGGATATACATTCTTTTCAAGTGCACGAGGAACATTTTCCAGGATTCATGATGTACTTGGACACAAAAGAAACCTCAGCAATTTTTAGAAGATAGAAATTACCTCAAGCATCTTTACTGACCACAATGCAATGAAGTAAGAAATCAACAGCAGAGAAACAAAGGAGAACAAAGGAAAAAATGGGGATTAAACAATATGTTATTAAAAACCCAATGGGTCAATGAAGATATCAAAGCTGAAATGAAAAATTACCTTGAGACAAAAGAAAATGAAAGGAAAATCATTCAAAATTTATGGGACACAGTAAAAACAGTGCTGAGAGGGGAGTTTGTAGTGATACAGACGTTCCTCAAAAATGAAAAACATCCACAAATAAACAATTGAACCCACCAGCAGAATGAACTAGAAAAAGAATAAAAACCTAAAAGGCAGCACAAGGAAAGAAATCATCAATATTGGGGAGGAAATAAATAAAATAGAGATTAAAAAGAACATAGAAAAAAGTCAACAAATCCAAAAGCTGGTTTTTCCAAAAAGTAAGTAAAATCGACATACCTCTGGCCAAACTCAAAAAGAAGAACAGAGAGAGAGCACAAATTAGCTAACTAAGAAAGGAGAATGGAGAAATTACAACAAAAAAATAGAAATACAGTATATCATATGAGAATATTATGAAGAGTATATGGAATCAAACTGTATAACCTAGAAGAGATGGACAAGTTTCCGGAAACATACTGTCCACCAAGACAGAATGAAGATGAAACTGACCACTTGAACAAACAGAGCACAAGAAATGAATTCAAAATAGCAATATAAAACCTCCCTACAAATAACAGTCCAGGAGCGGATGGATTCACAGCGGAATTCTACCAAACAAAAAAGAAAAACTCATACCAGTCCTTCTCAAATTCTTCCAGAAGATTGAAAAGGAAGGAATACTCCCAAAGACATTCTATAAAGCCACAATCACCCTGATACCACAACTAGGCAAAGAAACTACCAAAAAAGAGGATTATAGGCCAAAATCATTGATGAAAACAGACGCCAAAATCCTCACCAAAATAGTAGCAAATACAACCCAACAACACAGAAAAAAATATTATATATCATGACCAAGTGGAGATCATGCCAGAGACACAGGGGTGGTTTACATAAGCAAGTCAATGTAATACAGCACATCAACAAGAGAAAGGACCAAAACCACATGATCATCTCAACAGATGCAGGAAAAGCATTTGATAAAATTCAACACCCACGTATGATACATACACACACCAAAGTGGGCATAGAGGGAATATATCTCAGCATCATGAAAGCTATAGATACCAAACCTACAGCCAGCATAGTACTCAAAGTTGAGAAAGTCAAATTCTTCCTAATAAAATCTGGGACAGTAAAACGATGCACACTATCACAACTCCTACTCAAGATAGTCTTGGAAGTCCTAGCCACAGCAATCAAACAAGAGAGACAAGTAAAAGGGATGCAAATTGGAAAGGAAGAGATAAATGTCAAACTATATGCAGATAATATGTTACTATTTATAGAAAACTCTACAACATCCAGAATGAATTTACTACAGCTGATCAAAGAATTCAGCAAGATAGCAGGTTACAAGATTAAGGTTCAAATACCAGTGGCATTTCTTAACGCTAATGATTCAGATAATACTATAGAGCTACAGTCAACATGACAGCACTGTATTGGTAGTTAAACATACATATAGGCCAATGGCACAGAATAGAGAGCCCAGAAATGAAACCGAAAATGTTTGGTCAATTAATCTTAGACAAAGGAGGCAAGAAATTACAATGGAAAAGAGATAGTTTCTTCAGCAACTGGTGTTTGGAAAACTGGACAGCAGCATATAATTCAATGAAGCTAGAACACTCCAAATGAAGCCAGATCTCCATGCACAAAAATAAACTCAGAATGGATCAAAGACTTAAACATAAGACAAAATACAAAAACAACCAAGAGGAAAATATAGACAAACCTTATCTGACATAAGTCTCGAAAATTTTCTCGTAGAAGAAATAAAAGCAAGAATAAACAAATGAGACAAAATGAAACTTACAAGCTTCTGCACAGTAAAGAAACTGGAAGTAAAACAAAAAGGCAACCTATGGAATGGGAAAAAAATTTGCATATGAAACCGTCAAAGACTTGATCTCCAGAGTATATAAGCAGCTCATTCAACTGAAGAAGAAAAAATAAACAACCCAATGCAAAATTGGGCAGAAGACCTAAACAAGCAATTCTCCAAGGAAGACATACAAATGATCAAAAGGCACATCAGAAAATGCTCAATATCAATATCAAGCACAACCACTCAAAACCTATGGGACACAGCAAAGGCAGTGCTAAGACGGAAGTTTATAGCGATACAGGCCTTCCTCAAAAAAGAAGAACAATCTCAAATAAACAAGTTAACCCACCACCTAAATCAATTAGAAAAAGAAGAACAAAAAGCCCCAAAAAGCAGCAGAAGGATGGAAATAATAAAGATCAGAGAGGAATTAAATACAATAGAGATTAATAAGACTATAGAAAAAATCAACCAAACCAAAAGCTGGTTTTTTGAAAAAGTAAATAAAATCGACAAACCTCTGGCCAAACTCACAAAGAAGAAAAAAGAGAGAGCACAAATTAGCAAAATAAGAAAGGAAAATGGAGAAATTACAACAAACAAAATAGAAATACAGAATATCATACGAGAATATTATTAAAAACTATATGGAACCAAACCGGATAACCTAGAGGAGATGGACAAGTTTCTGGCAACATACTGTACACCAAAACTGAATCAAGAAGAAACTGAACACTTGAACAATCTGATCACTAAAAAGGAAATAGAAATAGCAATTAAAAACCTCCCTATAAATAAAAGTCCAGGACTGGACGGCTTCACCGGGGAATTCTTCCAAACATACAAAGAAGAACTCATACCAGTCCTTCTCAAACTCTTCCAGACGATTGAAAAGGAGGGAATACTCCCAAACTCATTCTATGAAGCCACCATCACCCTGATACCAAAACCAGGCAAAGACACTACAAAAAAAGAAAATTATAGGCCAATATCACTGATGAACATAGACGCCAAAATCCTCACCAAAATTTTAGCAAATAGAATCCAACAACACATAAAAAAGATTATACATCATGACCAAGTGGGGTTCATCCCAGGGACACAAGGCTGGTTCAACATATGCAAATCAATCAATGTAATACATCACATCAACAAGAGAAAGAACAAAAACCACATGATCATCTCAATCGATGCAGAAAAAGCATTTGATAAAATTCAACACCCATTTATGATAAAAACTCTCGCCAAAGTGGGTATAGAGGGAACATATCTCAACATAATAAAAGCTATATATAACAAACCTATAGCCAGCATAGTTCTCAACGGTGAAAAACTCAAAAGCGTCCCACTAAAATCTGGGACAAGACAAGGATGCCCACTATCACCACTCCTATTCAATATAGTCCTGGAAGTCCTAGCCACAGCAATCAGGCAAGAGAAAGAAATAAAAGGGATCCAAATTGGAAAAGAAGAGGTAAAATTGTCATTATATGCTGACGACATGTTACTATATATAGAAAACCCTAAAAGGTCCACAAAAAAGCTACTAGAGCTGATCGAAGAATTCAGCAAGGTAGCAGGTTACAAAATTAATGTTCAAAAATCAGTTGCCTTTCTTTACACTAACGATAAATCAACAGAAAAAGAAAGTAAAGAAACAATTCCCTTTAAAATAGCACCCAAAGTAATAAAATATCTGGGAATAAATCTAACCAAGGAGGTGAAAGAATTATACACAGAAAACTATAAACCATTGATGAAGGAAATTAAAGAAGACTTTAAAAAATGGAAAGATATTCCATGCTCTTGGATTGGAAGAATCAATATTGTTAAAATGGTCACAATGCCCAAGGCAATCTACAGATTTAATGCAATCCCTATCCAATTACCCAGGACATATTTCACAGAACTAGAACAAATCATAATAATATTTATATGGAACCATCAAAGACCTAGAATTGCTAAAGCATTACTGAAGAGAAAGAAAGAGGCTGGAGGAATAACTCTCCCAGACTTCAGACAATACTATAGAGCTACAGTCATCAAGACAGCATGGTATTGGTACCAAAACACACATATAGACCAATGGAACAGAATAGAGAGCCCAGAAATGAACCCACAAACTTTTGGTCAACTCATCTTCGACAAAGGAGGCAAGAATATACAATGGAATAAAGACAGTCTCTTCAGCAAATGGTGTTGGGAAAACTGGACAGCAGCATGTAAAACAATGAAGCAAGAACACACCCTTACACCATATACAAAAATCAACTCAAAATGGATTAAAGACTTAAACATAAGACAAGATA
This sequence comes from Vicugna pacos, assembly GCF_048564905.1. Classification (NCBI taxonomy): domain Eukaryota; kingdom Metazoa; phylum Chordata; class Mammalia; order Artiodactyla; family Camelidae; genus Vicugna; species Vicugna pacos. The sequence goes on from NW_027328741.1 coordinate 28,601,302, forward strand.
CAATAAACCTCCTAGAGGAAAATATAGGCAAAATATTATCTGACATACATTTCAAAAATTTTCTCCTAGAAGAAATAAAAGCAAGAATAAACAAATGGGACCTAATGAAACTTACAATCTTCTGCAGAGCAAAGGAAACCAGAAATAAAACAAGAAGAAAACCTACAGAATGGGAGAAAATTTTTGCAAGTGAAACTGACAAAGGCTTGATCTCCAAAATATATAAGCAGCTCATACGACTCAATAAGAAAAAAATAAACAACCCAATCCAAAAATGGGCAGAAGACCTAAACAAGCAATTCTCCAAGGAAGACATACAAATGATCAAAAAACACATGAAAAAATGTTCAATATCACTAATTATCAGAGAAAAGCAAAACAAAACTACAAAACTACACCTCACACCAGTCAGAATGGCCGTCATTCAAAAATCCAAAAATGACAAATGCTGGAGAGGCTGTGGAGAAAGGGGAACCCTCCTACACTGCTGGTGGGAATGCAGTTTGGTGCAGCCACTATGGAAAACAGTGTGGCGATTCCTCAAATGACTAGGAATAGACTTACCATATGACCCAGGAATCCCACTCCTGGGCTTGTACCCAGAAGGAAATCTACTTCAGGATGACACCTGCACCCCAATGTTCATAGCAGCACTATTTACAATAGCCAAAACATGGAAACAACCTAAATATCCATCAACAGGTGACTGGATAAAGAAGAGGTGGTATATTTATACAATGGAATACTACTCAGCCATAAAAACCGACAACATAATGCCATTTGCAGCAACATGGATGCTCTTAGAGAATTTCATTCTAAGTGAAGTAAGCCAGAAAGAGATAAAAAATACCATATGAGATCGCTCATATGTGGAATCTAAAAAACAAAAACCAACAAACAAACAAAAACAAAGCATAAATACAGGACAGAAATAGACTCGTGGACAGAGAATACAGACTTGTGGTTAGCGGGGTGGGGGGCGGGGTAGAGGGTGGGAAGGGATAGACTGGGGTTTCAAAATTGTAGAATAGATTAACAAGATTACACTGTATAGCACAGGGAAATATACACAAAATGTTATGAAAAATCACAGAGAAAAAAATGTGACAATGAGTGTGTATATGTCCATGAATGACTGAAAAATTGTGCTGAACACTGGAATTTGACACAACACTGTAAAATGGTTATGAATCAATAAAAAATGTTAAAAAAAAGAAAATGCTCAATATCACTTATTATCAGAGAAATGCAAATCAAACTGCAATGAGGTATCAACTCACACTAGTCAGAATGGCCATCATTGAAAAATCCACAAATGACAAATGCTGGAGAGGCTTTGTAGAAAAGGTTACCTTCCTTCATTGCTGGTGGCAATGCAGCTTGGTGCAGCCACTGTGGAAAACAGGATGGAGATTCCTCAAAAGCCTTGGAATAGACTTATCATATAACCCAAATCCCGCTCCTGGGCATAAATCCAGAAGAAACCCTAATTCAGGATGACACCTGCACACCAATGTTCATAGCCAGCACTATTTACAATAGCCAAGACATGGAAATACCCTAAATGTCCATCGACAGTTGACTAGATATAGAAGAGGTGGTATATTTATACAATGGAATAGTAGTCAGTCTTATAATCTGACATCATAATGCCATTTTCAGCAACATGGATGCTCCTGGAGAAAATCAGTCTACGTCAAGTAAGCCAGAATGAGAAAGAAAAATACCATATGAGAATGCTCTTTTGTGGAATCTAAAAACAAAACCAAACCAAACAAAAATGCAAAATAAAAAACAGAAATAGAATTGCAAGCAGAGAATACAAAGTTTTGGTTGCCAAGTGGGTGTGATGTGGGAATAGATAGGCTTGGACTTCAAAATTGTAAAATAAACAGGATTGTACTGTATAGGACAGGGAAATATATAAAAGATCTTATGGCAGCTCACAGGGGAAGAAATGGGACAACAAATGTATATATGTCCATTGTAAATAAATAATTGTTCTCTACAATGGAATTTGAGACAACTTTGCATAATGATTAAAAATCAATAAAAAAAAGTTAAAAAAATACATGAACCTAAATATTACAGGTGTAAATATATATTAGAGAGAAATACAACTATGCAAAAGAGTAGTAAAACCAAAAATTTTGTTTTTGTTTTCTTTTTAAGATAAGCAAAATCGAAAAACCTCAAGCCAGATGCATCATGTAGAAAACAGAGATGCTCCAAAGAAATAAAGTCAGAAATAAATGTGGAGAAATAACAATTGTTCAATCAGATATACAACAAAGGGATTATTTGTAAACACTTACATGCCAATAAACTGGACAACTTAGAAGATATAGACAAATGTCTAGAAAGAGACAGGGATAAGAAGAAACAAATAATTTGAACAAACAGTTTACTAGAAGAATGAAAGAATCTGCATTTAAAAAATCATTAAACGTTAGTGCAGATTTAAACAGCTCCTGTGGAAAACTGTACAAAAATACCAAGCAGAACTTACGCTCTTCAATATATTCAAAAATAGTGAAGATGTGGGAAACTCACAAATTAATTATATGAAGCTTTCATCACCCTGAGAGCAAAGCCAACAAACAAAGTACAGGCATAGAGAATTTCAAGCCAATATCTTTGATTGATATAGATGCAAAAATTCTTAAAAATATTATTAGCAAACAAAATCCAGCAATACCTAAAATGAATTATACACCATGATCAACTTTAATTCATTGCAGGGTCATAAGAGCGGTGGAACACACATGAAATCAATCAGTTTGATACACCACATTAACAAAAGAAAAAGGGAAAATGACGTGGTCATCCCAATAAATCCATAAAAACATATCACAAACTTCAACTTTTAGTCATTAAAAAAGCAGCAACAAGAGCAACAACAAAAAAACAACAGAAACAACAACAACAGAAAACTCTTACCAAAGTAGGATTCAGGAAATATATCTCAACATAACTAAAGTCATAAATAACAGACACACAGACAACATAATATGCAAAAGTGAATAACTGAAAGCCAAATTAAGGAATAAGACAACGATGCCCACACTCACCATTTCTATTAAACACAGTATGGGAATTTCTAGCAACAGCAATTGGAATAGAAATAAATTTATTCAAGTTGGATTGAATGAAGTTAAACTGTAATTATTTTGGATGACATAATAATCTATATAGAGAACCCTAAAGATTCTCCACATCAAAAAAATTAAAAGTAATAGAGACACTTAGGAAAGTAGCATGATTCATGATTAATATACAAAAACTGTCACATTTCTTTACACTAACAATTAAATATTCCATAATTTTAAAAAGTCCATATGATATCAGGTCAAAAATGAAAAACCTATGAATAGGTTTGAATGAACCAAGATAATAATATAAATAGGACACTGATAAATAAATTTGAAGATGATGCAAAGAAATAGAAAGAAATCTCAAGGCCTCAGTTTAGAGGAATTAATAGTGTTAAAATATACATACTACAAAAGTTATCCTCAGATATAAAGTGATTCATATTGAACTACATGATATTTTCCACAGAAATTAGAAAAGTCCTAACATTTGTATGGAAGAGCAAAAGTACCAGAACTTCAAAAGAAACAATGAGGAAATAGAACAAAGTTGGTGTCACAACCCATTACCCTCCCAGATATCAGACTATATTACAAAAACAGTAATTAAAACAGCACAATAATGAAAAATGAACAAACGTCTATATCAGTGGAACAGAACACAGAAGCAGAAATAAAATATCACACCTATGGTCAAATAAACTATGAAAAAAGAAACAAAAATATACAATTCCTATAAGACATTTTTCAGCAAGTGATGTTGAGAAAGCTAACAGCTACATTTATATCAATGAAATTAGAACACTCCCTCACACTGTACAAAAATATACTCAAAATGTTTTAAATATCTGAATCTAATACATGACACATTAAAACTCCTGGAAACTAACATAAGCAAAACAAGACAAAAATTGTAGCGAAATTTTCTTATGTCAATCTCCCAAAATGAAAACAATAAAAGCAAAATAAACAAATAGGTCCTAATTAAACTTAAAACCTCCTACATAGCAAAATAAACAGAATGAAAAGATGAACTTCCAAATGGGAGAAAACATTAGGAAACAATGCAATCAACAAGAGGCTAATTTCTAAAATGCACGAATCGTTCATACAACTCCATTACAAAAATCTGCAAACAACTCAGCCAGAAAATAATCAGAAGACAATTCTCTAAAGAAGACACACAGATGACAATCAGAAACATAAAAACATGCTCACATAGCTAATCATTATACAAATGCAAGACAAAGATAAAATAATGTTTTACCTCACACTAGTGAGAAGGGATGTCATCAAAATGTGTACAAATAAAGACTGGGGAAGTTGTGGAGAATAAGGGACTCTCCAACGCTGTTGGTGGGAATGAAAATTGGTGCAAGCACTTTGGAAACAGCATGGAAGTTCCTCTAAATAATTAATATAGACCTATCATATGGCCCAGCAATCCCACTCCTGGGCATATAAAGCATAAAACCTGAAAACAAAGAATCCTAGGGTAAAACATAAGAAGTACACTGTGACATTGGACTTAAATTGATTCTACATATGTCTCCTCTGGCAAGGGATGCAGAAGCAAAACTAGCAAAATATGATTGTATCACTCTAAACAGATTTACACTGCAGAAGAAATGATCAATAAATGAAAAGTCAACCAACATATTGGGAGAATATATTTGCCAGTGATATTTTCCAATCAACTGTTAATATCCAAATATATGGCAAACCCTTACCCCACAACAACAACAAAAAAGACCAAACAATCCAATCAAAAAAAATGTCTGTAGGAACTGAATAGATAGATCTGAATCAATTATCTTTAGAAAACATACAGTTGACTAAATGACACATGAAAATATGTTCAGATTTATAAATTATTAGGAAAGTCATAAGCCAAAAATGAGACAAGACCTCACAATTGTCAGAAGGTTCTCATCAAAAAGAAAAGAAATAGATGTTGGTGAGATTCTGGAGAAAAAGGAACACTGTGGACACTGTTGATAGGAATGCAAAGTATTGATTCCATTGCATATAAACATCAAATTTTCTTCATCCATTTTTCTGTGGAGGGATGTTGGGTTTGTAGGCTCCTGTCTGAAGGCTCTAGAGAATAAGCCCATGGGCTGAACTGATAAACAAGCTGTGAGGAATGTCACATATCCAAGCTGGTTAAGAAATGGCATGCTCATTGTATCCAGTATGGATGGCTCGATAGCGTATGCTGGGTAAGATCCTCAGAGGAGGACAACGTACGACAGGCACAGCCTGCTGGATAAGAGATGGCCTACTTAATGAAGCTCCGTGATGAACTTTAAAACAATCCTTGATCATTTAACATCCTCTGCTTACTGCGGGAGCATGGGGACATATATAGATTAAGATTATTAACAGGGTTATGACTTAGATGATTTGTGAGGCATTGTACATGTCCTATATAAACCCTTTTTCTTAGAATCAATAAACACAGAACTGCTCCGCTTCTGTCCACACAGTGTTTGTGTGTATTTGATATCATGCCACTGACAGGGTTAATTTAATTTGTTGGGAGTGTCTTAAAAGTATGTTGCATCGTATACAATGCACTTTCCGCACGTATTGAGATGATTATGTGAGTTTTATTTCTCATTCTATTAGTGTGGCATGTCACCTTTATTGATTTGAATATTTTGAAGTATCCATAAACCCAGGGATAAATCCCTTTACTCATGTATGTGTATGATACATTTAATGTGTTGTTCAATTCATTTTCCTACTGTTTTGTTGAGAATTTTGACACAAATGTACATCAGGGACAATATTCTATATTTTGCATATAATGTCCTTTCTAGCATTGTTATGCAAATAAATCTGGCATCATAAAACAAGTTTGGATACTTTCACCCCCTTCAAATTCTTGGAAGGTTTGGGGAAGAATTGGTGAAAACTTGTCTTCAAATGTATGAGAGAATTCACCAGTAAAGTCATCTTGTAAATTTTTTCTTGTTTCGGAGGTTTGGATAACTGATTTACTCATACACACTTTTGCTTTATTTAACTTTCTGATTACTTCATGATTCAGTATTGGAAGACATATATTTCTTTGAATTTGTCTTTTGTTCAAGGTCATTCAAACTGTTGGCTAGTGGTAATTCCTTTTGATGCTCTGCATCTCTACAACATCAGTGGTAATATCTTCTCTTTTATTCCTAATTTTATGTCAGTTTTTATTTTCTTAGAAAACCTAAATCTTTGTCCAATTTATGTTTAAAATAAACAGACTTTCGTAGTTTTTTATCTTTTCAATTGATTCTCTTGTTATTTGCCTTAATCTTATTGATTCAATTTTCTTCTTTATTCTTTCTGTTTTCTCCTTGTTTCTTGATGTGTAAACATAAGTATTGTGAATCTTTGTATTAATTAAATATGAAATATTTTATTTATTTATTTATTTATTTACTTACTTACTTATTAACTTTTTTATTCATTTGTTTATTATTGAAATACTGCCGTTTACAATGTGTCAATCTGTGGTGTATAGCACAGTGTAAAAATTCATGCATATATTTGTGTGCCTATTAAAGTATACTTCACACTTTTTAACATACTGCCCTGTGTCATACAAAAGACATTTTGAAACAATTTTTTTATATAGTGGATAACATTTATAATTCTACAGCTCCCAAATATATCCTCTCCAAGCCCCTTTCATCAGTAACCATAAGATTATTAAGTAGATCTTCAAGTGTGTTTCAGTTTTGTAGATGTAATCACAGTATCCTCATCCAAATTTTTTTTAAGTTTCTACATATATCATGTCATGTATTATTTTTCTTTCTCTTTCTGGCTTACTTCAATTAGAATGACACATTATGGGGACATCCATTTTGCTACAAATGCCATTGTTTTATCTCCTTTTATGGCAGAATATTATTCCATTCTGTAAATATGGCATAAATTCTGTATACTTTTATCTGCTTATGAACAGTTAGGGTGCTTCCATGTCGTGGCTGTTGTATATAGCACTGCTAAATTCATTGGGGTGCAGGTGACATTTTGAATTATGGTTCTATTTGATATATACCCAGAAGTGGGATTGCTGGATCATATGTTAAGTCTATTTTTATTCTTTTGAGGAACCCTCATCCTGTTTTCCACAGTGACTGCACCAAACTACATTCCTACCAACAGTGAAGGATGTTTCCCTTTCTCCACAGCTTCCCCAGGATTTATTGTCTGTGGACTTTTGAATGATGGCCATTGTGACTATTGTGAGGTGATACTTCATTATAGTTTTGAATTGCCCTTCTCTGATAATGATAGTGAGCAATTTTTTTTCATATATCTGTGTGGGATTTGTATGTCCCTAATGGAGAATTCCTTTTTTAGGGCTTCTGCCCATTTTCAGATTGGGTTTCTTGTTTATTTTAAGTATTATTATTAGGTTGTATGAAATCTTTATATTTTGGAAATTTAGCCTTTGTCATTTGCATCACTTGTAAATAATTTCTTTAATCTTGTAGGTTGTCATTTTGCTTTGTTTATGGTTCCCTTTGCTGTGCAAAAGCTTATAAGTTTAATTATGTCCTATTTATTAATTTTCCTCTTACATCCATTACCTAGGTAGGATGTTCTAGGAGATGATTGCTCAGATTTATATTAGAGTGTTTTGCCTATGTTTACTTCTAGGATATTTATTGTGTCTTGCCTTACATTTAAGTCCTCAAGTCATTTTGTGTTTATTCTTGTGTATGGAGCGAAGGAGGTTTCTAACTCCATTGCTCTGATGCTGCTATCCAGTTTTCCCAACAACAGTTGTTGAAGAGATTGTCTTCTCAGTGTCATATTCTAGTTTACTCTGTAAAATATTAATTGAACATAGGTCTGTAGATTTATTCCAAGGCTCTCTATTCTGTTCCATTGATCCATATGCCTGTTTCTGTACCAATATCATGACGTTTTGATTATTATAGCTCTGCAATACTGTATGGAGACCAGGCAGGTTATTCCTCCAGCCTCTTTCTTTTTCTACAATCTTGACTTGGAAATTATGGATGTTTATTGTATCTATACAAATTTTATGATCATTTGTTTCAGTCCTAAAAAGAAATGTTATGAATAATTTGATAGGAACTCAGATTAATTTTGTGGATTGCCTTGGGTAGTATGGCCATTTTAACAATATTATTTCTTCCATTAAGAGATCATTGGGTATCTTTTCAATTCTTCAAATCTTTCTTGATTTCCTCAATCAATGTATTCTTCTTCTTCATGTATAAGTAATTCTCCACCTTGGTCAGAGTTATTCTGAAGCATTTTATAATTTTGGGTGCAGTTATTAAAGGGGTTGTTTCTATACATTGTTTTCCTATTGATTCAATGGTAGTGTACAGAAATCTAATTGGTTTTTGTACATTACCCTGGCTACATTGCCCAGTTCCTTTTTTAGCCTAAGTATTTTTTTGTGAAGCTTTTACAGTTTTCTATATAAAGTGTCATGTCTGCATATCGTGACAATTTTACATGTTCTTTTCCAGTCTGAATCATTTTATTTCTTTTTCTTGCCTGATCGTTGTGGCTAGGAATTCCAAGACTGTATTGATTTGAAATTGTGAGAATGGGCATCCTTGTCTTGTCTCAGGTTTTTGTGGCATGGGTTCCATTTTTTCACCATTGTGTATTAAGCTGGCTATATATTTGTCATAAATAGCTTTCATTATGTTGAGATATGGTCCGTGTATGCCCACTGTGATAAGAACTTTTATTACAAATAGGTGTTAAATATTATCAAATGCTTTTTCTGCATCTACTGAGATGATCATATAGTATTTGTCTTCTCTTTTGTTGATATGGTGTATCACAATTGATTGATTTGCATATGTTCAACCATCCTTGTGTTCCTGGGATGAACCTAACTTGTCCATGGTTCATGATCTTTTTTTACATGCTTCTGTGTTCTGTTTGCTAATAATTTCTCAAGGACTTTTGTTTCTATGTTTATCAATGATGTTGGCCTAAAGTATTCTTTTTGGGGTAATGTCTTTGTCTGGTTTTGGTATCAGGTTGATGTTGGCCTTATGGTGTGAGTTTGATGGTACTCTCTCCATAGCAGTCTTTTGGAAGAGTTTGAGGAAGACATGTATGGATTTTTCTTTGTATGTTTGATCAAATTCCCCAGTGAAGCTATTTGTGTTTGAATTTTGTTTGCAGAGTTTTTCTTATTTTATTGATAATTCTATTCCATTTCTGGTGATCTGTCTGTTCAAATGGCTAACTCCTCCTTGATGCAATAATGGTGGGCTGAATGTTTCCAAAATCTTCTCCATTTCTTCCTGGTTTTCCAGTTGTTTTCATTCAGTTGCTCATGGTATTCTCTTATAATATTTTGTAAATTTGTTGTACTCTTTGTAGTTTCTCCTTTTTCATTTCTTATATTATTTGTGTTCTGGTAAGCCTGTCCAGAGATTTGTCAATTTTGTTTACTATTTCAAAAAAGAGATTGATTTTTTCTATTTTTTAATCTCTATTTCAATTATTTCTTCCTTGATCTTTATATTTTCCATCTTTCTGTTGACTTTTGGTTTTGATTGCTCTTCTTTATTGATTTGTTTACATAGAACGTTAGATTATTTATTTGAAATTGTTCTTCTAATTTGAGGATGGCCCTTTCACTATGAACTTCCCTCTAAAGCCTGTTTTAACAGTATTCCATAGACTTTGTGTTGTGTTTTGTCATATTTCTCAAGATAATTTTTAATTTCTTCTTTTACTTCATCACCTCAACCCCTTGTTTTAGTACCGTGTTTTTTCATCTGGATGCTGTCATTTTTTCTCCCTGTTTTTCTGTGATTGATTTCTAGTTTCATGGTATTATTCTCAGAAAAGATGCCTGAGATAATTTTTATCTTCTTAAATTTGTTGAGGCTTCTTGAGTGCCTGAGTACATAATCTTTTGTAGAAAATATTCCTTCTGTACCGGAAAAAAATGTGTATTCTGTTTTGGGGAGAAGTACTGTTTTGAAAATATCAAGCATCTCCAATTATTTTATTATGTATTTTAGTATCTTTGTTCCCTTATTAATTTTCTGTGTGAAAGACCAGTCCAGTGATGGTAATAGGGAGTTATATTCTCCTACTTTGATTGTGTTCCCAGGGATTTCTCTATTTTTATCTATTAGTGTTTCCTTTATGTATTTAGGTGCTCCTATATTGAGTGCATATATCTCAATGAGTATAATATCCCCATTTTGATTTTCTCCTTTAACCATTATATCATGTCCTTGTTTATCTTTCTCTATGGCCTTTTTTGTAAAGTCTCTTTGTGTGAAGTCAGTACTGCTACTCCTGTTTCTTGTCATGTGCATTTGCATGGAATATATTTTTCCACCTTCTGACTTTCAATTCATGTGTATTCCTCTTACTATAGTGGGTCTCCTCTATGCTTCATAATGTAGGATCTTGTTGTAATATCAGATCTGGCAATATACATCTTTTGATTGAAGCACTAAGTCCATTAACATTTGTGATAATTATTGATAGATGTGTTTATTTCCATATTGAACTTCATTCTCCAGTTGATTTGGTATTTTCTTTTTGTTCATTTCTTTTTGTTTTTCTGGCTTGGTAAGTTTAATTTTATAATCTTGGTTTCTTTTTGTCTTTGTGACTTCATTGTAAGCTTTTGCCTTATGGTTACCTTGTTTTGTACACATATTGACCCGTAATATATATGTTTATTTTAACTGATAAGAATACAAATTCAAACCCATACTACAGAGAATAGAAAGAAGAAGAAAACACTCTGTATTTTCCTGTTTTACTCTGTGACCCAGAAAAATTTTGATGTCCTCTATTACAGCATCGTATTTATTCTGTTGTAAGTCATTGTAGATATTGCCTTTCTAATTATGCCTTCCTGTTTTCTATAGCATCCTGCTTCTTTTTTATTTAGAGTAGATCTTTTTTATTTCTTTTTCTCTTGTTACATTCTTTAAGTATTTGCTTGTGTGGAAGTTATTTATCTCTCCTTCTTCTAAAAGATAGCCTTGCTTGATAAAGTATCTTAGATTATAGCTTTCTTTCATTCAGGAATTTAATCTGCCTAGCCAGTGCCTTCTGCAAGCTATATTTGTGTAGGAAACGAGTTTACAAATATTATGCATATAATTATATATATATGTAAAGAACACATATAAATGAAGTTAACATATATGGTGAAAATGTATACGTTATAACAGAAAACATTGATAAGGGAAATTAAAACAGATCCAAAGAAATGAAATAATCTCTTATGTTAATGATGTGAAACAATGTGGTTGAAACAACCACACTAGCCATAGGAATCTTCATTTAGTGTGATTCATGTGAAAATACCCATGAGATTTTTCCAATAATTAGAACAAATAATTTTAAAATTTATATGTAACCACAAGGATCATGAGTTGCAAAAATAATCTTGAAAAACAGTATTAAATCTAATGATGTAAAATTCTCTGATGTTAAACAGTCCTACAAAGCTTTAGTAATTAAAACAAAATGTTACTGGCTCAAAAGCAGACACCAATCAATAGAAGAGAATAGAGCAACCAGATATAATCCCTCACACATATGATCAATTAATCCATGAAAAAGGAAGAGTATAAAATTAAGAAAAGACATTCTCTTCAATAAATACTCCTGGGAGATTGAACATGTAAAAGATTGGTTAGAATATTTCCTCACATTTTATACAATCTATGAGCACAGAATATCATTCTATTTATTTTGTTTACTCATATTTCTTTCACCTGTAATATATAGATCTATGTTTAGAACTTCTACTTCACTTATCAAATTTATCCCTATTTTATACATTTTGGTATAAATTTACACACAATAATTTTCCAAATTTCTCTTTCTGATAATGTGTTACTATACAAAAATGCAATGGATATTTGTATATTGATTTTGTTTTCTGCAAGTTTACTAAGTTTGTTCATTATTTCTAACAGACACTGGAGGTGTATGTGGAGATTTCTATCAATGCATAATTATGTCATCTGTAAATCCTTCACTGCTTTATTTCAAGTTGGATGAATTTTATATTTTTTCTTGACTAGTTATTCTGGCTAGGACTTCTAGTATTGTAATTTAGGACTTGTGAAAATGAGCTACTTTTTCTTATTACTGGACCAGAGGAAATCAATCCTGTATGTTTACATTGAACATGATCTAAGTCATGAGTTTTTCATATATAGCTTTTATTATGCTTAGTTATATTCTATCTTGAGCGAATTTAATAATATTGTTATAAAAAAGTTAAGATCAGATCTGTCAATAATTTTCCTATATATTTTGGGATCGTTATATTTGCAGTCTTTGTTTTTTAAGGATGACATCACATATGTACATTTGTGTATGTTAAATAATATTTATGAATCAGGACTATATCCAACTTAACTATAGTTTATAATGCTTATAATATGCCATGAATTCAGGTAGCTAATATTTATTTAGAATGGGATTAACAGATACTGAATGAAAAATTTACATTGTAGCTTGAGGGTACATTTATTTAATTAAAAACTTTATCTCTCATTTTGAATTTGGTTTATGTTTAATGGAATTTATTTCTAAATAAAGAATACAAATTTTGGTAGAACAGGATTTACTCCAGTTTACTGATACAGAACATAGCTATTATTTACAATTAGTGCACAAGACAATTGTCTTAAAATGCTATATTATACCAACAATGCCAACTGTTTCAGGACTGAGAAACATATTGCTTCCTAAAATGCATTACCTGGTCTTTTCTGCCCCAACAGACAGATACGGTTATAGCCTTGTTTTTTGATTGTTTGTATGTATTCCCCTTAATGGAGGCAATGCTTATTGAACCCAGGATCTTGTGCATAATTGTATTTATCAACATCATTTTGGAACAATTAACAGAAGCCCCAAGAGTATGGATTATAAAGATGACAATAAAATTTATTACTTCTAGGGACTGATAAACCTCTAAGTGAAAGAATGGCAAAAATAAACATTTGTAAATTTACAATAAGATTGTCTCTTTTGCAATATAATTGTAGAATATTAAATTACCTTTGTTTCAATTATAGCATTGAATTACAATTTAAAACTAAATTCCCCCTTTGGGATTTCTTAAATTTGATTGATTCTTTTAATCACTTATTTAATAAATATTAACCATTTATTTAGAAACATACCATATAAACTGATATTTTTTCTTGTCATGTTTTGATATAGAGCTACTTATTCTAAACTGCACAGATAAATACCTACTTAAAATACCAAATCAAATTATGTTTCACTTTAATTACAAATGATATTGAAATAGTTACACTTTTCTTTACAGGTTTTAGACAAATTTCAGTTAAAATTCCAAAACTTTAAAATTATTTTATATATTTTCTGCATTATTTATACTCTGTTCTCAAATCTGTTATAAATTTGTGGACAAATGGATGGAGATTGGTTTTATTTAATAAATCCCAAAATTAAATTTTTTAAAAAGATTTGTGGGGATAATATTTGCAGATCACACTATAAAAATAAGAATCCTATATGTTTCATTTTAACTGGATGAATGAGAAGTAAACACTGGCTGAATGTTACACTTGAGTTGCTAGGAGACCAGTCGTTTTATGATGTCACAGCTACTCAAGTTGAGAAACATTGTGAAGGTCCAGCAGTTTATCTGTGCAGGCCTGCCAAACAGCATTTGAAGCTGCATTTCTCAAAATCATTCAGATTAGAAAAGTAGCTGTAGGAAAAGTTATTTGAGATGGCACATGTTTCTTCAGAAATTCAAGATGTGTCTCCTGAATATGGACCAACTGGTTCAGGAAACTCCGGTAGATCTCTATTGTGTGATCAAACATTCTCTGGGGACTTGGACTTGAGGTCTATTATTGAAGAAAATGATTTTCAGACTTTGTCTGAAGAATCCTTGATAAAAAGGCCATGTTACACACATTGTGTCTCTGAACCAGAGGAAGATAATGAATTTCGTTCTCTGACATTTCCAAGAAAACTCTGGAAAATGGTTGGGAGTAACCAATTTAAATCCATCTGATGGGATGAGAATAGAACTTCCATAGTGATTGATGAAGATGTCTTTAAGAAGGAAGTTTTGGAAAGAAAGGCCCCTTTCAGAATATTTGAAACTGGAAGTATGAAAAGTTTAGTTAGACAGCTTAACCTTTATGGGTTCAGTAAAGTGCGGCAGAATTTTCAAAGATCTGTATTTCTAGCAGACTTTCTGGCAGAAGAAAAAGAAGTCTCTGTTTTAAGCAAGGTACTCAGAAACTTTAGTTACCACTTCGTAACTTATATATAAAATTTTATTTTATATATTAATCTATGGTAATATAAATGTAAAGCTAGATTTTGAAAATTGTATAAAATTACTAAGGCTCAAACACTTTATTTATTATATAAAATGAGGACAGTGACTTAAGTATTCACATTATAAGAAACTTTGCCTGCAACTATGAATCTTATCAGAAATCTAAATAAAGGTATTAAAGCTGCTTTTGAAAAGTGGCATTCACCATTACTGCAAATTTTAACTTCTTAAATTGATGATATACTATTTAAATGTGTATTTTCCAAATAAGGAACTTCAAAATACCGTCAGGAATGTTCATATTTTGATGATATTATCTGTGCATAATAAAAGTGAAATCTGAGGTTTTATAGGTTAGGCTTATTATAGTGTTGTATTTTGGTTTAAATTATTACTGAAATCTTTTACTTTGGTTGTAGCTGCAGTTCTATCAATATACAAATATTAAACGTGTCTGTCCCCAGCTTTCAGTGAGAATAAAAGAAGAGTTGGGATTAAAAATGTCTCTCTGGTATATTCATTAGCTGAAGATTTCAGCAAGAAGCAGTATAAAGGAGTGGGTAATGTGGATAATCATAATTCTGATTTTGTGGGTGACACTAGAGGAGAAGGTGCATTTTTACCTTCTGTAAATTTAAACATGCCTCTAATAAGAATGCCTTCTACCAGCCACATAATTGGTGATACAACTACGCCATTCAGAGGTGATTATTCTCCTCCATCATCAATGTCAGTGAGACCACCAGTACAAATTGCAGTGAATCAACGTGCTATTTTAAAGAAGTTCACCACTGTCCACGGGCACTCTCAAAGAAGCTACACTGAAGCATATAGCCGGGTTGTGAAATTCATTACAACTACAACTTCTACTTCTCAGAACAGCATCTTGTATCCCATACAGAGGAATTATTTTGGACAGATGTTGGAACCTTCTATTTTTCCAAATAGATATCACAACATATCTGCCAATGAAGGTCGTTTTTCTAAACTTCAACCAGGGAGCAACCCACAGTTTCCAGTGCCATTGATAGCTGATACATCAGCAAACTCTCTTTCAAAACCAACTCATCAGACATCTTCAGTTTATGAAAGTCATCCTAGTCACAACTGATCTACCAGAGGACTACCAGATTATGCAGGATAACAGAGATTAAAATTGACGTTGGAAAATGTCGACAAATATCTGCAATTTTCTTATTTGAAAAATAAACATAGATGTGTACCTGTATTTACCTTATTTTTTTAAATAGTGTTAAGATATAAATGGGAGACTAAGTTACAATTTAAACATAAAAAGTGATACTTGATTGATATGATCATTTGATGGAACAATATGGTAGTTATTTTAAATAATTTCTAGTAAGGAAGAGGAGAAAATGGAAGAAATTGGAGGAAGACTATAACATGGAGAGAGGGAAAAGTACTAAGTGGTTTCTGGTTCATCCTGGAAAGTATTAAAAGTGTTAATTTAGGATAGGCTGGAACAGGAGATAAGTGCAGGAACTGGCCCAGGGATCATGGTCTCTATTATGTCATCCCTGGAATCATAAAGGTCATATGACTTATTCTCAGGTGGCATAGACAGCATCTGGTAGATTTTAAGAAGAAATTTTATCTATTGTCTTCTTTGTTCTGTTATCAAAGCATTACAATTGTTGCTTTCATTTCTTGTCCTCAAGGGTCAACACTATATTTTCAATCGATACTTTATGTTGCTTTTATGTTACGTCCAAAGACAAGCTTACGTCCTCAGGGTGGCTATTAATGCCTTTCCAAATCTAAGCACACAAAATGAACTTACTTTAGTCATTCCTTTATAAATTTGGCATCTGACTACCTTGGCATTTCTTTATGTTTCACTGTAACTGGAGATATATCCAGGGAAACGCTTGTCAACTATATTAGCTGCAACTTCACCACTTTTGCTCCAGCTCATCCTTGGACTTCGGGTGTCCTCCTTTAACCTACTTAGACTTTCCCAGTCTCAGCACAGAAACTGCCTCCTTCAGAAGTTTTCTGTCTATCCCCCTTTCCTTGTCTAACTTGGATACCAGCACAGTAAGCACAGCACATGCCACAGGATGCATATTAGTATTTAGTGAATGAAAAATAGATGTTGACTTTAAGCAAAATCTACTTTCCTGAAACAACAAATCTCTCATGGTTTCCACACTGTTTCGTTATGGTCTTTACTCTTCACCAAAAACTAGCTCTTTTCGTAGCCCATGGACTAGTCACTCAAGACAGTAAGTGGAGGTAGGTACAGCAGACAAATTATTATTTTCTTCTTCATTCATGCCTCCAGAGGCCTAAAGCATTCCATTTCCATTTCCTGCATTTTTTCCTGACACTTCATCACCCACCCACCCCAAAATAGCTGATTCTCTTCATCATAGTAATAACTATACTGACTTCTAATTAATTTACTTCTTAGAATCAGAGCTTTGCCCAGAAGAGACAGTGCTTTTGTAAACATTTAATGTAGGTTTATGCACCCCACATAACTTTTGCCCCTTCTAACCTTCACACAGGAAGTATCAAAGAGATACTAGACCCTTGGTTGGAGTGGTCGTATTCAGTAACCAAATTGCAACCTAAAATGTGTGGAGTAGAAGGAGGCGAGGGTGATGGAATTAAAAATTTGTCCAACTGCATGAGTACCAATTTCTGATGATATTAGGAAATATAAAATATTCATGGAAGACTTCGACTATTTCCAATTAATTTAAAATAAAGGGTGAAGCATTTACAGAATGTGAAATGCAGTGAAATGCTGGAAAAATTGTAGGCAATGTCAGGGTGTCTAAGGCTTCTGCGCTTAGTCATGCAGCCAGTGTCAGCTGATAAGACCGGAATGGCAAATTTGTGTCCTGAAAATATGTCACCAGTTGGGAAGAATGATTTTGATATTCTGGAGAAAGGGCAAATGGGCCAGGGTAAGCTCTTGCAACATCCCACCAATATGTCCTTTACCAAAAGAAGAAAAGAGACTACTTGCAGCAGGAGATCTGTGCCTGGACAGCAGTGGTTGTTCCTACAACAGAAACATCAAGGTTTTCTGTTTGTCAGCTCAACACTGATGGTGGCTATGTTGTTGCTTACATTAGAAGTCTGGGGTTCAGATGAACTGGTTCAGCAGCTAGTCTCCAGCTCTTTTATCAGACAGTGGTCTTACCGTGATCATCTTAACAAGGTTGTATACTGATAAGTCAAAAGCTACAGTTTACTTTTAAAGTTAGAAATCCTAAAGAAGAATATTGTTGGTTTCTCCATTTCTAGTTTTCTACCTCGGCAAAGCTAGACTATTGGCAAAAGTAGAAATGTTGTCTGGTGTTTGAAATCTGTCCTCTGAGCTCTGCCCACAGAACTTTTACCACTAAACACTACAAATATGTCTACCACTGTGTGTGTGTGTGTGAAGATGGATTGTTAAGCAGTAACTAATATTATCTTTGTTTGTTCATCAGTGAATTACTCTGCAACTGGCAGTATTTCTGTGAATTAATAGTTTCATTGAGCCACCATATTTTCTTCCAATCAGGGAGAGGTACATTATATTTCACCCAGTATACTTATTGTTACCTGTTCATTGAATCCCTAGCTGATGCTAGGGCCAAGCCACTGAACCCTTGAATTGGACTGAGGCATATACATTCTCCAGTCCCCAGAGCACAGCACAGGACTGTGTCTCCTTTTGAATTTAAGCTTATGTCTAATTTCTTTGTTTTTCTAATTCTCATTGTTGACACAACTTATTTTGGCTTTGATAACCCCTTGACTAATTTATAGAGACTGAACCACTGACATTTCCGTTCACCTAGAAATTGCAATAACCTTTCTTTCCTTGGACAACCTGAAATAAAGTGAGCATAGTCGTCATTTTGAAAGCAGTCCTCAGTCCTAATAATGCAGAGCCTTTGCACTTCTTTGCCCAGCACTTGAGCAAGAATGTTTGTTGTGGATCTCAGGGATTTTCCTCAGATCCCTTAATGCAACCATGAGAAAACAGCACATTGTTATCCAAAATCAAGTCTTTGTCAGTATTGTATTCCCATTGCAAAACAGTTAAGAATTGTAGGAGTTCTGAGATTTTACCATGCTGAGATTTTTAGCAACCTGCATGTTCATTTCCTACAGATGCTGTCGGGGAGATGAGGCCATTGGTCAGAGACAGTGAACTTTATCACTCACAGAAAGAGCAGCCAGTTTTAAATTTGTATCCATTCCCTAATCTCAGATGAATACACTGAGTGAAATTTTGATACCTGCAGAAGCAGTGGGCTGTTAACATGAAGAAAGATTAAGGCATGATAAAACACTAATTTTATTACTATCTTTTTGTATTATTTATTAGAATCACTTATTAATTAGTATGTTTACTTAGGATAAGTTTAACATGACTCAAGTTTACTTGCTGCAGAAACAATCATGTGAAATGTCATGGGAATAATTGAATATTGACTTTCCATTTTTCCTTCCACATCTATTGAGGTATAATTGGTGCAGAATATTATGTAAGTTTAGGTGCACTGGATAGTGATTTGATTTACAAGTATCATGAAATAAATATCATAGCAAATTTAGGGAGATTTCATTATCTCATTTAGATACAATATTAATGTGATACAATATGCCTTTTGGTTGTGATGAGAAAACTTAGGGTCTACTCCC
The DNA here is from genome assembly GCF_048564905.1 of Vicugna pacos. NCBI lineage: Eukaryota > Metazoa > Chordata > Mammalia > Artiodactyla > Camelidae > Vicugna > Vicugna pacos. The sequence continues at coordinate 28,620,391 of NW_027328741.1, forward strand.
TTAACAACATTCATATATAACATAAATCCGTATTAATTATAATTTTCATGTTACTATGGGGCATCCCTAGGACACATTTATTTTATGGCTAGCGGTTTGTAGCTTTTGAGTGCAGTAATCAAATCCTCCTTTCCCAAACCCTGACTCTTTTAGCTACAAATCTAATTTATTTCTATAAGTATGTTTGTTTTTGAAGTGTACTTAAATCTATAAACTGTGTTAGTTCCTCTTACACAACATACTGTTTGCTATTTTAATACATTTCAAACTGATCACTGGAATATATCTAAGTATGATATGTTGCTATTTAAAGATATTTCATAGTTATTTACTATTCCCCATACAGGACATTTCTTGCCCGTGACTCATTTAATTTGCAACTGGAAAATTTTCTCTCTTAATATTCGTCAAATATTTCTTTTTCCTCATATCTTTTCCCTCCTTCTTCTGAACAACCTTTTTCTTTGTATATCTATATCTCATTTTCTGTTGTGTTATGTTAATTTCTTTTAAATTCCAAATATGAGTAAAATCATACAGCATTTGTCATTCTCTTTCTGACTTATTTCACTTGTCATATTAACCTCTTGGTCTACCAAATTGTTGCAAATGGAGAAATTATTCTTTTTATAGCTGAGTTATAACCCATTGTATTTTTACCTGTGTGTGTACATATATGTATAAATATAGATATATCTGTACAATACAAAAATAAAAAATATAGATGGGTAGATATATATACTATAAACACACATTTTTTATCCATCATCTATTGATGAACAATTAATTTGCTTCTAAACCCTCTCTACTGTAAATAATGCTGCAGTGAATATAGGTTTGAATTTATCCATTCTAGTTTGTGTTTTTATTTTCTTGGAATAAGTATCCAGATATGGAAATGTTGGATTATATTTCAATTTTAATTTTTAGATAAAACTGCATACTGTTTTCCACAGTGCCAGCACAAATTTACATTCACTCCAGCAGTGCATCAGGGTTGTTTTTCTTACATCCTCACCAATACTTATATTTGTTATCTTTTTGGTAATATTCATTCTGACAGGACTGACATAAAATCTTATTGTGTTTTGGACTTGCATTTTTCTGATGGTTAGTGATGCTGACCGTTTCCATATGCCTGTTGTTTACCTTTCTCCCACTGTGTATTCATTTTTGTAATAGGCTAAAGGACCATTACTGTCTAATTTCATTTTCAGGCTTTCTTTGTGTTCCATTATTTTCTTTGTTCTCTGCCACTACCATATTCTTTTTATTACTGTAGCTTTGTATTATAGATTTAAATCAGGGAAAGTGATACATCCACTTTGTTCTTTGTCAAATATGTTTGTGTTTATTCTTTGTTTTCTTGTCTTTCTTTTTTTTAGTGATTTCAACCCTTTTGCGTTTACATGTAAATTTTAGAATTATTTATTTTAAATTCTGAAAATGCCCTTGGTATTTTGATAGGCACTGAATTTAATTAATGTAATTTCTTGGCTAGTCCTGTCATTTAAACAATATTATTTTTCTCATCAATTAACACAGCATATTCTTTCATCTGTTTGCATTATGTTCAATTTCTGTTTTAAATATTTTACAGTTTTTTGTGTATAGTTCTTTTACTTCTTTGGTTGGATATATTTGTAGATTTTTTTTTTTTTTTTGTAATGCAACTCTAAATGATACAGTTCCCTCACTTTCTCTATCTGTTAGCTTGTTGTTAGTGTGTAGAAATGTAAGTTTCTGTATGTTAATTTTACATTCTGAAATTTTACCAAGTGCACTTATGAGGCTTATTAGTTTTCAGGTGCCATCTATAGGATTTCTGTTTAAAGTATGTCATCTGCAAACAGATACTTTTAGTCCTATTCTTAATTAGCTAATTATATTTCCATTTATTTTGGATAGCTATGGCTAGAATTTCCAATACTATACTGAATAATAGTGGTAAGAGTGAGCATTCTTGTCTTCTTCCTGCTCTTACAGGAGATGCTTTCAGCTTTTAATCAGTGAGTGTCATGTTAGTTGAGTTCTTGTCATATATGACCTTAACTGTGTTGAGGTATGTTTCCTCATGCCCACTTTGAGGAAAAATATAATCTTAAATAGTTAATGAATTGTCAAAACATTTTATGACTTTATTGATATGACTGTATAACTTTTATTATTTAATTTGTTAGTGTGGTTTATTATATTGATTAATTTGTAGTTAATGAATCACTTTTGCATCCCTGGATTAAAATTGACTTAATCTTACTATATAATCTTATTAATGTATCTTACTCTTTGCTAACATTTCAGTGGTGTTTTTTACATCAATGCTTATCAGTAGTATTTAACCTGTAATTTTGAGGTATTTGTTCTAGTTTTAGTAGTAGTGTGATACAGAAATGTGGGGTAGGAAACCTTCTTTCCTCTGAAAATTTTTGGAATTCTCTGAGAAGTATACTTGATAGCTCTTCTCTAAATGTTTGGCAGAATTCACCTGTGAAGCTGTCTAGGCCTTGAATTCTGTTTCTTGGGAGATTTTGCTTAATTGCTTATTCAATTTCATTAGTGGTAATCTGTTCTTTTTTTCTATTTCTCATTCCACCCTGGAAATTATGTCTTTCTCAGAAATTGTATATTTCTTCTAGGGTTTCCAATTTATTTACATACAACTTGTTGTATCTTCTAATGATGCTTTGTATTTCTTTGATATAAGCTGTAACTTCTCATTTATTTCTGAGCTTATTAATCTGTACCCTTTTTTCTCATGAGTCTGCTTAAAGTTTATCAATTTTATTTATCTTACAAAAGCCATTATTTAGTTTGATTGAATATTTATATTTTTAATCATTATTTTATTTATTTATGTTCTGACCTTTCAGCTGTCTTTCCTTCTACTAACAATTTTTTTCTTATTTTGCTATATCTGTTGTTTCTAAGATTATATTATAAGAGAGAGATATTTCTTATTTGTATAAGTGTTATTATTTTGCTATAAGCATCCCTATTAATGCTGCTTTTGCTATACACCATGGACTTTGTTTTTGTTGTCATTTTTCTTTATATATATTTTCTTTGATTTATACAGCAATCCATTGTTTGTTTAATATTGTTTGATTTATCCTCCACATTTTAATATTTTTCTTAGGGTTTTACATTTAATAAATTCCTATTCTCACAGAATCCATATATTTCTTCTCAAAACAAGGAGAACAATAATAAAATTTATACAAAAATATGGAAGACCCAATTTTTCTAAAGTTATCTTTGAAAAATGAACAAAGCAGTGGGTATTATCCTCCCTGAATTTATAAAGAAATGTAAAGCTACAGTAATCAAGACATCAAAATATATCACTAAAATAGACACATAGATCAATGGAACAAAAAAAAGTCCAAGAATAAACCCACACACATCTGGTCAATTAGTCTACAATGAAGGAGGTAAGAGTATACAATGGAAAAAAGGCAGTCTCTTCAACAAGTAGTCCTGGGAACACTGGACAGAACATGCAAAAGGAAGATGTATGATCACTTCCTTTCATAGAATACACAGTAAGAAAAAAATTGATTAATTTCCTAAATGTAAAACCTGAAACTGTAAAATTTCTGACCAGAAACATGAGGAGAACTATCTTTGAGATAAATTTTAGAAATATTTATTGGTTATCTGTCTCCTAAGTCAAAAAAAAAAGGAAAATTATCAATAATAGTTTTATGTTTATATAGGAAAAATAAGATGTACTACGTGATACAGGGATTCTACTTCTTGTATTATTGTGAAGTACAAAGCCTTTTGCAGTGCAAAGGAAACCTTCTACAAGACATATGACAACACACAGAATAGAAGGAAAAATTTCAGACAATGAGACTAACAAGGTGTTAATATCCATAGTATATATGTAGCATATTAGACACAATATTTTAAAACATAGGCCCCAACTTTAAAACACTTTAAAGATCTTCATGGAATCTTTTCAACAAAAGACATGTGGATGATTTTCATTCACATAAAAAGAAACATAACGTTGCTATCCATTAGGAAATCTTAAATCAAAACCAGACTGAAATATAATCTCACAGCCACCAAAATGGCTATTTAAAAAGGCTTCTAATGACAAACATTAATAAGAATGTCGATAAAAGGGATCCCAGGTACACTGTTGGGGGAAACGTATATTGATGCATCCACTATTAGAAAAGTGTAAATAGTGCACAGAAAACTAGAAATAGAAGCATCATATGTTGCAGCAATTCCAGTTTTTATATAAATCTATAAAAACATGAAACATTAACTTTAAAGGATATATTACCCCCAATGTTTTTAACATCATCATTTAAATTAGCCAAGGATAAATACACAACTCAAGTGCTCATCAACAGATGAATGGCTGATGTAGAAGTGAGATATAGATAACATAATAAATACTTAGTCATTGTCATATCAAAAAATAAAATTCTTCCATTTGGAAAAATGTGACTGGACCCAGAGAGTTTTGTACATATGAGAATAAGTCATACAGCGAAAACACTCTAAGTTATCACTTATATGAGGAAACTAAGGATATAAGAGAAATAATCATAAAGAAACAGGAACAGAATCACATATATATGTGTAGTGTAACAAGTAGTGATTTCCTTTGGGGACAGAGAAGAAGGATGGTGAAGACAGAAATATGCAAGTTACCAGTTATAAATTAGAGAAGCAACAGGGCTATATTTACAGCACAGAGAAATATTTTAATAATTTAAATGATTTTAAAGAGATTATAGACATATCTTTTAGTAAAATGTGCATGTATGTGGGATAAGCAATGAAGAAAATAACCCAGGAAATTCAAAATATTTTCTAGTACTATGACATTAAGGGAGGTGATTTGTTCACTTTCTTTACTGTTCTTATAATGTCCCAATTAGAATTTAAGATTTTAAACAAAAAAGTGTATACTTTGAAAAATGTGACATAAGTTTAAACTATTTTAGTCTCTCCCCTTACATCTACAGTCAGTAAAACGTTCACATCTCAGCAAAAAAAAGAAAAAAAAAACTACAACACAAATCAATACTTCAGAACGCATGTATAAAGCTGAAGGTTGGTGGGCTAAAACACCTAAAATAGGCTCAACTGAGGGAAGAGCAGATTTGGTGCCTGCAACCAAGACCCACTGACTAGGGTATCAGAGTCCACAGGCTCAGAGAACCCAGTAGAAACAGGGTCTCAGTGGTTAACACAGCTTCGGCCTCCAACTGCACAAGCACTCATGGTCACATGTAACTAGGAGGGAGCCACAATGGAGACTGAGTTTCCATCCTTCAGACACTCAGACATTCATGACACTGTCCTAACTCCCCATTCACATTGGTGGAGACAAGTTACCTTGTAAAACTGGACATGGGAAAGGCACTTGCCTGATTCCAAATACCCACCTGTCTTTACACCTTTCCTCAATGTGTAAACTGAGTCTCAAGGGATATCAGATAAAAGGAAGGGTTTGCCGTCCCAGTGACAACAGTGGCATTAACTACCCGAGAAGTCTAAGAAGTGACAATGAAAGCACATCTTTTATCCAGACAGTAACGCCTGGAAAGTGCCATTTTGAAATATTATCAGAGGTAGCTCAGGTAAGTAAAACCAAAATTTCTGCAATATTGCAAACTACCAGAAAACAAAAGCAAGGGCTCCAACTCCAAATCTGTTATTTAGTGTCATCAGAGCAATAATTTAACAAGATCAAGACCAATCACAGTAACATTGTATTGCATGCACACACACAGTTACACAGACACAGACACCGAAACAGACACAGACACACATGAATATGCACACGCACACACAAAATCAAACCTGCAGCAAACAAAATTAAATCATGGTATATTGCCATATAATTAACAGAGAATCCAAATAGGTGTCATAAAGAAACTCAATACAAAAAACAAAACTCAGATAGCAGCTTAGTGAGCTTATGAATAAATTAAATGCTGATAAGGAAAACATTACCAAAGAGACTGAAACTATAAAATAACCAAACGTTATTGGAGGACCAGATGAACTTTTTAACTAAGATGAAGAATGCAACAGAAAGTATTGGGAGCAGACTGCCTTTGTGGAATAGAGTTTAGCAAACTCACCTATACAAAACTAGGAATGATAGAGGAGTGCAGAGATACAAGATATTAAAAAGTGAGGAAATTCTACAACAGCAATCAGACTTCTTCAGGAACTGCACTTTAGAGTGAAATCCAGGAGGAGAAAGAAAATTAGAAGGTAGCTGATGGTTTATTTAAAGATGTAATAGTTGATAACTTCCCGAACCTAAGTAAGGAACTGATAGTCAAGTCCGTGAGCCAAAAAAACACCAATAAATTTAAGGCAAAGAGACCTCCTTCAAGATACATCATATGCAATTTGGGTAGTCAATGACAGAGTAAAATTTTAAAGGCAGCCGAAAAATGTTATGATAACCTACAAAGGAACCCCCATTAGACTTTCAGCAGATTTCTCAGCAGAAAACATAGGCCAAGGGTAAATTGAATGGCATTTTCAAACTACTGAAATAAGAAATCTTTCACCCAAGAATACTCTACCTTGCACAGTTATCACTTAGATATAAAGTGAAAATAAAGACTTTACCAGACAAACAAAACCTGAATGAGATGAAAAAAACAAAACTGAGACACCTTACACGGGGTGCAGAAAAGAACTCTTCTAAGAAATATAAAATTGCAAAAATATGCAAAACATTGGACAAAATGCTAAGCAGACACCACGAGATATTTGCAAAAGTTTCTTTGGGTATGTTCTCAAATGCTTCTATACAATACGGATTAAAGAGAGAAAAATAGGAAATCGGGGAAATAAATATATATACATCAAACTGGTAACATGATCACAAGAGTAAAGAAATATTCTGAGACAGTAATCATAAAAGGTAAAGAGTAAAAATATATCAATATTTAAGGAAGCTGCTATCAGAGGAAAAAGGACAACATTATACATGAGATGTTTTATTTTTAAATGAAGTACAGTAGATGTACTATATTTTGTAGTTTCAGATGTACATCATAGAGATTCCAATCACTTTGTTGATTATATTGCATTATAAATTATTACAATACTTTTAACATTCAATTATTAAAAGTTATTGTGCATAATTCCCTGATCTATACAGATTATCCTTGTTGCTTCTCTCCTTTATGTATACTACATTCTATCTCTCAATATCGCAACTTAAAATTGTCCTTCCCTTCCACTTTTGTAAGCATAAATTTTTTTCCATATCTTTAAGTCTGTTTCAGACTTGCCTATCTAATCTCTCTGTCTCTCTACCATGTCTCTATCAATCAATCAATCTATCTGTCTATCTATCTATCTACCATGTATCTATCCTATTTATCTGTTATCTATCAATAAATAGCTATAGATAGATGTACATGGATATTTGTTATTCTATAGATTCCACATATAAATTATATTATATACTTCTGTCTTTCTCTAAGTTTCTTCTCTAAGCACAATATTTACTAGGTCTATTCAGGATGCTGAAATAGCAATGGGTTATACTTTTTCATGGCTGACTAATATTCCATTGCATATTTATAGAATCATCATATTTTCTTTGATCCATACTCTACTGTGGACTCTTGGATTGCTTCCCAGGCTTGCATGTAATTAACAGTGCTGTTGTTGACTTAGGTTCTTCACAATTTAGGGTATTATCCCCATATTTTTCCTAGGAGAGGTATTACTGTTTCATATGTTAGTTCTGTTTTAGGTTTTAAAGAAATCTGAATACTCTTTTCCATAGAAGCTATACCAATTTACATTCCAAACAAGTGTAAAAAAGATTTTTTACATTCATATCATCTCCAACACTTTCCATTAGTAGATATTTTTATAATAGCCATTTGAACATTGTGAAGTGATACCTCATTGTGGTTTTGATTTACAACTACCTAATAATTAGTAATTTTGAGCAATTTTATCACCTGCACGTTACTCATCTGTAAATTTTCTTTGGAAAAAAACTGTCTCAGTTACTCTGCTTTTGTTTTTGATTGGGTTTTTGCTTTTCACATTGAGTTGTATAACCTAAATCCATGTTACGTCTATTAACCTACATCTATTAAACCCTGGTCACTTGTATTGTTTGCCAATATGTTCTCAAATTACACAGGCAGTGTTTTCATTTCATTGATTGTGTCCTTAACTGTGCAGAAGTTTTCAAGTTTGTTTAGATCTCACTTGCTTATTTTTGCTTTTATTTCTTTTGCATTTGGAGACAGATATAAGAAAATATTCCTATGATATATATCCAATAGTGTATCACCTATATTCCCTTCTAGCAGTTTTAAAGTATCAGGACTTACATTTAGGTCCTTAATACACTCGGTGTTTATTTTTGAATATGATGTCAGGGAATGCTCTCATTTCACTGTTTTACATGTAGATGTACAGCTTTCCCAACATCACCCATTGTCGGACTGTCTTTTCTCCATTATGTACTTTTGCCTCTTTTATCATAGATTCATTGCTCATAGGTGTGTGGAATTGTTTTTAAGCTCTATGTTTTTATTGATTATATCTATGTGCCAATGCCATGCTGTTTTTATTACTGTAGCTTTGTAGTATAGTAAGGTATCTTGGAGGTTTATATCTCCAGATTTATTGTTTTTTCTCAAGATCATTTTGGCAATTTTTAATGGTTTCATGTAAAACTTAGAGTTATTTCTTTCTGCTTCTGTGGAAAATTCTAAAACTTCGTATCAGGAATTGCACAAAATCTGTAGGTTTCTTTGTGTAGTACGGCCATGTTAACAATATGAACTCTTTCAATTCAAGAGCACAAGACATCTTTCCATTTCTTTGAATCATTTTTAAATACTTTGTCAATGTTTTATAATTTTCAGTGTGTAGATCTTTCACATATGTTGTTACATTTATTCCAAGATAATCTAGGGAATGGGATTGTAAATAGTATTGCTTTCAAAGTCCATTTTAGGGTATCTCATTATTAATGTGTAGAAATACAAGAGACTTCTTTACATTAATCTTATACCCTTCCCCCTAGATGAAATTATTTATTGTTCATAGTAGTCAGTGTGGAGCCCTTAGTACTCTCTGTGTAGATTGTTATGCCATCTGTACTGGTGACAATTTTGCTTCTTTCTTTCCATTTTGTGTTTCTTTTACTTCTTTTTCTTTTCCTTTTCCTTTCTTGTATTACTATGGTACAGAAGTGGTGAGAGTAGGAGTCCTGTACTTATTGCCGAATTTACCCAGAAGGCTTTCAGCTTTTCCCCCTGAGTATTATTAATTGTTATAAATGGCCATTACTATGCTGAGAGATATTCCCATTATACTCACTTTCATGAGAGTTCTGGTCATGAATGTGTATTGAATTTTGTCAAATCCTTTTTCTGTGTGTATTGACATGGTTCTGTGAATTTTGTCCTTCCATTATTAGATATGTGTCATGCTGCTTGACTTGTTTATGTTGAACCATCCTTGTGACTCTGGAAGGAATCCAACTGATCATCATAGATAATCCTTTCTATGTATTGCTGGATTAATTTGTTGATGTTCTTTTGAGGATTTTTGAATGTATATTCATCAAGGATATTGGCTTTTCATTTTCATTTTTTTTGGTAGTGTCTTTGGTTTTTTTTTATCAGGGTAATGGTGGCTTCATTGAATAACTTTGGGAATTGTCCTTCCTCCTTCATTTTTTGAAATAGTTGGGGAGAAAGAGGGTTTAGTGAAGGCAACCAGGCATTTTGTTTAAGGGGTGTTTTTAAAATTGTACATTTTATTTAACTTATTCTGTTAGCTCTTTTCAAGCTTTCTGTTTTCTCTTTATTCAGTGTTGGTAGGCTGCACATATCTAGAAATGTTACCATTAAATTTAGGTCATCCTATTTGTTGTCACGTAACTGCTCATAGTGCTTCATAATCTTTTTTTGTATATCTGTAATATCAGATGTTATATCTACTATTTCATTTGTTACTTTGTTTTGGTCCACTCTGTGTATTCCTTGATAAGCCTGGCTAAATGCTTACCAGTTTGTTAATATTTTTAAGAAAAAAAAAGCTCATGATTTTAGGAATTTTAACTTATTTAGATTTATATTTCATTTATTTTCAACCTACTAATTAAAGGTTTCTCATTCAAATGCCTTTGGGATTTGTTCTTATTTCTAGTTATTTTGGGTGGTATAAATGATTCTTTTTGTGAGGTTTTTCTTTTTCCTTGTAGAAGGCCATAATCATTCTAAACTTCCCTCTTAGATTTGTCTTTGCTGAATCCCATACATTTTATGAAGCTGTGTTTTCATTGTACTTTGTCTCTAGGTATGATTTAATTCCATCTTTAATTTCATCATTGACCTTGTTTTATTTTATTTTTTTAAAGGATGTGGTTTCGTTGAATATTTGTGCTTTTTCTGTTCTTCTTTCTAGAGTTGATGCATTGTTTCATACTTATGTGTATGGAAAAATACTTGCTGTAATCTATATTTGCTTAAAGTTCCTGAGGCACTTTTCATGACATAATTTATGGTTAATTCCATTAATAACATCCTGTGCTCACTTGAAAAGTTTATGTGTTCTGCTTTTCTGTTGCAGTGTCTAATAACCCAGTTAGTTTCTAATGATCTAATATATTATTAAGACCTCTATTTCCTTACAGATATTCTTTCTGGATGATCTATCAGAATAGTGAGGTGTTAAATTCATTTACTATTATTCTTTAATAATCAATTAATTCCTTCATGTCTACTAATATTTCTTTTTATACTTAGGATCTATGGTATTGGGTCCATATATAGTTTAATGAATTTAATAACCTATTTTAATATGGATCTCTTTACCTTTATATCATCTCATATGTATCTTTCATTGTGGCCCTTATTTTGAAACATATGTTGTATGAGTCGAGCATTGCAATCTGCATTTTCTTATCATTTCCATGAAGTATCTCTTCCAGCAACTCCCACTCTGTGTTTATCTTCCACCATAAAGTGAGACTTTTTCGGGGTTGAGGCCAAGATGGTGGAGTAGAAGGATGCTCGATACTCACCCTTTTCCACAAATGCACTGAGACTCACATCCACAGACCCACTCAGCTAACCAGAGAACATGCAGAACTCTGACAGAACATTGTCCTCTTCAATAGGTTAAGATGCGTTAAATCTGGTGGGAGAAAAGGAAGTAAGACAGAACAAAAGGCAAAACAGAGTGGGACAGGTCCCTCATGGAGGGAGCTGCAAAGATGGACTGGCGCTCATTCACTAGGTCTCCCCTCTCCAACTGAGAGTTTGGCAGGACGGAGGGGGAGCCTCCAAGGCTTGGATCTGTACAGAGTATAAGTTGACTGACAGAACTACATTAAACAGTCACAGACACACACCCCAAAATGCAACCCAGAAGCTGGGGGCAGGGCCATGCTGCACGAGCTGGGTGGAAGATGGGAATTGCTAAACTGAGGTAGTCCTGGGGAATGGAGGGTGCTGTGTGCCATTGCTGTGGGTGTACAGGGCAGAACAACCTGGGCCCTCCATAAAACAACAGGGCAGATTTGCCCTGTGGGTGGAAGGGTGCATTTCCCATCTCTGAAAATCCACAAAAGTTTCTAGGTGAATAGAGCTAGGGCTCAGACACAGCCACCATACCCTCTGGTGCTTTGCATCCAGGCAGCAGCAGGGGCAAAATCTGCATCCACGTCTAAGGACTTAGCAGCCTTAAGGGCCAGATGGAGACTTCTCTACAGCCTGAGACAGATAGGATCCTTCTGTCCTGGTCCCTCAGAGAACTTGCTTCACCAAGACAAACAAGGAGCTGGATTTTGGGCCAGACCAGGGACAGGGCTATTCCCCAGTCTTGCCTGAGTCCACTTCTGGTGTGCAAACCCGAGTCGGACTGTACAGTGGCACAGAGCAGCGGAGTGACTGGCACCCTGAGGGGTCAAGTTGCTCCCAAATTTTCTGCTGGAATGTAGTCCCTGACTATGGTGCTAGGAGAGGCATGCTGCCCACTCCTGCATGGTCAGCCTGCAACATCTGACTGCAGCATCAAGCAGGGCAGTGACAAGCCAGCCTAGTGTAAATAGATCTGCTCCGGATGCAGTGTTTGGGGCAGGAGTGATCTGTTGCTGACAGGCACTGGGAGTGGCACAGTTGAGGGCTTCAATGGAGGGCCTCTGAAAACAGGAAGATGAGCTTCCAAAACAGGATGAATACAGAAAGACTTCACATTAAATGTACACAGTGTCCAGGAGGACAAAGACCACCCCCTTGTTTTAATCTGTTTTTACCTGTTCCACTTTCTCTTACCCTAAAATTTTTACTTCTTAGGCAATTATATGTACCCCTAGTTTCATCCCTTAGAAATATTTTAAATATATTTTTATTAATATTATTTTTCAAAACTCTGCTTCAACTTGCTCTTCAATTATGAATTATACAATATCTTCAAACACTTATTTCCCCCTTCTTTAAAATTCTTTGTCTCTCTCTCTCATTTTTCTCTTTTCTAAGTTGTATTACTACATAGACACTATGTAGAGAAACTCCTTTAGGATCACAGTAGATAACTGATACTCCATAAACCACAGTGCCAGAGAGGAAGGAGCAAGATGAAGAAGCAGAGAAACCATTCCCAATTAAAAGAACAAGAGAAATCCTCTGAAAGAATGATTAGTGAAATAGAAATCAATATCCTACTTGATCAAGATTTTAAAAAAGTAATGATCAAATTACTGAAGGAAATAAAAGATAGTGTTTAGAGATATAAATATGTTAAAAATGAAATGGAAGCTATAAAGAAGAGCCGAGTACAATAGGTAAACTCATTGACTTAGATAAGGAATGATCTAAAGGCTTCGCAAAGCTGACTAGATAATACAGAGGAATGAATTAGTGACTCAGAAGACAGTACAATAGAAATCACCCAATCAGAAGAGCTACAAGAGAAACAGCAAGAAACAAATGAGTAAAGCATAAGGGACCTATAGGATAATAGAAGGCATGCCAAACTTGGCATGATAGAATTTCCAGAAAGGGAGGAATGATCAAAGGGGATTGCAAAGGTGTTTGAAGAAATCATGACTGAGAACTTCCCAAATTTAAAGATGGAATCAGATATCCAAGTACAGGAAGCTCAGAGTGTCCCAAACAGGAAGAACCCAAATACTCCCACACCATGACATATACTTAAGATGGCCAGAGTCAAGGATAAAGAAATGATACTAAAGGAAGCAAGAAAATATCAAATAGTGAGTTACAAGGGAATCCCCATAAGGCTCCCAGCTGATTTCACTGCACAAATACAACAGGACATAAGGTAGTGGCAAGATATATTCAGAGTCTTGAATGAAAAAAATGATATAACCTAGGATAATTTAATCAAAAAGCTATACTTAATGGTAGAAGTAGACATAAATGATTTCACAGACAAGAAAACTCTACAAGAGTATAGCAACACTAGACACATTCTTAAGGATATATTGAAAGGTCTACTCTAAAAAGAAAAGCAGCAGGATGCTATAGAAATGTGAATCTCACAGCTGGAAAGGTGATAACTCATGAATTATAAATTTAAATAAACACAAAATTTTAAAACAAGACATACAAATCATTGAAAGTGGGAGAGGGAGGCAGGAAAATAGAGAATTTTTTTGTCTTTCTTTTTAAAATTTTTTGTTCTCGGTAGAATAGGTTTGAGATCTAGTTACTATCAGTTTAATAAAAGCAGTTATAATAATGGACTAAAAGACTAATATAAAAGGATAACAACAAGACAACAACTTATCTGGGTGTCAGTAAACTAAATAAATTTCATGATAATTAAAAGGAGAATGATGAAACCATAAAAGGAAGATGAAATGAACAAAGAGGAAATACCAAATCAACCACAAGGATAAGGTCAAAATGGCAATAAACACAAACATATCAATTATTGTAAATGTTAATGGACTAAACGCTCCAGTCAAAATTCATAGAGTAGCAGGCTGAATAATAAAACAAGAAACTTCAATATGCTGTATACAAGAGACCCACTTATGGGAGAAGAACACATATAGATTGAGAGAGAAAGAATTGAAAAGGGATTCCATACAAATGGAAAAGCCAAAAAGGCAGGTGTTGCAGTACTGATTTCTGGTAAAGGAGACTTTAAAACAAAGACCATAAAGAAAGATAAAGGAGGACATTTGATGATTGAAGGAGTGATACAAGATGAGGATAGATAAGTCGTTAATTCATTTGCACCAAATAGAGGAGCACCGAAGTACATAAAATAATTACTAACAGATATAAATGGGGATAGTGATGGGTATCTAATCATGGTGATTTCAACACAGCATTAACATAAATGGACAGATCATTGAGACAGAAAATACATTTGGCAACAGAGAAGTTAAATAATACAATAGAAATATTATATTTGGTGGATATTTCCATAGCATTGCACCCCCCACAAAATAGTATATACATTCTTTCCAAGTGCACATGGGAAATTTACCAGGTTTCATGATATAGTTGGGCAAAAAAGAAACCTCAGCTATTTTAAGAAGTTAGAAATTACCTCAAGAACCTTTACTGACCACAGTACCATGAAGGTAGAAATCAACAAAAGAGAAACAAAGGAGAACAAAAGGAAAACATGGAGATTAAAATATATGTTATTAAAAAACAAACAGGTCAATGAAGAAATCATAGCTGAAATGGAAAATTACCTTGAGACAAAAGAACATGAATGCAAATTGAAACAAAATTTATGGGACACATCAAAAGCAGTGCTGAGAGGGGAGTTTATAGCGATACAGGCCTTCCTCAAAAAAGAAGAACAGTCACATATAAACAATTTAACCCACAAGCAGAATGAACTAGAAAAAGAAGAACAATAAACCCCAAAAGGCAGCAGAAGGAAGGAAATCATAAATATTGGATAACAAATAAATATAATAGAGATTGAAAAAACCATAGGAAAAAAATCACCAACTGCAAAGCTGGTTTTAAATACAAGTAAGTTAAACTGAAAATCCTGTGGCCAAACTCAAAAAGAAGAAAAGAGAGAGAGCACAAATTAACAAAATAAGATAGGAGAATGGAAAAATTACAGCAAATAAAATAGAAATGGGTAATATCATATGAGAATATTATGAAAATTTTATGGAAACAAACTGGATAACCTAGAGGAGATGGACAATTTTCTGGAAACATACTGTCCACCAAGAATGAATCAAGAAGAAACTGACCCCTTGAACAAGCAGAGCACCAGAAATTAAATCAAAAGAGCAATATAAAACCTCCCTACAAATAACAGTATAGAACCAGACGGATTCAATGAGGAATTCTACAAAACATACAAAGAAGAACTCATACCAGTGCTTCTCAAACTCTTCCAGAAGATTGAAAAGGAAGAAATACTCCTAAAGTCATTCTATGAAGCCACAATCACCCTGATACCAGGCAAAGACACTACCAAACAAGAGAATCATAGGCCAATATCACTGATGAACACAGACGCCAAAATCCTTAATGAAATAGAATCAAATAGAATCCAAACACAGAAAAAAGGTTATACTTCATGACCAAGTGGAGATCATGCCAGTGACAAAGGGGTGGTTCAACCTATAAAAGTCAATCAATGTAATACAGCACATGAAGAAGAGAAAGGACCAAAACAACAGGATCATCTCAATAGATGCAGAAAAGCATTTGATAAAATTAACACCCACGTATGATAAAAACTCTCACCAAATTGGGCATAGAGGGAACATAACTCAGCATCATGAAAGCTGTAGATAACTAAACAACAGCTAGCATAGTACTCAATGGTGAGTAAGTTAAAACCTTCCCACTAAAATCTGGGACAAGAGAAGGATGCACACTATCTCCACTCCAACTCAAGATAGTCTTGGAAGTCCAAGCAACAGAAATCAAACAAGAGAGAGAAGTAAAAGAGATGAAAATAGGAAAGGAAAAATTAAAAGTCTTACTATATGCAGAAAATATGTTACTATATATGGAAAACCCTGCAAGATCCAGATAAAAACTACTAAAGCTGATCAAAGAATTCAGCAAGGTAGCAGGTTACAATATTAAGATTCAAAAATCAGTGACATTTCTTTATGTTAACGATTCAGATAATACTATAGAGCTACAGTCAAAATGACAGCACTGAATCGGTAGGAAAACATACATATAGGCCAATGGAACAGAATAGAGAGCCTAGAAATGAACCCACAAACTTTTGGTGAATTAATCTTCAACAAAGGGGGCAAGAAAATACAATGGAAGAGAGACAGACACTTCAGCAACTGGTGTTGGGAAACCTGGACAGCAGCATGTAAATCAATGAAGCTAGAGCACTCCCAATGAAGCTAGAACACCACACACAACAATATAATCAGAATGGATCAAAGACTTAAACATAAGTCAAGATACAATAAACCTCCAAGAGGAAAATATAGGCAAAATATTATCTGACATATGTCTCGAAATTTTCTCGTAGCAGAAATATAAGAAGGAAAAAACAAATGAGACCTAATGAAACTAACAAGCTTCTACACAGTAAAGAAACTGGAAGTAAAACAAAAGGACAATCTACAGAATGGGAAAATAATTTGCATATGAAATCGACAAATGCTTGATCTTCAGAGTATGTAAGCAGTGCATCCAACTGAATAAGAAAAAATAAACAACCCAATCCAAAAATGGGAAGAAAACCTAAAAAAGTGATTCTCATTGGAAGACATACAAATGATCAAAAGGCACATCAGAAAATGCTCAATATCACTGATGATCAGAGAAATGCAAATCAAAACTATAGTGAGGTATCACCTCACACCCGTCAGAATGGCCATCATTCAAAAATCCACAAATGACAAATGCTGGAGAGGCTATGGATAAAAGGGAACCTTGCTTCACTGCTGGTGGCAATGCAGTTTGGTGAAGCCACTGTGGAAAACAGGATGGAGATTCTTCATAAGCCTAGAAGTAGACTTATCATATGCCCCAGGATTCCCGTACCTGGCCATAAATCCAGAAGGAACCATACTTCAGGATGACACCTGCACACCAATGTTCATAGCCAGAACTATTTACAATAGCCAAGACATGGAAACAGCCTAAATATCCATCAACAGTTGACTGGATAAAAAGAGGTGGTATATTTATACAATGGAATACTAGTCAGCCATATAAACCGACAACATAACGCCTTTTTCAGCAACATGGCTGCTCCTGGAGAAAATCAGTCTAAGTGAAGTAAGCAAGAAAGAGAAAGAAAAATACCATATGAGATGGCTCATCAGTGGAATCTAAAAACAAAACAAAACAAAACAAATATTGCACAAATACAAAACAGAAATAGACTCGCAGACATAGAATACAAAGTTTTGGTTGCCATGTTGCGGGAGGTGGGAAGAGACAGACTGGGAGGTCAAAATTGTAGAATAGATAAACAGGATTCTACTGTATAGCATAGGGAATTTTATAAAAGTTCTTACAGCAGCTCAAAAATGAAAAAATGGGAAAAAAATGTATATATGTTCATTATAACTGGAAAATTGTGCTCTATGATGGAATTGGATACAACTTTGTAAAATGAGTTCAAATCAATAAAAAAAGTGAAAAATAGAAAAAAAAATCATCCTAAATATTACAGGTGTAAATATAAATCATAGAGAAATAAAACTCTGCTAAAGAGTAATAAAACCAACTATTTTGTTTTATGTTTTCTTTTTGAGATAAGCAATTCAAAAAACCTCAAGCCAGGTGCATCATGAAGAAAATGTATATGCTCCAAAGAAATAAATTAAGAAATAAAAGATGAGAAATAACATTTGTTACCTCAGATATACAAAAAAGGGATCATTTTGTCAACACTTACATGCCAATCAACTGGGAAAATTAGAAGAAATAGACAAATGTCTAGAAAGAGACAGAGATAAGGAGAAACAAATAATTTGAACAAACTGTTTACTAGAAGAAAGACAGAATCTGCATTTAAAAAACTGTTGAATTGAAGTGCAGATATAAACAGCTCCCATGGAGAAGTGTACAAAATTACAAAGCAGAACTTATACTCTTCAAACTATTCAAACATAGTGAAGATGTGGGAAACTCCAAAATTATTTCTATGAAGCTTTCATCACCCTGATAGCTAAACCAACAAAAAAAGTAAGGGCAAAGGCAAATTGAAGCCATTATTTTTGATAGATTTACATGCAAAAATTCTACAAAATATTATTAGCAAACTAAATCCAGCAATACCTAAAATATATCATACACATTGATCAACTTGGATTCACTGCAGGGTCACAAGAGAGGTTCAACATACACAAATCAATCAGTTTGATACACCACATTAACAAAAGAAAAAGAGAAAACTTCATGGTCATCTCAATAAATCCATTAAAACATTTCACAATTTCAACATTTATTCATTAAGACAGCAACAACAGCAACAACAACAACAAGAACAACAGCAACAATGACAGAAACCTCTTAGCAAAGTAGGATTCATGAAATATATATCAACATATCTAAAGTCATTCATTACAGACCCACTGACAGCATAATATGCAAAAGTGAATAACTGAATGCCAAATTAAGGAATAAGACAAGGATGCCCACTTTCACCATTTTTATTAAACACAGTATGGGTAGTTCTAGCAACAGTAATCACACAAGAAAAAATGTTATTCAAGTTAGATTGAATGAAGTAAAACTGTTCTTATTTTAGATGACATGATAATCTATATAGTGAACCCTAAACATTCTCCACACCAAAACAACTAAAACTAATAAAGACATTTAGCATAGTAGCATGATTCAAGATTAATATACAAAAACTGTCACATTTTTTACACAAACAATGAAATATAAGATTATTTTCTAAGATCCATAAGAAATCAGATCAAAAAATGAAAAACCTATGAAAAAACCAACATAATAAAATGAATAGGACACTGATAAAGAAATTTGAAGATGATGCAAGGAAATGGAAGTAAATCTCAAGGTCTTTGCTTAGAGGAATTAATATTGTTAAAATATACATACTACAAAAGATGTCTACAGATATAAATTGATTCAGATTGAAATACATGATATATTCCACAGAACTAAAAACACTCCTATGATTTGTATGGAACTGCAAAAGAACCAGAACTGCAAAAGGAACAATGAGGAAAAAGAACAAAGTTGGAGGCATAACTTATAACCATCCCAGTTCTCAGACTATATTACAATAATACCGTAATCAAAACAGCACAATGCTGGAAAAGAACCAAACAACTATATAACTTGAATGTAACACAGAGGCAGTAATAAAACATCACACTTATGGTTAACAAAACTATGACAAAGGAAACAAAAATATACAATGCTGAAAAGACAGTCTTCAGCAAGAGATGTTGAGAAAGCTAAACAGCTACATGTAAATCAATGAAATTAGAACACTCCCTCACACTGTACAAAAATGAACTCAAAATGATTTAAATATCTGAATATAATACATGACACAATAAAAATCCTGGAAACTAACATAAGCAAAACAAGAGATAAATTGTAGCAAAATTTTCTTATGTCTGTCTCCCAAGATGAAAACAATAAAAACAAAATAAACAAATAGGTCCTAATTAAATAAAAAAGCTTCTACACAGCAAAATAACAAAATGAAATGATGAAATTCCAAATGAGGAAACAATGCATCAACAAGAGGCTAATTTCTAAAATACACACATTGTTCATAAAACTCCATTTCAAAAAACTACAAACAACTCAGAGGGAAAATGAGCCGATGACAATTCTCTAAAGAAGACACACAGATGACAAACAGGAAAAGAAAAACATGCTCACATTGCTAATCATTATACAAAGGCAAGACAAAAATAAAATAATGTTTTACTTCACACTATTGAGAAGGACTGTCATTCAAATGTCTACAAATAATAAAGAATGGGTGGTTGTGGAGAAAATGGGACTCTCCAACGCTGTTGGTGGGAATGAAAATTGGTGAAACCACTTTGGATCCAGTATGGAAATTCCTTCAAATAATAAAATTAGACCTTTCATATGACCCAGCAGTACCACTCCTGGGCATATAAAACATAAATCCTGAAAACAAAGAATCCTAGAGTAAAACATAAGAAGTACACTCTGACATTGGACTTAAAATGATTCTTCATATGACTCCTCTGAGAAGGGAAGCAGAAACAAAACTAACAAAATATGATTGTATCACTCTAAAGAGATTTACACTGCTGAAGAAATGATCAATAAAATGAAAAGTCAACAAACACAATGGGAGAATATATTTGTAAGTTATATTTTCGAATCTAGTGTTAATATCCAAAATATATGGCAAACTCTTTCCCCACAACAACAACAAAAAAGACCAAATAATCCAATTAAAAAAAATCCAAAGGAACTGAAAAGATAGATCTGAATCAATTTTCTGTAGAAAACATACAGTTGGCTAAATGACACATGAAAATATTTTCAGAGTTATAAATTATTAGGAAAGTCATAAACCAAAAATGAGACAAGACTTCACAATTGTCAGAAGGCTCTCATAAAATAGAAAACAAATAGATATTGGTGAGATTGTGGAGAAAAAAGAAAAGCGTGGACATTGTTGATAGGAATGCAAAGTATTGATTCCATTGCATATATACATCAAATTTTCTTCATCCAGTTTTCTGTCAAGGGATTTTGGGTTTGTAGGCCCCTGTCTGAAGGCTCTAGAGATTAAGCCCATGGGCTGAACTGATAAACAAGCTGTGAGGAATGTCGCATATCCAGGCTGGATAAGAAATGGCCTACTCAATGTATCCAGTATGAATGGCTGGATATCATATTCTGGGTAAGATTCTCAGAGGAGGACAACCTAAGACAGGCACAGCTGGCTGGATAAGAGATGGCCTACTTAATGTAGTTCCATGATGAACTTTAAAACAATCCTGGATCAATTAACATCCTGTGCTTACTGCAGGAGCTTGGGGACATAAATAGCTTAATATTATTATCATTCTTATAACTTAGATGATATGTGAGGCATTGTGCATGTCCTATATAAAGCCTTCTTCTAAGAATCAGTAAACAGAGAACTGCTTCGTTTCTCTCCACACAGTGTTTGTGTGTTTATGATATCTTGCCACTGACAGGGTTAATTTAATTTGATGGAATTAAGTTAAAATTATGTTGCATTATATACAATACACTTTCTGCACTTATTGAGAAGATTATGTGAGTTTTACTTCTCATTCTATTAGTGTGGCATTTTACCTTTATTGATTTGAATATTTTGAAGTATCCTTAAATCCAGGGATTAATCCCTTTACTCATGTATGTGTATTATATTTTAAATGTGATGTTGAATTCATTTTGCTTGAGTTTTGTTGAGAATTTTGGCACATATGTACATCAGGTATAATATTCAATATTTTGCATATAATGTCCTTTCTATCATTATTATGCAAATAAATCTGGCTTCATAAAACATGTTTGGAATCTTTCAGACCCTTCAGCTTCTTGGAAGATTTGGGGAAGAAATGGTAAAAAAATTTTTTTGAAGTGTATGAAATAATTCACCAGTAAATTCGTCATGAAAATATTTTCTGGTTTGGGAAGTTTGGATTATTATTTACTCCTTCACACTTTTGCTCTATTTAACTTTCATATTTCTTCTTGATTCAATATTGGAAGACATATGTTACTGGGAATTTGTCTTTTGTTCTAAGTCATTCAAATCGTTGTCTACTGGTAATTTCTTATGATGCTTTGCATCTCTAAAACATCGGTGGTAATATCTTCTCTTTTATTTCTAATTTTATTTGAGTCTTTATTTTCTTAGCCAACCTAAACGTTTGTTCACTTTATGTTTAAAAGAAACAGACTTTGGTATATTTTTTTTATCTTTTCAATTGTTTCTCTTGTTATTTGCCTTACTATCATTCACTCAATTCTCTTCTTTATTCTTTCTGTTTTCCCCTAGAATTTGTGTTGAAAAGTTAAGTAGTGTGAATCTTTGTATTTCATTTATTACTAAATATTTTTTATTTAGATATTATTTATTTATTTATTTACATATTTATTCATTTATTTATCATTGAAATACTGCCAGTTAAAATGTGTCAATCTGTGGTGTATAGCACATTGTTCCCGTACATGCATACATTTGTGTACCTAATAAATGTTACTTCACGATATTTAACTTACTTTCCTGTGTCATACAAAAGAAATTTTAAAAAAATCTATTTTTGTATATAGTGGATAACATGTATAATTCTAAAGCTCCCAAATATATACTCTCACAGCCCCTTTCCGCAGTAATCATAAAATTGTTTAGTAGGTCTGAGTGTGTGCTTAAATTTTGTAGATTAAATCATTGTGTTCTCATCCAAATTTTTTTTTAAGCTTCCACATATGTCATGTCATGTGTTATTTTTCTTTCTCTTTCTGGCTTACTTCAATTAGAATGACACTTTTAGGGGACATCCATTTTGCTGCAAATGTCATTGTTTTATCATTTTTTATTGGAGAATATTATTCCATTGTGTAAATATGGCATAACTTCTGAATTATGTCATCTGTTGTTGGACAATTAGGTTGCTTCCATGTCATGGCTGTTGTATATAGCACTGGTAAGAACATTGGGGCTCAGGTGACATTTTGAATTAGATTTCTCTTTGATATATACACAGAATTGTGATTGCTGGATCATATGTTGTCTATTTTTATTCTTTTGAGTAATCCCCATCCTGTGTTCCACAATGACTGCACCAAACTACATTCCTTCCATCAGTGTAGGAGAGTTAATTTTCTCCAAAGCTTCCCCAGAGTTTATTGTTTGTGGATTTTGAATGATGGCCATTGTGACTATTGTGAGGTGATTCTTCATTATAGTTTTAAATTGCCCTCCTCTAATAATGATAGTGAGCAATTTTTCATAAATCTGTGTGGCATTTGTATGTCTCTATTGGAGAATTGCTTGTTTAGGGCTTCTGCCCATTTTCTGATTGAGTTTCTTGTTTTTTTATTATTATTATTAGGTTGTATGAAGTCTTTATATTATGGAAATTAAGACTTTGTCAGTTGCATCATTTCTAAATATTTTCTTTAATCCTGTAGGTTGTCATTTTGCTTTGTTTATGATCCCCTTTGCTGTGTGAAACTTATAGGTTTAATTAGGTCCCATTTATTAATTTTGCTCTCACATCCATTACCTGGGTAGGCTGTTCTAGGAGATCATTGCTGAGATTTATCTCAGAGTATTTTGCCTGTTTACTTCTTGGAGATTTACTGTGTCTTGCCTTACATTTAAGTCTTCAAGCCATTTTGAGTTTTTTCTTGTGTATGGAGTGAAGGAGTGTTCTAACTCCATTGCTCTGTATGCTGCTATCCAGTTTTCCCAGCAGCATTTGGTGAAGAGATGTTCTTTCCTCTGTCATATTCTTGGCTACTCTGTCAAAGATTAATTCAACATAGGCTTGTAGATTTATTCCTAGGCCCTGTATTCTGTTCCATTGCTCCATATGCCTGTTTCTGTACCAATATCCTGCCATTTTGATTATTGTAGCTCTGCTATAGTGTATGGAGACCTGGTGCTTTTTTCCTCCATCGTCTTCCATTTTTTTGAATATTGCTTTGGAAATTATGGATCTTTTATGAGTCTGTGTAAATCTTAGGATCATTTGGTTCAGTCGTAAAAAGGAATGTTTTCATAATTTGATAGGGAATCACATTAAGTCTGTTGATTACCTTGGGCAGTATGGCCATTTTAACAATTTTGTTTCTTCCAATACACTTTCATTGGGTATCTTTTCAGTTCTTCAAATCTTTTTTGATTTTCTCAATCAATGTTTTCTAGTTGTCCATGTATAAGATATTCACCTCCTTTGTCATATTTATTCTTAGGCATTTAATAGTTTTGAGTGCAGTTATAAAAGCGCTTATTTCTATACTTTGTTTTCCTGTTGATTGAATTTTAGTGTAAATAAATGCAATTGGTTTTTGTACATTACTCTGGGTACCTTGCCCAGTACCTTTTTTAGCCTATGTAGATTTTTGTGAAAATTTAACAGTTTTCTATATATAGTGTCATGTCTGCATATCGTGGCAATTTTACCTCTTCTTTTCCAGTCTGAATCCTTTTGTTTCTTTTTCTTGCCTGATCGTTGTGGCTACAACTTCTGAGACTATATTGAATTGAAATTGTGAGAATGGGCAACCTTGTCTTGTCTCAGGTTTTGTGGGAAGGGTTTCAGTTTTTCACCATTGAGTATTTTGCTAGCTATATGTTGGTCACAAATAGCTTTCATTATGTTGAGATATGGTCCCTCTATGCCCACTGTGATAAGAACTTTTATTGCAAATAGGTGTTAAATATTATCAAATGCTTTTTCTGTATCTACTGAGATGATCATGTGTTTTTTTGTCCTGTTTTGTTGATATGGTGTATCACAATTGATTGATTGATTTGCATATGTTCAACCATCCTTGTGTTCCTGGTATGAACCTAAATTGACCATGGTGTATAATCATTTTTTACATGCAGTTGGATTCTGTTTGTTAATAATTTCTTAAAGAATTTTACATCTATGTTTATCAATGATATTGGCCTATTGTTGTCTTTGGGGTAGTGTCTTTGTCTGGTTTTGATATCAGGTTGGTGTTGCCCTTATGGTGTGAGATTGGGAGTACTCTCTTCATATCAAGCTTTTGGAAAAGTTTGAGGAGGACTGGTATGGATTTTTCTTTGAATGTGTGATCAATTTCCCCAGTGAATCTATTTGGTTCTGAATTTTGTTTGCAGAGATTTTTTATTTTATTGATAATTGTATTCCATTTCTGGTGATCTGTCTGTCCAAATGGTCAAAATTTTCTTAATGCAAAAATGGTGGGCTGAATGTTTCCAGAAACTTCTACATTTCTTCCTGGTTTTCCAGTTTGTTTCCATATAATTGGTCATGGTAGTCCCTTATGATATTTTGCAAATTTTTGTACTCTTTGTGGTTTCTCCATTGTCATTTCTTATGATATTTGTGTTCTCTCTCTATTCTTGTTGATGTGTCTCTCCTGAGTTTTGTCAATTTTGTTTACTATTTCAAAAAATGTTTTGATTTTTTTCTATATTTTAAACTCTAATTCAATTCTTTCTTCCTTAATCATAATTATTTCCCTCTTTCTGCTGACTTTTGGTTTTGTTTGCTCTTCTTTCATGATTAGTGTACATAGAACATTAGATTATTTATTTGAAATTGCTCTTCTACTTTGTGGAGGGCCTTGTTCCTATGAACTTCCCTGTTAAGCCTGCTTTATCTGTATTCCATAAACTTTGCATAGGGCTTTGTCAAATTTCTTGATATATTTTTAATTTCTTATTCTACTTCTTCACTTCCCCTACTTGTTTTTGTACCATGTTGTTTAATCTACATGCTGTCATTTTTTCTCCCTGTTTTTCTGTGATTTTTTTTTTTTGTTTCATGGTATTATACTCAGAAAGGATGGTTGAAATAAATTTTATCTTCTTAAAATTTTTGAGGCTTCTTCAGTGCCTGAGTACATAATCTTTCCTAGAAAATGTTCCATGGGCACTGGAAATGAATGTATATTCTGTTTTGGGGAGAAGTAGTGTTTTGAAAATATCAACCAACTACAAATAGTTCATCGTATCTTTTAGTATCTTTGTTCCATTATTAATATTCTGTCTGAAAGACCTGTCTAGTGATGGTAATGGGGAGTTAGAGTCTCCTACTGTGATTGTGTTCCCTCTGATTTCTCCCTTTTTATCTATTAATATTTTCTTTATGTATTAAGGTGCTCTTATATTGAGTGCATATATCTTAATGAGTTTAATACCCTCATTTTGTATTGATCCTTTAATTATTATACCATGCCCTTGTTTATCTTTCTCTATGGCCTTTCATGTAAAGTCCATTTTGTGTGACGTCAGTACTGATAGTCTTGCTTTCTTGTCATGTCCATTTGCATGGAATATATTTTTCCATCTTCTGACTTTCAATTGATGTGTTTTCCTCTTACTAAAGTGGGTCTCTTGTATGCTTCATAATGTAGTGTCTTGTTATATTATCCCATCTGACAATATATATCTTTTGATCGAAGCACTTAGTCTATTAACAATTGTGATTATTATTGAAAGACTGCTGTTTATTTCCATTTTGAACTTCATTTCCCAGTTGATTTTCTATTTCCCTTTTGTTCATTTCTTTTTCTTTTTGTGGCTTTATAAGTTTTCTTTAATATCTTGGTTTCTTTTTGGCTTTGTTACTTCATTGTAAGCTTTTGACTTATGGTTATCCTCTTTTGTATGTATATTGACCCGTTAATATATCTGTTAATTTTGACTGATAGTAATGCAAACTCTAACCCCTCCTACAGAGAAGAGAAACAAGAAGAAAATACTCTCTATTGTCCTGTTTCAATATCTGACCCTTAAAAATTATGATGTCTTGTTTTACAACATCATGTATATTCTATTTTATGTCATGGTATCTATTGCCTTTCTAATGATGACTTTCTCCTTTCTATAGCATCCTGCCTCTTTTCTTTAGAGTAGATCATTCATTATATCATTTCTGTTGATAAATTCTTTTAGTATTTGGTATTATGGAAGTTATTAATCCCTCATTCTATTCTAAAGCATAGTCTTGCTTGATAAATTATATTAGATTACAGCTTTCTTTAATTCAGGACTTTGAATATGTCTTGCCAATGCCTTCTGCCTGTTGTATTTGTGTAGGAAACGAGTTTACAAATATAATGTATATAATTATAAATATAAGTAAAGAATACCTAGAAATCAAGTTAATAAATAAGATGAAAACCTATACATTTAAAAATAGAAAACATTAATGAAAAAATTAAATCTGATCCAAAGAAAAGAAAAGATTTCTTATGTTAATGATGTTAAACTATGTGGTTGAAATAAACATACTACACAAAGCAATCTACGTTTAGTGTGATTCATGTCAAAATACCCATGAGATTTCTCCATTAAATAGAACAAATAATTTCAAAATTTATATGTAACCATAAAGATCATGACTTGCCAAAGTAACCTTGAAAAAGAGTATTAAATCTAATAGCGAAAAATACTGTGATGTTAAAGAGTCCTATAAAGCATTAGTAATTTAAATAACATGATACTGGATCAAAAACAGACACCAATCAATAGAAGAGAATAGAGCAACGAGATATAATCCCTCACACATATGATCAATTAACCTATGAATAAAGAAGGAAGAGTATAAAATGAAGAAAAAACATTGTCCTCAGTTAGTGCTGGGGAGATTGAACATGTGAAATATAGATTAGAGTATTTCCTCACATTGTATACAATCTATGAGCACAGAATATCTTTTATTTATTTTGTTTACATATATTTCTTGCACCTTTAATTTATAGATCTATGTTTAGATCTTTTATTTCACTTATAAGTTTTATTTATATTTTATTCTTTTTGGTATAAGTGTACACACAATTGTTTTCCAATTTCTCTTTCTGATAATTTGTTGTTAGTATATAAAAATGGAACAGATACTTGTATATTGATTTTGTATTCTGCAAGTTTACTAAGTTTGTGGACTATTTCTAACAGTCACTGGAGGTGACAATGGAGTTTCCATCTATGTGTAATTATGTCATCTGTAAAAATTGTACTGCTTGTTTACAAGATGGATGTCCTTTATACTTTTTCTTGAGTAGTTTTTCAGGCTAGGACTTCTAGTAGTGTAATTTAGGACTTGTGAGAATGAGCTACTTTTTCGTATTACTGTACTAGAGGAAAACCTTTCTGTATGTTAACATTGAACTTGATGTTAGTCATGGGTTTTTGATATATGGCTATTTTTATCTTTAGTTATATTCTATCTAGAGAGAATTTGTTAAGAATTTTTTTGTATACAAAAGTTAAGATCTGTTCTGTCAATAATTTTCATACAATTTTTGAGATTGTCACTTTTGACTTCTCTGTTTTTAAGGGATGGTATCACATTTATTGATTTGTGTATGTTAAATAATATTTGTGAATCAGGACTAAATCATACTTAATTATAGTTTATAATACTTATAGTATGCAATGAATTTAGGTTGCTAATATTTATTTAGAATGGAATATACACATACTGAAGGAAAAATTTACATTGTAGCTTGAGTGTACATTTATTTATTCAAAAAATTTATCACTCATTTATAATTGGCTTATGTTTAATTGAATTTATTTCTAAATAAAGAATATAACTTTTGATAGAACTGGATTTACTACAGTTTACTGATACAGAACATAGCTATTATTTACGATTAGTGACCAAAACACTTGCCTTAAATTGCCGTATTATACTAACAATGCCAACTGTTTCAGGACTGGGAAACATATGGCTTCCTAAAATGCATTACGTGGTCTTTTCCACCCCAACCAACATACAATGTTATTTCTTTGTTTTTTGATTGTTTGTTTGCTCCTAAATGGAGTCACTGCATATAGAACCCAGTACCTTGTGCATAACTGTATTTATCAACATCATTTTGAAACACTTAACAGAAGACACAAGAGTATGGATTATAAAGATGACAAGAAAATGTATTCCTTCTTGGGACTGAAAAACCTCTGAGTGAAAGAATGGCAAAAATAAACATTTGTAAGTGTACAATAAGATTTTCTCTTGTGTAATTTTAAAGAAGAATATTAAATTACATTTGTTTTACTTATAGCACTGAATTAAAATTTAAAACCAAATTTCCCCCCTTGGGGATTTCCTAAATTTGATTGATTATTTTAATCTAATTTTAATTCATAATTATTTACCATTTATTTATAAACATACCAAATAAACTGATATTTATTCTGCTGATGTTTTGAATATAGAGCTACTTATTGTAAAGTACACAGAGAAATAACTACTTCCGTTTACAAATAAAATTTTCTTTCACTTTAATAACAAGTGATAATGAAATTTTTATAACTTTTCTGTAAAGGTTTTACACAAATTTCACTTTAAATCCCAAAATTTTAAAATTACTTTATTTATTTTGGGCATATTTATACTCTGTTCACCAATCTGGTTTAGATTTATGTACAAAAGGAAGGAGATTGTTTTTATCTAATAAACCCCAAAATTAAATTATTTAAAAAGATTTTGTGGGGAAAATATTTGCACATCACACTATAAAAATAATCATCCTATATATTTCATTTTAACTGGATGAATGAGAAAGAAACACTGGCTGAATGTTACACTTGGGTTGCTAGGAGACCTGTCATTTTGTGATGTCACAGCCACTCAGGTTGAGAACCACTTTGATGGCCTAACAGTTTAACTGTGTAGGCCTGTCAAAGCAGCATTTTAAGCTGCCATGCTCAAAATCATGCAGATTAGAAAAGTAACTGTAGAAAAAGTTATTTGAGATGGCACATGTTTCTTCAGAAATTCAAGATGTGTCTCCTAAAGTTGGACCAACTGGTTCAGGAAACTCCGGTAGATCTCTATTGTGTGATCAAACATTCTCTGGGGACTTGGACTTGACATCTATTATTGAAGAAAATGCTTTTCAGACTTTGTCTGAAGAATCCTTGGTAAAAACACCATGTTACACACATTGTATCTCTGAACCAGAGGAAGATAATGAATTTCGTTCTCTGATATTTCCAAGAAAACTCTGGAAAATGTTTGGGAGTGACCAATTTAAATCCATCTGGTGGGATGATAATAGAACTTCTATAGTGATTGATGAAGATGTCTTTAAGAAGGAAGTTTTGGAAAGAAAGGCCCCTTTCAGAATATTTGAAACTGGAAGTATGAAAAGTTTAGTTAGACAGCTTAACCTTTATGGGTTCAGTAAAGTGCGGCAGAATTTTCAAAGATCTGTATTTCTAGCAGACTTTCTGGCAGAAAAAAAGAAGTCTCTGTTTTAAGCAAGGTATACACAAATTTTAGTAACGACATGGTAACTCATGTACAAAATTTTATATTGTACTTCAATCTATGGTAAAATAAATGTAAAGCTAGATTTTGAAAATTGTATAAAACTACAAAGCTAAAATTATTTTTTCTAAAAATGAGGACAGTGCCTTATCTATTAAGATAGTGAGAAACTTTCCTTGCAACTATGAATCTTATCAGAAATCTAAATAAATGTATTAAAGCTGCATTTCAAAAGTGACATTCATCGTTACTGCAAATGCTAAATTTTTAAATTTGATGACTATGCTATTTAAATAAGTATTTTCCAAATAAGGAACTTTAAAATATCGTGAGCATTGTTCATATTTTGATGATATTATCTTTGCATAGTAAACGTGAAATCTGAGGTTTTAGAAGATAAGCTTATTGTAGTCTTTTATTTTGGTTTAAATTATTACTAAAATCTTTCTCATTTTATTGTAGCTGCAGTTCTACCATAATCCAAGTTTTAAACGAGGCTGTCCCCAGCTTTTAGTTAGAATAAAAAGAAGAGTTGCGATTAAAAATGCCTCTCTGGTATCTTTATTGTCTCAAGATTTCAACAAGAAGCACTTTAAAGGAGGGGGTAATTTTGGTAAACATAATTCTGATTTTGTGGCTTACACTAGTGGAGAAAGTGCATTTTTACCTTCTCCAAATTTAAACATGGCTCTAATAAGAAAGCCCTCTACTGGCCACGTAATTGGTGATACAAATACCCCGATCAGAGGTGATTTTTCTCCTCCATCATCAATGTCAGTTAGACCACCAGAACAAATTGCAGTGAATCAATGTGCTATTTTAAATCAGTTGACCACTGTCCACGGGCACTCTCAAAGCAGCTACACTGAAGCAAATGACCATGTTGTGAACTTCATTACAACTACAACTTGTACTTCTCAGTACAGCAGCTTGTCTCCCTTACAGAGCAATTATTTTGGACTGATGGTGGAGCCTTCTACTTTTCCAAATTTATGTCACAACATTTCTGCCAATGAAGGTCGTTTATGTGAACTTCAATTAGGGAGAAACCCACGGATTCCAGTGACAGTGATTGCTGATACATCAGCTACTTCTCTTTCAAGGCCAACTCATCAGCCATCTTCAGTTTATGAACGTCATCCTAATTGCAACTGATCTACCAGAGGATTACCAGATTATGCAAGATAAGAAATATTAAAATTGATGATGGTAAATGTCGACAAATATCTGCAATTTTCTTATTTGAACAATAAACATAGAAGTGTACCTTTAATATCCTTTTTTATTTAAAATAGAGTAAAGGGTTAAATGGGAGTCTAAGTTACCATTTAAAGAAAAAAAGAGATATTTGATTGATATGATCATTTGGTGGAATAATATGGGTGTAAATTTAAATAATTTCTGTGAGGAATAAGACAAAATGGAATAATTTGGAAAAAAGTCTAAAATATGGAGAGAGGGAAAACTACTTAGTGTTTTCTGATTCATCCTGGAAAGTATTGAAAGTGTTAATTTTGGATATGTTGGAACAGGATATAAATGCAGGAACCAGCCCAGGGATCATGGTCTCTATTATATCATCCCTGGTATCATAAAAGTCACATGATGTAGTCTCAGATGGCACATTCAGCATGCGGTAAATTTTAGAAGTAATTTTATCTATAGTCTTCTTTGTGCTGTTTTCAAAGCATTCCAATTGGTGTTTCCTTTCCTCCACTCAAGAGTCTACACTATATTTTCAAATAAATATTTTATGTTTCTTTTATGTTCCAGCCAAAGACAAGCTTACATCCACAGGGTGGCATTTAATGACTTACCAAATCTAAGCCCACAAACTCAACATAGTTTAGCCATTTCATTATAGATCTGGCATCTGACTAATTTGGCATATCATTATGTTTCACTGTTTCTGGAGATACATCCAGGAAAATGCTTATCAATCATATTAAATCCAACCTCAAAACTTTTGCTCCAGCTCATCCTTGGACTTAGGATGTCCTCCTTTTACCTATTTAGATTTTTCTCAGTCTCAGCACAGAAATCACCTCCTCCAGATATTTTCTGCCTATCCCCCTTTCCTTGTCTATCTTGGATACAAGCACAGCAAGCACAGTGCCTGCCATAGGATGCATTTTATTATTTAGTGAATGAAAAATACATGTTGACTTTAAGCAAAATCTACTTTCCTGAAACAACAAAACTCTCATGATTTACAAACTGTTTCATTATGGTCTTTACTCTTCACCACATACTAGCTCTTTTTGTAGTCCAAGGACTAGTCACTCAACACTGTAATTGGAGGTAGTTACAGTAGACAAATTATTATTTTCTTCTTAGTTCATGCCTCCAGAGGCCTAAAGCATTCCATTCTCACTTCCTGGATATTTTCCTGTCTCTTCATCACCCACCCACCCCAAAATAGCTGATTCTCTTCCCCTTAACAGTAACTATACTGCTTTCTAATTAATTGACTTCTTAGAATCAGAGCTTTATCCAGAAGAGAAAGTGCCATTGCAAACATTTAATATAGGTTTATACACCCCACATAACTTGGGCCCCTTCTAACCTTCACAAAGGTAGTATCAAAGAAGTACTAGACCCTTGGTTGGGGTGGTCGTATTCAGTAACTAAATTGCAATCTGAATTGTGTGGACTAAAAAGAGGTGAGGGTGGTAGAAATAAAAATTTGTCCAACTGCAAGAATACCAAATTTCTGCAGATATTAGGAAATATAAAATATTCATGGAAAACTTTGACTATTTCCCATCAATTTAAATAAAATTTGAAGCATTTTCAGAATGTGAAAGTCCCTGAAATGCTGGAAAAATTGTAGGCAAGTTCAGGGAGCCTAAGTCTTCTGTTCACAATGATGCAGCCAGTGTCAGCTGATAAGACTGGAATGGCAATATTGAGTCCGGATAATGTGTCACCATTTCTGAAGAAAGCCTTTGATAATCTGGAGAATGGGCAAATGGCCAGGGTAAGCTCTAGTAACTTCCCACCAATAAGACTTTTACCAAGAGAAGAAAAGAGCCCACTTGCTGTTGGAGATCTTTTTCTGGGCAGCAGTGTTTGTTCCTATAACAGAAACATCAATTTTTAAAGTTTGTCAGCTCAACACTGATGGTGGCTATGTTGTTGCTTATATTAGCAGTCTGTGGTTCAGATGATCTGGTTCAGCAGTTATTTTCCAGCTCCCTTATCAGATAGTGGGTCTTACCGTGATCATCTTAACAAGGTTCTATACTGATAAGTCAAAAGCTACAGTTTACTTTCAAAATTAGAAATCCTAAAGAAGAATATTGTTTGTTTGTCCACTTGTGGTTTTCTACCTGGGAAAACTAGAATATTGGCAAAAGTACAAAAGTTGTCTGGTGCTTTGAATATTATTCTCTGAGCTCTGCCCACTGAATTATTCCCACTAAATACTACAAATCAGTCTACCATTGTGTGTGTGTGTGAAGATGCATTTTTAAGCAAAAACTAAGTTTTTCTTAGTTGAGTCATCAGTGAATTATTCTTTTGCATCTTCCAGAATCTGTGTGAATTAAGAGTTTCATAGAGCCACCAGATATTCTTCCGATCAGGGAGAGGTAGTTTATATTTCTCCCAGTATACTAATTGTTACCTGTTCATTGAATCCCGAGGTAATGCTAGGGCCAAGCCACTGAACCCTTGAATTGAACTGAGGCATATACAGTCTCCAATCCCCAGAGCCCAGCACAGGATTGTATCTCCTCTTTAATTTAAGCTTATCTCCAAATTTATTTTTCTTCTATTTCTCATTGTTGACACAACTTATTTTGGCTTTGAACACCCGTTGACTAATATATAGAGACTGAACTGCTGATGTATTCCCGTTCAACTACAAATATCAATAACCTGTCTTTCGTTGGACTACCTGAAATACATTGAGCATAGTCATTATTTTGAAAACAGTCCTCAGTCCTAATAATGCAGAACTTTTACAGTTCTTGCACGAGGATGTTTGTTGTGGATCGCATGGATTATCCTCACATACCCTAATGCAACCATAAGAAAACACCATATTGTTTTCCAAAATCAAGTCTTTGTCAGTATTGCATTCCAATTGCAAAACACTTAAGAATTGTAGGGGTTCTGAGGTTTTACCATGCTGAGATTTTTGCAACCAAGCATGATCCTTCTTACTGATGCTTTTGGGGAGAAGAGACAATTGTTCAGAGACAGAAAACATTATCACTCACAGAAAAGCAGCCATGGTTAACTTTTGCATCCATTCCCTAATCTCAGATGAATACACAGAGTGAAATTTTGATGCCTACAGAATCAGTGGTCTGTTATCTTGAAGAAAGTTTAAGGCATGGCAAAACACTAATTATATTAGTATCTTTATGTATAATTTATTAGAATCACTTATTTATTTGTATCTTTATCTAGGATAAGTTTATCATTACTCAAGATTACCTGCTGCAAAAACAATCATGAGAAATGACATGGGAAACAATGATCATTGAGTTTCCATTTTTCCTTCTGCTTTTATTGAGATATAAATGGCATAAGACGTTGTGTAAGTTTAGGAGCAAAGGGTAGATATTTGAGTCATATGTATCTTGAAGTAAATATTATAGCAACTTTATGGAGAATTCATTATCTCATTTAGATACAGTATTAAAGAAATACAATTTGCCTTTAATTTGTGTTGAGAAATCTTAGGGTCTACTCTCTTAACAACATTCATATATAACATAAAGCAGTATAATTGCATTTATCATGTTAATACATAGCATCCCTTGAACACATTTATTTAATATCTGGAGGTTTGTAATTTTCGAGTTCATTAATCTAATTCTCCTTTCCCAACACCTGCCTCTGTTAACTACAAATCTGTTTTATTCTATAAGTATGTTTGTTTTTGAAGTGTACTTTAATGTATAACACTGTGTTAGTTTCTCTTACATAATATAATGTTTGCAAACTTTAATACATTTCAAACTGGTCACAAGAATAAACCTAGTTATGATATGTTGCTATTTAAAAATATTTCACAGTTAATGACTATTCCCCATACAGTACATTTCTTGTTCCTGACTCATTTAATTTGCAACTGGAAAATTTTCTCTCTTAATTATCCTGTACTTTTTCTTTTTCTTCATCACATTTCCCTCCTTCTTGTGAACAAACTATTTCTTTCTCTATCTATAACTCTTTTGTGTTTTGTTATGTTAATTTGTATCAAAATACAAATATGAGCAAAATAATTTAGGATTTGTCATTATATGTGTGACTTATTTCACTAACCATATTACCCTCTTGGTCTACCCATTTTTGGCTAATGACAAGAACTTATACTTTTTAGAGCTGAGTAATAACCCATTGAAATTTTATGCGTGTGTGTGCATATATATATAGTGTGCATAAATATATATATATTTAGTGTGTATGTATATATATTCAAATATAGATAAATCTTTAGTTAATAGATGGTTAGATTTTTATACTATAAACAGACATTTTCTTTATCCATCATTTATTGATGAGCAATGAATTTTCTTCTATATCCTGGCTATTGTAAATAATGCCGCAGTGAATATAGGGTTGAATTTATCTTTTCTGATTTGTGCCTTTATTTTCTTGGAATAAGTATCCAGATATGGAAATGTTGGATAATATTTCATTTTTAATTTTTAGAGAAAACTCCAGAATGTCTTCCACAGTGACAGTACAAATTTACATTCACTCAAGTCTTGCATGAGGGTACTTTTTCTTATATCCTCACCAATATTTATATTTGTTATCTTTTTGATCATTGTCATTCTGACAGTAGTGACATAAAATCTCATTGGGTTTTGGACTTGCATTTTTCTGATTGTTGGTGATGTTGACCATTTTCATATGCCTGTTGATTATCTTTCCCCCAATGTATATTCATATTTTTGTAATGGGCTAAATGACCATAACTGTCTGATTTCATTCTTAGGCATTCTGTTGTGTTCCAATATTCTGTTTGTTCTGTGCCACTTCCATATTCATTTCTGTAAGTTTGTATTATATTTTATAATCAGGGACAGTGTTACTTCCTCTTTGCTCTTTCTCAAAGTTGTTTGTGTTTTTAATTTGTTTCTTTTCTTTTCTTTTCTTTTCTTTTCTTTTCTTTTCTTTTCTAGTGATTTCAATTCTTTTGTGTTTACATGAACATTTAAGAATTATTTTTGTATGTGTCTGAAAATGCACTTTGTATTTTAATAGGCACTGAATATAATTTGTGTATTTTCTTGGCTAGTACTGTCATTTAAACAATATTTTTTTCCTAATATATTAACACAGTATATCCTTTCATCTGTTTGCATTATCTTTAATTTCTGTTATAAATATTTTATAGTTTTCTGAGTAAACTTCTTTTAACTCCTTGTTTGGATACATTTCTTGATTTATTGTTTTTGTAAAGCAACTTTAAGTGAGACAGTTACCTCACTTCCTCTACCTGTTAGCTTGTTGTTAGTGTGTATAAATGCAAGATTTCTGTATGTTAATTTTACATTTTGAAATTTTACCAAATTCATTGATAAGCCCTAGTAGTTTTGTGGCGTCTTCTTTAGGATTTCTGTTTAAAGTATTTCATCTGCAACCAGATACTTTTTCTCCTTTTCTGAAGTAGCTATATTTTATTTACTTTTATTTTGGATAGCTATGGCTGGAATTTCTATTACTATACTGAATAACAGTGGTAAGAGTGAGCATTCTTGTCTTCTTCCTGCTCTTACAGGAGATGCTTTCAGGTTTTTAGTCAGTGAGTGCCTTGTTAGCTGAGTTCTTGTCATATAAGACCTTAACTGTATTGAGGTATGTTTCCTCATGCCCAATTTGAGGAGAAATTTAATCATAAATAGATACTGAAATTGTCAAAACTTTTTATGAATCTTTTGAGATGACAATATAATTTTTATTTTTCAATTTGTTAGTTTGGTGTATCATATTGATTAATTTGAGGGTAATGAATCACTTTTGCATCCCTGGAATAAAAGGGACTTAATCATACTGCATAATTCTTTTAATGTTTCGTTTGCGTTCCTAACAATTTAGTGATGATTTTTGCATCTATGGTTATCAGTAGTATTTAACCTGTAATTTTATGAGATATTTGTTCCTGTTATAGTAGTAGTGTGAAACAAAAATGTGGGCTAGGAAGCTTTCCTTCCTCTGCAAATTTTTGGAATTCTGTGGGAAGTATTGGTGATAGCTCTTCTCTAAATGTTTGACAGAAATCACCCGTGAAGCTCTCTAGGCCTGGAATTTTGTTTCTTGGGAGATTTTGTTTAACTACTTTTTCAATTTCATTAGTGATGGTCTGTTAATATTTTCTATTACTCATTCCATCCTGGAGATTAGGTCTTTCTAAGAAATTGTCCATTTCTTCTAGGGTTTCCCTTTTAATTGGCATATAATTTGTTGTATCATCTTATGATGCTTTGTGTTATTTTGATATAAGCTGAAACTCTCATTTATTTTAGAGATTTTTATTCTTTACCCTCTATTTTGCTCATGAGTCTCATTAAAGATTATCAGTTTTATTTATCTTTCAAAAGCCATTATGTAGTTTGATTAGATGCTTCTATTTTTAACCTTTATTTTATATATTGATGTTCCGACCATTCAGCTCTCTTGCTTTGTACTAGCAATTTTGTTTATTATTTTGCTATGTTTTTGTTTGTAAGATTATGTTATGAGAGAGATTTTTCTTATTTGTGTAAGTGGGATTGTTTTGCTATAAGCATTCCTATTAATACTGTTTTTGTTATATCACATGGACTTTATTTTTGTTGTTATATTTCTTTATGTATTTTTTCTTTGATTAATGCATCAATCCATTTATTGTTTAATATTCCATGATTTATCCTCCACAGTTTACAATTTTTCTCAGGTTTTCTACTTTTAGTAAATTTGTATTCTACCAGAATCCATATGTTTCTTCACAAAACAAGGAGAAAAATGATAAAATTTATACTAAATTCTGAAAGACCCAAATTTTCTAAAATTATCTTTGAAAAATGAACAAAGCTGTGGGTATTTTACTCCCTGACTTTAGAACATACTACAAAGTTACTGTAATCAAAACATCAAAATATATCACTAAAAGAGTCACATAGATCAATGTAACAAAATAAAGAGTCCTAAAATAAACACATTCACATATGGTCAATTAGTCTACAATGCATCAGGTAAGAGTATACAATGGAAAAAAAGGCAGTCTGTTCAACAAGTAGTTCTGGGAAAACTGGAAATTACATGTAAAAGTTAGATGTAAGAGCACTTCCTTCCATAGTATACAAAATAAAATAAAAATGGATTAATTTCCTAAATGTAAAACCTGAAACTATACAATTTCTGAACAAGAAAAGGAGCAGAACTGCCTTTGTTATAAATCATAGCAATATTTATTTTTGATGTATCTCCTAAGTAAAAAAAATAGGAAAATTAACAATAACAGTTTTTAATTATACTGAGGGAAAAATTGTTGTATTATGTGATACAGTGATTCCACTTCTTGTATAAGTGTGAAATGCAAAACCATTTGCAGAGCAAAGGAAACCTTCAGCAAAACTTATGACAACACATAGAATAGAAGGAAGAGTTTCAAACTATGAAACCAATAAGGTATTAATATCCATAATGTATATATAGCATATTAGACTCATTATTTAAAAAAACAAAGACCCCAACTTAAAACAGTTGAAGGATCCTCATGGAAACTTTTCAAAAACAGACATGTGGATGGTTTTCATGCACATAAAAAGAATTATAACGTTGCTATTCATTAGGAAAACATAAATCAAAACCAGAATGACATATAATCAAACAGCAACCAAAATGGCTATTAAAAATGTCTCCAAATAACAAACATTAATAAGAATGTTGATAAAAGGGAACCCAACTACACTGTTGGTGGAAATATAAATTTATGCATCCACTGTTATAAAAGTGTTTACAGTGTTAAGAAAACTAGAAATAGAAACATTATATGTTCCAGCAATTCCAGTTTTTGTTATAAATCTGAAAAAAAGAAAACATTAGCCTTAAAGGATATATTACCCCCAATATTCTTAACATCATCATTTATAATAGCTAAGGATAGAAGCACAAATCAACTGCCCATCAACAGATGATTGGCTGAAGTAGATGTGAGATATAGATAACATAATAAATACTTAGTCATTGTCATATCAAAAAATAAATTTCTGCCCTTTGGAACAATGTGACTGGACCCAGATAGTGATGCACATAGCAAAATAAGTCATACAGAGAAAAACACTCTACATTACCACTTTCATGAGAAAACTAAATGTATAAGAGAAATAATTATTAAAAAAACAGAAACAGAATCACATAAATATGTGTAGTGTACCAAGTAGTGTTTTCCACTGGGGACAGGGAAGAAGGATGGGGAAGACAGAAATATGTAAGCTACTAGTTATAAATTAGAGAGTCAACAGGGTTATATTTCCAGCACAGAGAAATATTTTAATAATGTAAATGATTTTAAAGAGATTATAGGCATATATTATACTAAAATGTGCTTGCATGTGTGAAAAAAATTGAATAAAAGAACCCAGGAAAAACAAAATATTTTGTAGTACTCTGATATTAAGGGAGGTGATTTGTTAACTTTCTTTACTGTTCTTATAATGTCTTTATTAGAATTTAAGCTTTTAAATGAAAAAGTTTAGAGTTTGAAAAAAGTGACATAAGTTTAAACTATTTCTGTCTCTCCCCTTAAATCTACAGTGAAACGATCACATCTCAAGAAAAATAACTACAACACAAAACAATACTCCAGAACATATGTGTACAGCTGAAGTTTGGTGGGCTAAAACACATAATGGTGGCTGAAATGAGGGAAAAGCTGAGTTGGTGCCTGCGACCATGGCCCACTCACTAGGGTATCTGAGCCCAGAGTTTCAGAGTACCCAGTAGAAACATGGTCTCAGTGGTTCACACAGCTTCAGCCTCCAACTGCACCAGTATTCATGGTCAAAGGTAACTAGGAGGGAGCCAAAATGCAGACAGAATTTCCATCCTTTTGACACTCAGACATTCATGACACTCTCCCTGCTTCCCATTCACAGTGGTGGAGACAAGGTACCTTGCAATATTGGACATGGCAAAGGCACTTGGCCGATTCGAACTACCAACCTGTCTTTACACCTTTCCTCAATGTCTGCACTAAGTCTTAAGGGATATCATAAAAGGAAAGGATCACTGGCCCAGTGACAATATTAGCATTAACTACCAGATTTGTCTAAGAAGTGACAATGTAAGCAAACTTTTATACAGACAGTAGCGACTGGAAAGTGCCATTTTGAAATATTATCAGAGGTAGCTCAGGTAAGTAATACCAAAAATTGTGCAATATAGCAAACTACCAGAAAACAAAAGCAAGGACTCCAAATCCCAATCTGTTTTTTAGTGTCATCAGAGCAATAATTTACCAGGATCATGTCCAATCACAGTAACATTATAGGGCATGCACACACACAGATACACACACACACAGACAATGACACAGACACAGATAAACACACACACAGGCAAACACACACACACACACGCACACACACACACACACACACACACACACACACACACACACACAATACCAATCCTGCAGTACACAAAGTTAAAGTCATGGAATATTGCTTTATAACTTATAAAGAATCCAAAGAGATGTCATATAAAAAGTCAATACAGAAAACAAAACCCAGAAAGCAGTTTAGTGAGCTCAGGAATAAAATAAATAATGATAAGGTATATTACCTAAGATACTGAAACTATGAAACAACCAGACATTATTGGAGGACCAGGAGAAATTAATAAATGAGATGAAGAATGCAACAGAAATCATTGGGGGAAGACTGTCTTTTGGAACAGGGATTAGCAAACTCACCAATACAAATCAAGAAATGATAGGAGAGGACAGAGATGCAAGATATTAAAAAGTGAGGAAATTCTACAATAGCCTTCAGACTTCTTCAGGAAGTGCCCATTAGAGTGATATCCTAGAGGGTGAAGGAAGTTAGAAGGCAGCTGATGGTTTATTTAAAGTTGTAATAGTTGATAACTTCCTGAACCTGGGTAAGGAACTGATATACAATTCCGTGAGCCAACAAAACACCAATAACTTTAGGACAATGAGACCTCCTTCAAGATACGTCATCTGAAAATTGGCAAGTCAATGCCAGAGTAAAATTACAAAGGCAGCCAAAACAAGTTATGTTAATCTACATAGGAACCCCATTAGGTTATCAGTAGATTGCTGAGCAGAAAACATATGCCAAGGGTAAATAAAATGACATTTTCAAACTACTGAAATAAGAAATCTCTCACCCAAGAATACTCTACCTTGCACAGTTATCACTTAGTTGTAAAGTGAAAATAAAGACTTTAACAGACAAACAAACCTGAATGACATGTAAAAAACAAAACCAAGACACCATAAAAGAGGTTCAGAAAAGAGCTATTCTAAGAAAAATAAAATGGGAAATAAACGCAAAACATTGAACAAAATACTAAGCAGAGACCACGAGAAAGTTGCAACTGTTTCTTTGGTTATGTTTTTAAATGTTACTCTTCTATATGAATTAAAGAGAGAAAAATAGTAATTCACTTGCAATAAATATAGGTACATCAAACTGGTAACATGTTCACAACAGAAATAGAAATAATTTGGGTCAGTAATCATAAAAGGCAAAGAGTAAAAATAAAACAATAATAAAGGAAGATGCTATCAGCGGAAAAAGGACTAAATTATACACGAAATGTTTATTTTTAATTGAAGTACAGTAGATGTACTATAATGTGTACTTTCAGATGTTCAGCATAGTGATTCCAACCACATTTCAGATTATATAGCATTATAA
The DNA here is from genome assembly GCF_048564905.1 of Vicugna pacos. Lineage (NCBI taxonomy): Eukaryota > Metazoa > Chordata > Mammalia > Artiodactyla > Camelidae > Vicugna > Vicugna pacos. The sequence continues at coordinate 28,662,217 of NW_027328741.1, forward strand.
ATTATTACACTAATTTTAACATACAATTATTATAAGTTATTGTGTGTAATTCCCCGATCTATACAGATTATCCTTGTTGCTTATCTCCTATATGTATACTACTTTTTATCTGTCAGTGTCCTACCATTAAATTGTCTTTCCCTTTCCCTTTGGTAAACATAAATTTTTTCCCATATCTTTCAGTCTGCTCCAGTCTTGTCTCTCTAATCTCTCTACCATGTCTCAATCTATCTATCTAGCATGTATCTATATATTTATCCTTCTATGTATCTACTTATCTGTCATCTATTAATAGATAGCTATAGATAGATGTACACAGATATTTTTTATTCTTTAGATTCCACATATAGTTTATATTATATACTTATATCTTTTTCAAAGTTACTTCACTAAGCACAATATTTACTAGGTCCATTAATGATGCTGAAATAGCCATGAGTCATACTTTTCCATGGCTAAGTAATATTCCATTGCATATTTATAGATACATCATATCTTCTTAAGTCCATAGTCTACTCTTGGATTGCTTCCCTGTCTTACAAATTATAAACAGTGATGTTGTTAACATTGGTTCTTCTCAATTTAGAAGTTCTTCCTCAGATTTTTCCTAGGACAGATGCTACTGTTTCATATGGTAGTCCTGTTTTAGGTGTTAAAAAAATCTAAACACTCTTTTCCATAGAAGTTGTACCAATTTACATTCCTACCAAGAGTATACAAGAGACTTGTTTCCTCTGCATCGTCTCCAACAGTTTCTATTTGTAGACTTTAATAATAGCCATTTGACCAGTGTGAAGTGATATCTCATTATGGTTTTGAACTGCTATTAACTAATAATTAGTAATGTTCAGCAATTTTATCACTTGCCTGTTACTCATCTGTATGTTTTCCATGGAAAACTATTAACTCAGGTACTCTCCTCTTTTTTTGATTGTGTTTTTGTTTTTCACTTTGAGTTGTGTAACCTAAATCCATGTTACATCTATTAACGTACAGCTATTATCCCTAGCTCACTTGTATTATTTGCAAATATATCCTCCAATTACACAGGCAGTGTTTACAATTGATTCAAATTGTCCTTAGCTGTGCAGAAGTTTTCAACTTTATTTAGGTCTCACTTGCTTATTTTTGCTTTTGTTTCTTTTGCATTAGGAGACTGATACAAGAAATTATTCCTATCATATATATCCAATAGTGTATCAACTATATCCCCTTCTAGCAGTTTTATAGTATCAGGTCTTACATTTAGGTCCTTAATAAACTTGGAGTTTATTTTTGTATATGATGTCAGGGAATGCTCTCATTTCACTGTTTTACATGTAGATGTCCAGCTTTCCAAACACCATCCATTGACAAGACTTTCTTTTCTCCATTGTGTACTCTTGCCTCTTTTATCATTGATTCATTGCTCATAGGTGCGTGGAATTATTTCTAGGCTCTCAATCTGATTTTATTGATTATATTTCTGTGCCAATGTCATGCTGTTTTTATTACTGTAGCTTTGTACTATAGCAAGGATTCCAGGAGGTTTATAACTGCAGATTTGTTGTTTTTTCTCAAGATCATTTTGACAATATTAAATGGTTTCATGTAAAACTTAGAGTTATTTATTTTTTGGTTCTGTGGGAAATACTATGGCTTTGTAACAGGAATTGTACTAAATCTGTAGGTTTCGTTGTGTAGTTCGGCCATGTTAACAATATTAACTCCTTCAATCCAAGAACACAAGACATCTTTCCATTTTTTTGAATCATTTTTAATTTCTTTGTCAATGTTTTTTAATTTTCAGTGTTTAGATATTTCATTTATGTGGTTACATTTATTCCAAGGTATTCGGGGGAATGGGATTTTAAATAGTATTACTTTCAATGTCCATTTTAAGGTATCTCATGATTAACATGTAGAAATGCAAGAGACAACTTTACATTACTCTTGTACACTGCTCCCTCTTTGAAAATATTTATTGTTGATATTAGTCTATGTGGAGCCCTTAGACTCTATGTAGATTGTTATGTCATCAATACTGGTGCCAATTTTGGCTCTTTCTTTAAATTTTGCATTTTTTCTCCTTTTTCTTTCTTTTTCATTTCTTATTTTACTATGGAACAGAAGTGCTGAGAGTAGGAATCCTTGTGTTTTTCCCAAATTTACCCAGAAGGCTTTCAGCATTTTCCCTATTATTAATTGTTGTAAATGGCCTATAGCATGTTGAGAGATGTTCCCATTATACTCTCTTTCATGAGAGTTCTGATCATGAATGTATGTTGAATTTTGACTAATGCTTTTTCTGTGTGTATTGACATGGTCCTGTGAATTTTGTCCTTCCTTTATTAAATATGTGTCATGCTGATTAACTTGCATATGTTGAACCATCCCTGTGACTCTTGAAGGAATCCAACTGATCATCGTGTATAATCCTTTCTATGTATTGCTGAATTAATTTGTTGATGTTCTGTTGAGGGTTTTTTAATGTATATTCATCAAGGATATTGGCTTTATATTTTCATTTCTTTTTTTTGGTAGTGTCTTTGACAGGTTTTGGTGGCCTCATAGATAACATTGGGAATTTTCCTTCCTAATACATTTTTTGAAATAGTTGAGTGGAAAGAGGTTTTAGTGAAGGCATCCAGGGATTTTGTTCAAGGGGTGTTTTTAAAACTGTAGATTTTATTTGAATTATGCTGATTGCTCTTTTCGAGTTTTCAGTTATCTTTTTATTCAGTGTTGGCAGGCTGTACGTTGCAAGAAATTTGTCTATTTCTTTAAGGTTGTCCAGTTGGTTTCACATAACTGCTCAGAGTGCTTTCATAATCTTTGCATTTCTGTACTGTCAGATATTATTTCTAATATTTCATTTATTATTTTGTTTGGGTCGACCCTGTATTTCTTGATAAGCCTGGCTAAATGCTTATCAATTTGTTAATATTTTTAAGAAAAAAAATGCTATTGATTTTATGAATTTTAACTTATTTTTTAATTTTTATTTTATTTATTTTCAACCTAATCATTAAAGATTACTCATTCTACTGCCTTTGTGTTTTGTTTGTTCTTATATCTAGTTATTTTGGGTGGTAAGCTTTATCCTTCCTGTGAGGTTTTTGTTTTTCCTCGTAGAAGGCCTCAATTGTTCTAAACTTCCCTCTTATATTTCCCTTTACTGCATCCCGTACATTTGATGAAGTTGTGTTTTCATTGTAATTTGTCTCCAGGTATGATTTTATTACCTCTTTGGTTTCATCATTGACCTTGTTTTATTTTATTTATTTAAAGGATGAGGTTTAATCTCATGTTTGTGCTTTTCCTGTTCTTCTTTCTAGAGTTGATGCATAGTTTCATAATTTTGTGTATGGAAAAATACTTGCTGTAATCTGCATTTGCTTAAAGTTCCAGAAACTCATTTCATGACATAATATGTGGTTAATTTCTTAGATAACATCCTGTGCACACTTCAGAAGTTTATATGTTCCCCTTTTCTGATGCAGTGTCCAATAACTCAGTTAGGTTCAAATGATCTAATATGCCATTAAGACCTCTGTTCCCTTACAGATACTCTTTCTGGATGATATGGCCATCAGAATAGTGAGGTGTTCAACTCATCTACTATTATTGTTTTATAATGAATTAATTCCTTCATTTCTACTAATATTTCTTTTTATACTTAGGATCTACGGTGTTGGGTCCATATATAATTTAATGATTGTAATTCTCTTTTTATATTGATTTCTTTCTCTTAATATAATCTAATATGTATCTTTCATTGTGGCCTTTATTTTAAAATGTATTTTGTATGAGTTGAGCATTGCAAACTGCACTTTCTTGTCAATTCCAAGAAACATCTTTTCCATATGTTACCTGGTTGTGTATAACTTCCACCATAAAGTGAGACTTTTTGTGGAGGAAGCGAAGATGATGGAGCAGAAGGATGCTCGTAGCTCACCCTTTCCCAAAAATGCACCAAGACTCATATCCACAGACCTATTCAGCTAACCAGAGAACCTACAGAACTCTGACAGTACACTGTCCTCTTCAAAAGATAAAAATGCAAAATATCTTGTAGAAGAAAATGAATAAAGAAAGAAGAAAAGGCAAAACAAATTGGGACAGTTCCCACAGGGAGGGAGCAGCAAAGAAGGACTCATGCTCATTCACTGGGTCTCCCCTCTCCAAGTGAGATTTCGGCAGGATGGAGGGGGATCTTCCAAGAATTGGAACTCCATAGAGTATAAGTACTAAGTTAAACAGGCAGTGAGGATCCCTGTGACACCCAGCCCAAGAAGCATCCTGGCAGCTGGGGGCAGTGCCATGCTGCCAGAGCTGGGTGGAAGATGAAGATGGCTGCACTGAGGCAGCCTGGGGGAATGGAGGGGGCTGTGCACCATTGCTGTGGGTGCACAGGGCAGAACAACCTGGGCCCTCCATTAAACAACAGGGCAGACTAGCCCTGGGAGGGGAAAGGTGCATTTTAAATCTCTGAAATTCCACAAAATAATTGAGGACAAGAGACCTAGGGCTCAGACACAGCCACCATAGCCTCTGGTGCTTTGCACCCTGGCAGCAGTGAGAGCAAAAGCTGCATTCACTCCTAAGGACTTAGCAGCCTCAAGTGCCAGAAGGGAACTTGTTTACAGCCTGAGGCATATAATATATTTCTGTCCTATATCTTCAGAGAACTTGCTCTGCCAAGGCAAACAAGGAGCTGGGTTTTGGCCCAGATCAGTGACAGGGCACATAACAGTGGAGAAACAGGCACCCTGAGGGGGCTGATGGCCCACCAACTTTTGGGATGGAACACAGCCCCTGACTATGTGGCTGGGAGAGGGCTTTATGCCCACTCCTGCCTGGTGAGTCTGAAATATATGACTGAGGCATCAGTCAGGGCAGTGACAAGACAACCCACAGTAAAGAGAGCTGTTCCATAACCAGTGATGGGAGTAGGAATGATCTGCTTGCCAACTGGCCCTAGGAGCTGCACAGATGTGGGCTCCAATGGAGGGCCTCTGGAAAAAGCAAGGTGAGCTTCAAAAACAGGATAAATACAGAAAGAGATCACATTAAGTTACATAGTCTCCAGGACATACTGACCACCCCCTTGTTTTAATCTGTTTTTACCCGTACCATTTTCTATTACCCACTTAATTTTTAATTCTTAGGCAATTATATATACCCCCTTTTAAATCCCATTGAAGTTTTTTAAAAATATTTTTATTATTATTATTTTTCAAAACTCTGCTTCAACTTGTTCTTCTATTATGTATTATACATTGTCTTCAAACATTTATTTCCCCTTCTTTAAAATTCTTTTTCTTCCTCTCTCTTTTTTAACTTTTTTAGTTGTATTGCTACATAGGCATTTGGTAGATAAACTCCTTTAGGACCACAGTAGATAACTGATAAACCATAAACCACAGTGCTAGAGACGTAGGTGCAAGGTGATGAAGCAGAGAAACCATTCCCAATTAAAAGAACAAGAGAAATCCTCTGAAAGTACGATCAGTGAAATAGAAAACAATAGCCTACTAGATAAAGATTTCAAAAGAAGTGTGATCAAATTAATGAAGGAAATAAAAGATAGTGTTTAGAGATATAAAATATGTTAAAAATGAAATGGAAGCTATAAAGAAAAGCCGAGTAGAATAGGTAAACCCGTTTACTGAGATGAGGAATGATCTAAAGTGGTCACAAAGCTGACTAGATAATGCAGAGGAATGAATTAGTGACCTAGAAGACAGGACAATAGAAAGCACTCAATCAGAACAGCTACAAGAGAAACAACAAGAAACAAATGAAAATAGCATGAGACCTTTGGGACAATAGAAAGCATGCCAATCTTGGCATGTTAGAAGTCCCAGAATGGGAGGAAATATCAAAGGGGATTGCAAAGGTGTTTGAAGAAATCATGAGTGAGAACTTCCCAAACTGAAAGAAGAAATCAGATATCCAAGTACAGGAATCTCAGACTGTCCCAAACAGGAAGAACTCAAATAAACCCACAACAAAACATATAATTAAGATGGCCAGAGCCAAGGATAAAGAAATGATCCCAAAGACAGCAAGAGAGTAGCAAAGAGTGAGTTACAAGGGAATCCCCAGAAGGCTCACAGCTGATTTCACAACACAAATACTACAGAACAGAAGGGAGTGGCAAGATACATTCAAAGTCCTGAATGAAAAAAAATGATATACCCTAGGATACATTAACCAGCAAGGCTATTGTCTATGGTAGAAGGAGAGAGAAATATTTTCACAGACAAGAAAAAGCTACAAGAGTTTAGCAACACTAGGCCCATGCAAAAAGAAATATTGAAAGTTCCACTCTAAAAAGAAAAGCATCAGGATGCTACAGAAATGTGAATCTCACAGCTGGAAAGTGATAACTCATGAACTAGAAATAAAATAAACACAAAATTTTAAAACAAGAAATACGAATCATTGAGAGTGGAGGTAGGAATATAAAGAATTTTTTTCTTGGGTGGTCTTTCCTTTTAAAATGTTTTGTTCTCAGAAGGATGGGTTTGAGATCATGTTACTATCAGTTTAATAAAGTCAGTTATACTAATGGTCTAATAAACTTATATAAAAGGGTAAAAACAAGGCAAAAACACATTCAAAGAGTCAATAAAACTAAATAATTTTCATGATAATATAAAGGAAAAAGACCAAACCAAAAAAGGAAGATCAAACGAACAAAGAGGAAATAAAAGATCAACTGCAAATATAAGGTCAAAATGACAATAAACACAATCATATCATCGATTATTGTAAATGTTAATGTACTAAATGCTCCATTCAATGTCATTGAGTGGCAGGCTGGATGATAAAGCAAGAACCTTCAATATGCTGCATACAAGAGACTCACTTCAGTGAGAAGGAAACAAATTGTTTGAGAGTGAAAGGATGGAAAAGGTTATTCCATACAATGGGAAAAGCCAAAAAAGCAGGTGTTGCAGTACTGACTTCAGACAAAATAGTCTTTAAAACAAAGACCATAAAGAAAAATAAGGAAGGACATATTATAATGAAGGAAGGACTGATACAAGATGAGGATAGCACGCTTGTTAATACATAGGCACCAAATAGAGGACTAAGTACATGAAGAAATTACTAACACATATAAAGGGGGATAGTGATGGGAATCTAAACATAGTTGGAGATTTCAACACTGCATTAACATCACTGGACAGATCATTGAGATAGAAAGTAAATTAGGCAACAGAAAATTTAAATAATACAATAGAAATATTTCTCTTGGTGAATATTTTCCGGGAATTGCACCACCCACAAAATAGCATTCTTTTCAAGTGCACATGGGACATTTTCCAGGATTCATAATATACTTCAGCACAAAAGAAGCCTCAGCAATTTTCAGAAGATAGAAATTACCTCAAGCATCTTTACTGACCACAATGCCATGAAGCTTGACATCAACAAAGAGAAACAAAGGAGAACAAAGGAAAACATGTGGATAAAGCAATATGTTATTAAAACACCTATGAGGCAAAGAAGTAATCAAAGCTGAAATGAAAATGTACCTTGAGAAAATAGTAAATGAAAGCAAAACCAAACAACATTTATGGGACACAGCAAAAGCACTGTTGAGAGGGGAGTTTATAGCGATACAGGCCTTCCTCAAAAAAGAAGAATAATCACAAATAAACAATTTAACCCATCAGGAGAATGAACAAGAAAAAGAAGGAAAAAAACCCCAAAAGGCAGCAGAAGGAAGGAAATCATAAATATTGGGGAGGAAATAAATAAAATAGAGTTTAAAAAGACCATAGGAAAGAAATCAATCAATCCAAAGGCTTTTTTTTTGAAAAAATAAGTAAAATCGACAAGCCTCTTGCCAAACTCAAGAAGAAGAAAAGAGAGGGAGACAAATTAGTAAAATAAGATAGGAGAATGGAGAATTTACAACTGATAAACTAGAAATACAGAATATCATATGAGAATATTATGAAAAGTATATTCAACCAAACTGGATAACCTAGAAGAGATGGACAATTTACTGGAAACATACTGTCCACCAAGACTGAATCAAGAAGAAACTGACCCCTTGAAGAAACAGAGCACTAGAAATCAAATCAAAATAGCAATATAAAACTTCCCGACAAATAACAGTCCAGGACCAGATGGCTTCACTATGTATTTCTACCACACATGCATAGAAGAACTCATACCAGTCCTTCTCAAATCCTTCCAGAAAATTGAAAAGGAAGGAATACTCCCAAAGTCATTCTATGAAGCCACAATTATCCTGATACCACAACCAGGCAAAGACAATACCAAACAAGACAATTATAAGCCAATAGCAGTGATGAACACAGAAGCCAATATCCTCACCAAAATAGTTGTGAATAGAGGCCAAAAACAGAGAAAAAATATTATACCTCATGACCAAGTGGAAATCATGCCATGGACACAGGTGTGGTTTAACATATGCAAATCAATTAATGTAATACAGCACATCAACGAGACAAAGGACCAAAACTGCATGATCATCTCAATAGATGTAGGAAAAGCATTTGATAAAATTCAACACACACTTATGATAAAAACTCTCACCAAATTGGGCATAGAGGCAACATATCTCAGCATCATAAAAGATATAGATTACAAACCTACAGCCAGCATAATACTGAATGGTGAGAAAGTCAAAATCTTCCCACTAAATTCTACGACAAGACAAGGATGCACACTATCACCACTCCAACTCAACATAGACTTGGAAGACCTAGCCACAGCAATCAAAGAAGAGAAAGAAGTAAAAGGGATGCAAATTGGAAAGGAAAATTTTAAAGTCTCACTCTATGCAGACAATGTTACTATGTATAAAAAACCCTACAAGGTCCAGACAAAAGCTATTACAGCTGATCAAAGAATTCAGCAATGTAGCAGGTTACGAGATTAAGGTTCAAATATCAGTGGCATTTCTTAATGCTAACGATTCAGATAATACTATAGATCTACAGTCAACAAAACAGCACTGTATTGGTTGGAAAATATACATATAGGCCAATGGAACAGATTAGAGAGCCCAGAAATAAACCCACAAACTTTTGGTCAATTAATCTTAGACAAAGGAGGCAAGAAATTACAATGGAAGAGAGACAGTCCCTTCAGCAACTGGTGTTGGGAAAACTGGACAACAGCAGGTAAATCAATGAGGCTAGAACACTCCCAATGAACCTAGAACACCATACACAAAAATAAACACAGAATGGATCAAAGACTTATACATAAGATAAGATAGAATAAACTTCCAAGTGGAAAATATAGGCAAAATAGTATCTGACATACATTTCATAAATTTTCTTGTAGAAAAAATAAAAGCAAGAATAAACAAATGAGATCTAATGAAACTTACAAGCTTCTGCACAGTAAAGAAACAGGAAGTAAAACAAAAAGACAACCTACGGAATGGGAAAAAAATTTGCATATGAAACCGTCAAAGGCTTGATCTCCAGAGTATATAAGCAGCTCATCCAACTGAATAAGAAAAAATAAACTACCTAATCCAAAATTGGGCAGAAGACCTAAACAAGCAATTCTCCAAGGAAGACATACAAATGATCAAAAGACACATCAGAAAATGCTCAATATCACTGATTATCAGAGAAATGCAAATCAAAACTGCAATGAGATATCACCTCACACCAGTCAGAATGGCCATCATTCAAAAATCCACAAATGACAAATGCTGGAGAGGATGTGGATTTAAGGGAACTGTCCTTCACTGCTGGTGGCAATGCAGGTTGGTGAATCCACTGTGGAAAACAGGATGGAGATTCCTCAAAAGCCTAGGAATAGTCATACCATGTAACCCAAGATTCCCGCTCCTGGGCATAAATCCAGAAGGAACCCTATTCAGGAAGACACCTGCACCCCAATGTTCATAGCCAGCAATATTTACAATAGCCAAGACAAGGAAACAGCCTAAGTGTCCATCGACAGTTGACTGGATAAAGAAGAGGTGGTATATTTATACAATGGAATAGAAGTCATTCTTATAAACTGACAACATAATACCATTTTCAGCAACATGGATGGCCCAGAAGAAAGTCAGTCTAAGTGAAGTAAGCCAGAAAGAGAAAGAAAAATACCATATGAGATGGCTCATGTGTGGAATCAAAAAACAAAACAAAACCAAGCAAACAACGCATAAATACAAGACAGAAATATACTCGCAGGCAGAGAATACAAAGTTTTGGTTGCCAAGGGGTGGGGTGTGGGAAGAGATAGGCTGGGAGGTCAAAATTGTAAAATAGATAAACAGAATTGTACTCCATAGCACAGGGAAATATATAAAAGATCTTAACGGCAGCTCACAGGGGAAAAATTGGGACAAAAATGTATATATGTTCATTGTACCTAAAAAATTGTGCTCTAAAATGGACTTTGTGGCAACTTTGTAAAATGATTAAAAATCAATTAAAAAAAGTTAAAAAAGGAAAAAACATGATCCTAAATATTACAGGTTTTAATATAAATTAGAGAGCAAAAACAACTTTTCAAAAAGTAGTAAAACCAAAGATTTTGTTTTTTGTTTTCTTTTTAAGATAAGCAAAATCAAAAAACCTCTAGCCAGGTGCATCATGAAGAAAAGAGAGATGATCCAAAGAAATAAATTCAGAAATAAAAGTGGAGAAATAACAATTGTTCCCTCAGATATACAAAAAAGGGAACATTTTTGTCACCAATTACATGCCAATAAACTGGACAACTTAGAAGAAATAGACAAATGCCTAGAAATAGACAGAGATAAGGAGAAACAAATAATTTGAACAAACTGATTACTAGAAGAAAGCTAGAATCTGCATTTAAAAAAATTGTTGAATAAAAGTGCAGATATAAACAGCTCCCTTGGAGAACTATACAAAAATACAAAGCAGAAATTATACTCTTCAAACTATTCAAAAATTGTGAACGTGTGGGAAACTCCAAAATTATTTCTATGAAACTTTCATCACCCTGATAGCTAAACCAACAAAAAAAGTACGGGCAAAGGGAACTTCAAGCGATTATATTTGATAGATTTACAGGCAAAAATTCTACAAAATATTATTAGCAAACTAAATCCAGCAATACCTAAAATATATCATACACCATGATCAACTTGGATTCATTGCAGGGTCACAAGAGTGGTTCAACATACACAAATCAATCAGTTTGATACACCACATTAACAAAAGAAAAAGAGAAAACTACATGGTCACCTCAATAAATCCATTAATACATTTCACAAAATTCAACATTTATTCATTAAGACAGCAACAACAACAACAACAACAACAATAACAACAGCAACAACAACAGAAAACACTTACCAAAGTAGGAGTCAAGAAATATATCTCAACATAACCAAAGTCATTATTTACAGAACCACAGACAACACAATATGCAAAAGGGAATACTGAAAGCCAAATTAAGGAATAAAACAAGGATGCCCACTCTAACCATTTCTATTAAACACAGTATGGGATGACCTAGCAATAGCAATGAGATAAGAAAAAAACTTATTCAAGTTGGATTGAATGAAGTAAAACTGTTATTATTTTAGATGACATGATAATCTATACCGTGATCTCTAAGGATTCTCCAAACCAAAGCAACTAAATCTAATAAAGACATTTAGCAAAGTAGCATGATTCATGATTAATATACAAAAACTGTCACTTTTTTTACACAATGAAATATTCCATAATTTTAAAAGATCCATATGAAATCAGATCAGAAAATGAAAAACCTATGAAAAAACCAACATAATAAAATGCATAGGACACTGATAAATAAATTTGAAGATGATGCAAAGAAATGGAAAGAAATTTCAAGGTCTTAGTTTAGAGGAATTAATATTGTTAAAATATACATACTACAAAAATGTCTACAGATATATAGTGATTCAGATAGAACTACATGATATTTTCCACAGAACTTAAAACAGTCCTAAATTTGTATGGAACAGCAAAAGAACCAGAACTGCAAAAGAAACAATGAGGAAAAAGAACAAAGTTGGAGGCATAACCCATATCCCTCTCAGATCTCAGACTATATTACAAAAACAGTAATCGAAACAGCACAATGCTGGAAAACAAACAAACATCTATATCACTGGAAGAGAACACAGAGGCAGAAATAAAATATCACACATATGGCCAACTGAACTATGAGAAAGGAAACAAAAATATACTATGCCTCAAGACAGTCTTCAGCAAGTGATATTGAGAAAGCTAGAGAGCTACATGTAAATCAATGAAATTAGAACACTCCCTCAAACTGTACAAATATAAACTCAAAATGCCTTAAATATCTGAATCTAATACATGACGCAATAAAACTCCTGGAAACTAACATAGGTAAAACAAGACACAAATTGTAGCAAAATTTTCTTATGTCACTCTCCCAAGCTGAAAACAATAAAAGCAAAATAATCAAATATATCCAAATTAAACTTAAAAGCTTCTATACATCAACATAAACAGAATGAAAAGATGAACTTCCAAATAGGAGAAAACATTTGGAAACAATGCAATCAAAAGGGGCTAATTTCTAAAATACACGAATCGTTCATACAACTCCACTTCAACAGTCTACAAACAACCAAGAGAGAAAATGAGCAGAAGGCAATTGTCTAAAGAAGACACACAAATGACAAACAGGAATATAAAACGTGCTCACATTGCTAATTATTATACAAATTCAAGACAAAAATAAAATAATGTTTTACCTCACACTACTGAGAAGGGCTGTCATCAAAATGTCTTCAAATAATAAATACTCGGGAGGTTGTGGAGAAAAAGGGACTCTCCAAAGTTGTTGGTGGGAATGAAAATTGTTGCAACCACTTTGGAAACAATATGGAAGTTCTTTTAAATAATAAAAATAGACCTAGCATATGACACATCAATCCCACTCCTGGGTATATAAAACATAAAACCTGAAAACAAAGAATCCTAGTGTAAAATATAAGAAGTACACTCTGACATTGGACTTAATTTGATTCTACATTTGTCTCCTCTGGCAAGAGAAGCAGAAGCAAAACTAACAAAACATGATTGTATCACTCTAAACAGATTTACACTGCATAAAAAATGAACAATAAAATGAACAGTCAACCAACACAATGGGAGAATATATTTGCAAGTGATAATTTCCAATCAAGTGTTAATATGCAACTACATGGCAAAATCATACACCGCAACAACAAACAGACCAAACAATCCAATTAAAAAAAGTGTCCGTAGGAACTGAATAGATAGATCTGAATCAATTTTCTGGAGAAAACAAACAGTTGGCTAAGTGAAACATGAAAATATGTTCAGAGTTATAAATTATTAGGAAATTCATTAACCAAAAATTAGACAAGACCTCACACTGGTCAGAAGACTCTCATCAAAAAGAAAAGAAACAGATTTAGGTGAGATTGTGGAGAAAAAGGAACACTGTGGACACTGTTGATAGGAATGAAAAGTATTGATTCCATTGCATATATACATCAAATTTTCTTCATCCATTTTTCTGTCTAGGGATGTTGTGTTTTTAGGCCCCTGTCTGAAGGCTCTAGAGAATAAGCCCATGGGCTGAACTGATAAATAATCTGTGAGGAATGTCACATAACCAGGCTGGATAAGAAATGGCTTATTCAATATATCCAGTATGGATGGCTGGATAACCTTTGCTGGGTAATATCCTCAGAGGAGGACAACCTAAGTCAGGGACATCCAGCTGGATAAGAGGTGACCTACTTAATGAAGTTGCGAGATGAATTTTAAAACAATCCTTGATAATTTAACATCCTGTGCTTACTGCAGGAGCATGGGGACATAAATAGTTTAAGATTATTAAGATTGTTGTAACTTAGATGATATGTGAGTAATTGTGCATGTCCTATATATACCCTTTTTCTCAGAATCAATAAACAGTGAACTGCTTCACTTCTGTCCACGTAGTGTTTGTGTCTACATGATATCGTGCCAATGACAGGGTTAATTTATTTTTGGGAGTACCTTAAAATGATGTTGCATTATATATAACGCTCTTTCTGCACCTATTGAGATGATTATGTAAGTTTTATTTCTCATTCCATTAGTGTGGCATGTCACCTTTATTGATTTGAATTCTTTGAAGTATCCTTAAACCCAGGGATAAATCCCTTCACTCATGTATGTGTATGATACGTTAAATGTGTTTTTGAATTCATTTTGCTTGTGTTTTGTTGAGAATTTTGGCACATATGTTCATCAGGGATTATGTTCTATATTTTGCATCTAATGTCCTTTGTAGCTTTGTTATGCAAATAAAGTTGCCGTCATAAAACAACTCTGGAATCATTCACCCCCTTCAAATTCTTGAAAGTTTTGAGGAAGAATTGGTGAAAAGTTGTCTTCAAATATATGACAGAATTCACCAGTAATGTCATCTTGTAAATTTTTTCTGATTTGGGAGGTTTGGATTGCTGATTTACTCATACACACTTTTACTGTATTTAACTTTCTTATTTTTTCTTGATTCAGTATCGGTAGACATGTTTCTGGGAATCTGTCTTTTGTTCAAAGTCATTCAATTTGGTGGCTAGTGGTAATTTCATATGATGCTACGCATCTCTACAACATCAGTGGTAATATCTGCTCTTTTATTTATAATTTTATTTGAGTCTTTATTTTCTTAGCCAACCTAAATTTTATCCACTTAATGTTGAAAAGGAACATACTTAGGTATAGTTTTTTTTTATCTTTTCAATTGTTTCTCTTGTTATTTGCCTTGCTCTCATTCATTCAATTTTCTTCTTTATTCTTCCTGTTTTCTGTTAGATACTTGATGTGTAAAGATAAGTAGTGTGAATCTTTGTATTTCTTTTATTATTAAGTAATATTTTTTACTTTTTTATTTATTTGTATATTCACATATTTATTGATTTATTTATCTTTGAAATATGCCATTTACAATGTGTCAATCTGTGGTGTAAAGCACAGCGTCACATGCATGCATATATTTCTGTGCGTATTAAATGTTACTTCACGATATTTAACTTACTGCCCTGTGTCATACAAAAGAAATTTTGAAAACATCTATTTTTATATATATTTGGTAACATTTATAAATCTACAGCTCCCAAATATATCCTCTACCCATCCCTTTCTGCATTAACCATAAGATTATTAAGTAGATGTGCAAGTGTGATTCACTTTTGTAGATGAAATCATAGTGTTCACATCCAAATTTTTGTTTTTAAAGTTCTACATATGTCATCTCAAGTGTTATCTTTCTTTCTCTTTCTGGCTTACTTCAATTAGAATAACACTTTTTGGGGACATCCATTTTGCTGCAAATGTCATTGTTTTATCATTTTTTATTGCAGAATATTATTCCATTGTGTAAATACAGCATAACTTCTGTATACTATAATCTGTTGTTGGACAATTAGGTTGCTTCCGTGTCGTGGCTGTTGTAAATAGCACAACTAAGCACATTGGGGTGCAGGTGTCTTTTTGAAATAGGGTTCCATTTGATATATACCCAGAAGTGGGATTGCTGGATCACATGTTAAGTCAAGTTTTATACTTTAGAGGAATCCCCATCCTGTTTTCCACGGTGACTGCACAAAACTACATTCCTACCAACAGTGTAGGAGGGTTCCATTTCTCCACAGTTTCCCCAGCATTTATTGTCTGTGGACTGTGCATTGTTAATATTGTGAAGTGATACTTCATTATAGATTTGAATTGCCATTCTCTGATAATGATAGTGAGCAATTGTTTTTGCTTTTTCATATATCTGTGTGGCATTTTTATGTCTCTATTGGAGAATTGCTTGTTTAGGGCTTCTGCCCATTTTCAGATTGGGTTTCTTTGTTTTTTTATTATTATTATTAGGCTGTATGAATTCTTTATATTTTGAAAATTTAGCCTTTGTCAGTTGCATCATTTCTAAATATTTTCTTTAATCCTGTAGGTTGTCATTTTGCTTTGTTTATGGTTCCATTTGCTGTGCAAAAGCTTATAAGTTTAATTAGGTCCAATTTATTAATTTTGCTCTTACATCCATTACCTGGATAGGCTGTTCTAGGAGATCATTTCTGAGATTTATCTCAGAGTGTTTTGCCTATGTTTTCTTCTAGGAGATTTACTGTGTATTGCCTTACATTGAAGTCTTCAAGCCATTTTGAGTTTTTTCTTGTGTATGGAGTGAAGGATTTTTCTAACTCCATTGCTCTGATGCTGCTATCCAGTTTTCCCAACACCAGTTGGTGAAGAGGTGGTCTTTTCTCTGTCATATTCTTGGCTACTCTGTCAAATATTAATTGAACATAGACCTTTAGATTTATTCCTAGGCTCTCTATTCTGTTCCATTGGTCCATATGCCTGTTTTTGTACCAATATCATGTCATTTTGATTATTGTAGTTCTGCAATAGTGTATGGAGACCAGGCGGGTTATTGCTCCAGCCTCTTTATTTGTCTTCAATATTGTTGTGGAAATTAGGGATCTTTTTTGATTCTATATAAATCTTATGATCATTTATTTCAGTCCTTAAAAGAAATGTTTTGCATAATTTGATAGGAACTCAGTTTAAGTCTGTGGATTGCCTTGGGCATTATGGCCATTTTAACAATATTATTTCTTCCATTACGGGACCATTGGTTATCTTTCCAATTATTCAAATCTTTCTTGATTTCCTCAATCAGTGTTTTCCTGTTCTCAATGTATAAGTCATTCACCACCTTGGTCAAAGTTATTTTTAAGCATTTTATAGTTTTGGGTGCAGTTATAAAAGGGGTTGTTTCTATGCTTTGTTTTCCTGTTGATTCAATGGTAGTGTAAAGAAATGTGATTGGTTTTTGTAGATTAAACTTGCTACATTGCCCAGTTCCTTTTTTAGCCTAAGTATTTTTTTGTGAAACGTTTACAGTTTTCTATATATAGTGTCATGTCTGCATATCGTGACAATTTTACCTCCTCTTTTCCAGTCTCAATCCTTTTATTATTTTCCCCGCCTGATCGTTGTGGATAGGAATTCCAAGACTAATTTGAATTGAAATTTTGAGAATGGGCATCCTTGTCTTGTCACAGGATTTTGTGGGAAGGGTTTCAGTTTTTCACCTTTGAGTATTTTGCTGGCTATATGTTCATCATAAATAGCTTTCATTTTGTTGAGATATGGTCCCTCTATGCCCATTGTGATAAGAAATTTTAATGCAAATAGTTGTTAAATTTTATCAAATGCTTTTTCTTCATCTACTGAGATGATCATATAGTTTTTGTCTTCTCTTTTGTTGATATGTTGTATCACAATTGATTGATTCATTTGCATATGTTCAATCATTCTTGTGTTCCTGGGATGAACATAATTTGACCATGGTGCATGATCTTTTTTTTGCATGATGTTGGATTGTGTTTGTTAATAATTACTTAAGGACTTTTACATCTATGTTTATCAATGATATTGGCCTATACATTTCTATTTGGGGTGGTGTCATTGTCTTGTTTTGGTATCAGGTTGTTGTTGGCCTTATGATGTGAGTTTGGGAGTTCTGTCTAAACATCAAACTTTTGGAAGAGTGTTAGGAGGATTGGTATGGATTTTTCTTTGTAGGTTTGGTCAAATTCCCCAGTGAAGCTATTTGGGTTTGAATTTTCTTTGCAGAGATTTTTTATTTTATTGATATTTCTATTCCATTTCTGGTGATCTGTATGTTAAAATTGTTAATTTCTTCTTGATGCAATATTGGTGGGCTGAATGTTTCCAAAAACTTCTCCATTTCTTCCTGGTTATCAAGTTTGTTTCCATACGGTTGCTCATGGTATTCCCTTATGATATTTTGTAAATTTGTTGTACTCTTTGTACTTTCTCCATTTTCATTTCTTATATTATTTGTGTTCTCTCATTTTTCTTGTTGGTGATCCTGTCCAGAGATTTGTCAATTTTGTTTAAAATTTCAAAAAAGAGTTTGATTGATTTTTCTATTTTTTAATATTTATTTAAATTGTTTGCTCATTTATCTTTATTTTTTCCCCCTTTCTGCCTACTTTTGGTTTTGTTTGCTCTTCTTTTCATGATTAGTTTACATAGAAAGTTAGATTATTTATTTTAAATTGTACTTCTACTTTAAGGAGGGATTTTCACTATTAACTTCCCCCTTAAGCCTGCTTTAACTGTATTCAAAAGACTTTGTGTAGTGTTTTGTCATATTTCTCAAGATATTTTTTAATTTCTTCTTTTACATGATCAACTACCCCCTTTGTTATTGTACCATGTTTTTTAATCTGGATGCTGTCATTTTTTCTCCCCATTTTTCTGTGATTGATTTTTGTTTCATGGTATTATACTCAGAAAAGATGCTTGAAATAAATTTTATCTTCTTAAATTTGTTGAGGCTTCTTCTGTGCCTGAGTTCATAATGTTTCCTTGAAAATGTTCCATGTGCACTGGAAAAGAATGTATATTCTAATTTTGGGAGAAGTACTGTTTTGGAATTATCAACCATCTCCAATTATTTTATCATAAATTTTAGTATGTTTGTTCCCTTATTAATTTTGTGTATGAAAGCCCAGTCCAGTGGTGGTAACGGGGTGCTAGAGCCTCCTATTGTGATTATGTTCCCAGTGATTTCTCTCATTTTATCTATTAGTATTTGCTTTATGTATATAGGTGCTCCTATATTGAGTGCATATATTTTAATGAGTATAAAACTCTCATTTTTTATTGCTCCTTTAATCATTATATCATGTCCTTGTTTATCTTTCTCAGTGGCCTTTCTTGTAAAGTCTATTTTGAATGAAGTCTGTACTGCTAGTCCTGCTTTCTTGTCACGTACATTTGCATGGAATATATTCTTCCATCTTCTGACTTTCAATTGATTTGTTTTCCTCTTACTAAATTGGGTCTCTTGTATGCTTCATAATGTAGGGTCTTGTTATATTATCACATCTGACTATATATCTTTTGATTGAAGCCCTAAGTCCATTAAGAATTGTGATAATTATTCATAGACTGGTGTTTACTTCCATTTTGAACTTCATTTTCCAGTTGATTAGGTATTTCCTATTTGCTCATTGCTTTTTATTTTTGTGGCTTGATAAGCTTTCTTTTATTATCTTGGTTTCTTTTTGGCTTTGTGTATTCATTGTTAGCTTTTGACTTATGGTTACCTTGTTTTGTATTTATAATGACCCGTACTATATCTGTTTATTTAACTGATAAGAATACATACTCATACCCATCCTACAGAGAAGAGAAACAAGAAGAAAATACTGTGTATTGTCCTGTTTCAATCTGTGACCCTTAAAAATTTTGATGTCTTGTTTACAACAACATATTTATTCTGTTGTAAGTCATTGTAGATATTGCCTTTCTAATTATGCATTTCTCTTTTCTATAGCATCCTGCTTCTTTTGTATTTAGAGTAGATCTTTCATTATTTCTTTTCCTCTTGCTAAATTCTTTTAGTATTTGCTTGTGTGGAAGTTATTTATCTCTCCTTCTATTCTCAAAGATATCCTTGCTTGATAAAGTATCTTAGATTACAGATTTCTTTCAGTCAGGAATTTGAATATGTCTTGCCACTGCCTTCTACCTGCTGTATTTGTGTAGGAAATGAGTTTACAAATATTACGTATGTAATTATATATATATGTAAAGACAACCTAGATATGAAGTTAACAAATAAGGTGAAAATCTATACATTAAAAAACAGAAAACATTGGTTAAGGAAATTAAAACTAATCCAAAGAAATGAAAAGATCTCTTATGTTAATGATGTGAAACTATGTGGTTGAAACAACCATTGTACACAAGGGAATCTGCATTTAGTGTGATTCATGTCAAAATACATATGAGATTTTTCCATTAAATAGAACAAATAACTTCAAAATTTATATGTAACCACAAAGAACATGGGTTGATAAAATAATCTTGAAAAAGAGTATTAAATATAATGGTGTAAATTTCTCTGATTTTAAACAGTCCTACAAAGCTTTAGTAATTAAAACAACATGATACTGGCTCAAAAAGAGACACCAATTAATAGAAGAGAATAGGGAAACTAGATATAATCCCTCACACCTATGATCAATTAACCCATGAAAAAGAATGCCAGAGTATAAAATGAAGAAAAGACATTGTCCTCAATAATTAGTGCTGGGGAGATTGAACATTGAAAAGATAGATTAGAATATTTTCTGACATTGTATACAATCAATGAGCACAGAATATCTTTATATTTAATTTATTTACTTATTTTTCTTGCACCTGTAATATATAGATCTATGTTTAGATCTTTTATTTCACTTACCAAATGTATTCCTATTTTATTCTTTTTGGTATAAATTTACACACAAGTGTTTTCCTAATTTCTCTTTCTGATAATGTGTTGCTACTATATAAAAATGCAACCGATATTTGTATATTGATTTTGTATTCTGCAAGTTTACTAAGTTTGTTCATTATTACTAACAATCCCTGGAGGAGTCTATGGAGTTTTCTATCTATGTATAATTAAGTCAACTATAAATACTTTCCTGCTTTATTACAAGTTGGATACCTTCTATATTTTTTCTTGACTAGATGTTCTGGCTAGGACTTCTAGTAGTGTAATTTAGGACTTGTGAAAATGAGCTACTTTTTCTTATTACTGGACCAGAGGAAAGCGTTCCTGTATGTTATCATTGAACTTGAAGTTAGCCATGGGTTTTTCATATATGGCTTATTTAATCTTTAGTTATATTCTATCTAGAGCGAATTTGTAAATAATATTTTTATAAAAATTTTAAGATCACATTTGTCAATAATTTTCCTACATTTTTTGAAATTGTTATTTTTCATTTCTTTGTTTTATAAGGGATGTTATCACATATACAAATTTGCATATGTTAAATAATATTTCTGAATCAGGACTAAATCCAACTTAACTACAGTTTATAATACTTATATAATGCCATGAATTCAGCTTGCTAATGTTTATTTAGAATGGAATTTACAGATACAGAAAGAAAAATTTACATTTTTGCTTGATTTTACATTTATTTATTTAAAAATATTATCCCTCATTTTGAATTTGTCTTATCCTTAATGGAATTTATTTCTAAATAAATAATATAACTTTTGGTTGAAATGGATTTACTACAGCTAATTGATAAAGAACATAGCTATTATTTACAATTAGTGAACAAAACACTTGCCTTAAAATGCCGTATTATATAAACAATGCCAACTGTTTCAGGACTGAGAAACATATTGCTTCCGAAAATGCATTACATGTTCTTTCCCACCCCAACCCACATATACTGTAATTTCTGTGTTTTTTGATTGCTTGTTTGTCCCTTAATGGAGGCACTGCTTATTGAACCCAGGATCTTGTGTGTAAGTGTATTTATTGACAACATTTTGGAACACATAAAGAAGCCACATGTGTATGGATCATAAAGATGACAAGAAAATTTATTCCTTCTAGGGACTGAAAAACCTCTGACTGAAAGAATGGCAAAAACAAACATTTGTAAATATACAATAAAATTGTCTCTTTTGTAATTTTTATTGTAGAATATTCAATAACATTTGTTTTACTTATAGCACTGAATTAAAATTTAAATCAAAAATTCCCCCTTTGGGATTTCAAAAATTTGATTCATTATTTTACTTTAATATTATTTTATAAATATTTAACATTAATTTATAAACATATCAAATAAACTGATATTTATTCTTCCCAAGTTTTATATATAGATCTACTTAGTGAAAAGTACACAGACAAATACTTACTTCCATTTCCAAACAAAATTATGTTTCACTTTAATAACAAATGATCATGAAATTGTTATACATTTTCTGTACAGGTTTTACGCAAATTTCACTTTAGATTCCAAAACTTTAAAATTATTTTATATATTTTTTGCCTTATTTAGACTCTGTTCACAAATGTTATAAAAATTTGCATACAAAAGTATGGAGATAGGTTTTATTTGATAGACCCCAAAATTAAATTATTTAAAAAGATTTTGTGGGGATACTATTTGCAGATCACACTATAAAAATAGCATCCCATATGTTTCATTTTAACTAGATGAATGAGAAGGAAACACTGGCTGAATGTTACACTTGAGTGGCTAGGAGACCAGGCGTTTTGTAATGTCACAGCTACTCAGTTTGAGAACCATTGTGATGGCCTAGCAGTTTATCTGTGCAGGCCTGACAAAGAAGCATTTGAACCTGCAGTGCTCAAAATCATGCAGATTAGACAAGTAGCTGTAGAAAAGTTAATTGAGATGGCACATGTTTTTTTCAGAAATTCAAGATGTGTCTCCTAAAGTTGGACCAACTGGTTAAGGAAACTCCAGTAGATCTCTATTGTGTGATCATTCTCTGGGGACGTGGACTTGAGGTCTGAGATTGAAGAAAATGCTTTTCAGACTTTGTCTGAAGAATCCTTGATAAAAAGGCCATGTTACACACATTGTGTCTCTGAACCAGATGAAGATAATGATTTTCGTTCTCTGACATTTCCAAGAAAAGTCTGGAAAATGGCTGGGAGTGACCAATATAAATCCATCTGGTGGGATGATAATGGAACATTCATAGTGATTGATGAAGATGTCTTTAAGAAGGAAGTTTTGGAAAGAAAGGCCCCTTTCAGAATATTTGAAACTGGAATTATGAAAAGTTTAGTTAGACAGCTTGACTTTATTGGTTTAGTAAAGTGCAGCAAAATTTTCAATGTTCTGCTCGTCTAGCTGACTTTCTGGCAGAAGAAAAAGAAGTCTCTGTTTTAAGCAAGGTATTCAGAAATTTTAGTTAGCACTTGGTAACATAAATAAAATTTTATTTTGTACATCAATCTATGGTAATATACATGTAAAGCTATATTTTGAAAATTGTATAAAACTACTAAGGCTAAAATTCTTTATTTTTTCCAAAAATGAGGACAGTGACTTAAGTATTCAAGATTATGAGAAACTCTGCTTGCAACTATGAATCTTATCAGAAATCTAAATAAAGGTATTAAAGCTGCTTGTGAAAAGTGGAATTCACCATTATTGCAAACGCTAACTTCTTAAATTTGATGACTATACTACATAAATGTGTATTTTACAAATAAGGAATTCCAAAAAAAAGTCAGCAACGTTCATATTTTCATCATATTTTCTTTGCATTGTAAATGTGAAATCTGATATTTTATAGGTTAGGCTTAATTTAGTCCTATATTTTGGTTTAAAATATAACTAAAATTTTTCTCTTTGGTTGTAGCTGCAGTTCTACCATAATCCAAATTTTAAATGAGGCTTTCCCCTGGTTTAATGAGAATAAAAAGAAGAGTTGGGATTCAAAATTCCTCTCTGGTATCTTAATTGGCTGTAGATTTCAACAAGAAGCACTTTAAAGCAGGGGGTAATGTGGATAGTCATAATTCTTGTTTTGTGGCTGACAGTAGTGGAGAAAGTGCATTTTTACCTTTTGACAATTAAACATGCCTCTAATAAGGAAGCCCTCTACTAGCCACATAATTGGTGATACAACTAACCCGATCAGAGGTGATTTTTCTCCTCCATCATCAAGGTCAGTTAGACCACCAGCAAAAATTGCAGTGGATCAACATGCTATTTTAAATCAGTTGAACATTGTCCATGGGCACTCTCAAAGCAGCTACACTGAAGGAAATGGCCGTGTTGTGAAGTTCATTTCAACTACAAATTCTACTTCTCAGTTCAGCATCCTGCCTCCCATACAGAGTAATTATTTTGGACTGATTGTGGAGACTTCTACTTTTCCAAATAGATATCACAACATATCAGCTAATGAAGGTCGTTTTACTAAACTTCAACCAGGAAGAAATGCATGGTTTCCAGTGTCAGTGACAGCTGATAAATCAGCTACCTCTCATTCAAGGCTAACTCATCAGCCATCTTCAGTTTATGAACGTCATCCTAAATACAACTGATCTACCAGAGGACAACCAGATTATGCAGGATAACAAAGATTAAAATTGATGTTTGCAAATGTCAACAAATATCTGCAATTTTCTTATTTGAACAATAAACATAGATGTGTACCTTTATTTACCTTATTTTTTAAATAGATTTAAGAGTTAAATGGGAGATTAAGTTAACATTTAAAGAAAAAAGATATATTTGACTGATATGATCATTTGATGGAACAATATGTGAGTAAATTTTAATAATTTCTTGTAAGGAGGAAGAGAAAGTGGAAGAATTTGGAAAAAGACTAAAACATGGAGAGAAGGAAATGTACTAAGTGGTTTCTTGTTCATTCTGGAAAGTATGAAAAGTGTTAAGTTAGGATAGTTTGGAACAGGAGATAAATGCAGGAACTGGCCCAGGGATCATGGTCTCTATTATGTCATCCCTGGAATCAAAGTTCACATGATTTAGTCTCAGATGGCAAATTCAGCATGTGGTAGAATTTAAGAAGTAATTTTACCTATGATCTTCTTTGGGCTGTTCTCAAAGCATTCCAATTTGTGCTTTAATTCCCTGCCCTCAAGAGTCTACACTATATTTTCTAGTCAATACTTTATGTTGCTTTTACGTTTCAGCCAAAGACATGTTTATGTCCACAGGGTGGCAATTAACGCCTTTCCAACTCTAAGCCCACAAAATAAAGTTAGTTTAGTGATTTCTTTATAAATCTGGCAACTGTCTCCGTTGGCATATCTTTGGGTTTCACTGAATCTGGAGATATATCCAGGCAAATGATTGTCAGCTATGTTAGCTCCAACCTCAACACTTTTACTCCAGCTCATCCTTGGACTTTGGGTGTCCTCCTTTAACCTTCAAAGACTTTCCCAGTCTCAGAACAGAAGCCACCTCCTCCAGATGTATTCTGTGTATTCCCCTTTCCTTGTCTAACTTGGATACCAGCACAGTAAGCACAGCACATGCCACCGGATGCATCTCAGAATTAAGTGAATGAAAAATACATATTGACTTTAAGCCAAATCTACTTTCCTGAAACAACAAAACTCTCATGGTTTTCAAACTATTTCGTTATGGTCTTTACTCTAAACCAAAAACTATATCTTTCATAGCCCAAGGAATATTCACTCAAGAAAGTAAGTGGAGTTAGGTACAGGAGACAAAGTAGTATTTTCTTCTTAATTCATTCCTCCAGAGGACTAAAGCATTCCATTCTCATTTGTTGGATTTTTTCCTGTCTCTTCATCACCCACCCACCCCAAAAGAGCTCATTCTCTTCCCCATACCAATAATTATACTGCCTTATGATTAATTTACTTCTTAGAATCAGAGTTTTGTCCAGAAGAGACACTGCCATTGCAAATATTTAATGTAGGTTTATACACCCCACATAACTTGTGCCCCTTCTAACCTTCACAAAGTAAGTATCTATGTGGTACTCTCCCATTGGTTGGGATGGTGGTATTCATTAACAAAATTGCAATCTAAAATGTGTGGACTAGAAGGAGGTGAGGGTGGCAGAATTAAAAATTTTTCCAACTGCAAGAATACCAAATTTCTGCTGATATTAGGAAATATAAAATATTCATGGAAGACTTTGACTATTTCCCATAAATTTAAAATAAATGGTGAAGCATTTTCAGAATGTGAAATGCCCTGAAATGCTGGAAAATTTGTAGGCAAGGTCAGGGAGCCTAAGGCTTCTGCTCACAATGATGCAGCTAGTGTCAGCTGATAAGATTGTAATGGCAAAATTGAGTCCTGACAATGTGTCACCATTTGTGAAGAAAGCCTTTGATTATCTGGAGAATTGGCAAATCGGCCAGGGAAAGCTCTAACAACATCCTACCAATATGATCTTTACCAAGAGAAGAAAAGTGCCCACTTGCAGCTGGAGAAATGTGTCTGGAGAGCAGTGGTTGTTCCTACAACAGAAGCATCAAGCTTTTAAGTTTGTCAGCTGAACTCAGATGGTGGCTATCTTCTTACTTACATTAGCAGTCTGGGGTTGAGATTCACTGCTTCAGCAGCTAGTTTCCATCTCTCTTATCAGACAGTGGGTCTTACCGTGATCATCTTAACAAGGTTCTATAGTGATAAGTCAGAAGCTACACTTTATTTTCAAAATTAGAAATTCTAAGGAAGAATATTATTTGATTGTCCATCTGTAGTTTTCTACTTGGGAGAAGCTAGACTATTGGCAAAAGTACAAAAGTTGGCTGGTGTTTTGAAAACTGTTCTCTGAGCTCTGCCCACTGAATTCTTCCCACTAAATACTACAAATGTGTCTACCACTGTGTGTGTGTGTGAAAATGGTTTGTTAAGCAGTATCAAAGTTTGTCTTAGTTGAGTCATCAGTGAATTATTCCTCTGCAACTGTCAGAATCTCTGTGAAATAAGAGTTTCATTGAGCCACCAGATTTTCTTCCGATCAGGGAGAGGTAGATTATATTTCTCCCAGTATACTAATTGTTACCTGTTCATTGAATCCCGAGCTGATGCTAGGGCCAAACCACTGAACCCTTGAATTGGACTGAGGCATACAAATTCTACAGTCCCCAGAGCCCAGCACTGGACTGTGTCTCCTTTTAAATTTAAGCTTATGTCTAAGATTTTTTCTTTTAATTCTCATTGTTGACACAACTTATTTTTGCTTTGAACACCCGTTGACTATTTTATAGAGACTAAAGCACTGAGTTATTCCCGTTCAAGTTGAAATTGCCATAAACTTTTTTCCTTGTACTACTTGGAATATAGTGTGCATAGTCATCATTTTGAAAGCAGTCCTCAGTCCTAATAATGCAGAACCTTTACACTTCTTTACCCAGCACGTGAGCAAGAATATTTGTTGTGGATCTCAGGGATTATACTCACATACCATAATGCAACCATGAGAAAACACAACATTGTTATCCAAAATCAAGTCTTTGTCAGGATTGAATTTCCATTGCAAAACAGTTAAGAATTTTAGGAGTTCTGAGATTTTACCATGCTGAGAGTTTTAGAAATCAAGCATGTTCATTTCTTACAGATGATGTCGGGGAAATGAGACCATTGGTCAGAGACAGTGAACTTTATCACTCACAGAAAGAGCAGACAGTTTTAAATTTGTATCCATTCCCTAATCTCAGATGAATTCACAGAGTGAAATTTTGATGCCTACAGAAGCAGTGTGCTGTTAACATGAAGAAAGTTTAAGCATGGTAAAATACTAATTTTATTAGTATCTTTACGTATAATCTATTAGAATCACATATTTATTAGTATCTTTACCTAGGATAAGTATATCATGACTCAAGTTTACTGGCTGCAAAAATAGTTATGAAAAATGACATGGGAAAATATGACCATTGATTTTCCATTTTTAATTCTGCTTTTATTTACATATAATTGGCATAAAACACTGTGTAAATTTAGGTGCACAGGATAGGTATTGATTTATAAGTATCAAGAAATATATATCATAGCAACTTTAGGGAGAATTCATTATCTCATTTAGATACAATTTTAAAGAAATGCAATTTGTCTTTTGGTTGTGATGAGAAACCTTATGTTCTACTCTCTTAACAACATTCATATAGAACATAAAACAGTATTAATTGTAATTTTCATGTTACTTAAGGGCATCCCTAGAACACGATTATTTTACGGCTGGAGGTTTGTAGCTTTTGAGTGCATTAATTAAATTCTCCTTTCCCCATCCCTGCCTCTGGTAACTACAAATCTAATTTTTTGCTATATGTGTGTTTGTTTTTGAAGTGTACATTAATCTACAACTCTGTGTTAGTTTCTCTTACATAACATACTGTTTACTATATTTAATACATTTCAAACTGATCACAAGAATAAATCTAGTTATGATATGTTGCTATTTAAATAGATTTCATTGTTTTTGACTATTCCCCACACAGTACATTTCTTCTCCCTGACTCATTTAATTTGGAACTGTAAAATTTTCTCTCTTAATTATCCTCAACTCTTTATTTTTCTTCACCACATTTCCCTCCTTCTTGTGATCAACCTGTTTCTTTCTATATCTATAACTCCTTTTCTGTTTTGTTATGTTCATTTGTTTAAATCCCAAATATGAGTAAAACCATTGTGCATTTGTCATTCTCTGTCTCACTTATTTCACTTAGCATATTACCCTCTTGGTCTACCCATTTGTTGCAAATGACAAGAACTTATTCTCTTTAGAGCTGACTAATAACCCATTGTATTTTTATCTATATGTGTGCATATATATAAATATACATATGTATATATGTTTAGGGTGTGTATATATATATTAATATAGATAATTCTGTAGTTAATACATGGGTAGATATATATACTATAAACACACATCTTCTTTATCCATCATCTATTAATGAGCAATTATTTTGCTTCTATAGCCTGGCTATTGTAAATAATGCCACAGAGAATATAGGGTTGAATTTATCTTTTCTGATTTGTGTTTTTATTTTCTTGGTATAATTATGTAGATATGGAAATGTTGATTCATATTTCATTTTTAATTTTTAGAAAAAACTCCATTCTGTTTTCCACAGTGGCTACACAAGTTTACATTCAATCAAGTAGTGCAGCAGGGTGCTTTTACTTACATCCTCACCAATATTTATATTTGTTAACTTTTTGATCATATTCATTCTGACAGGAGTGACATAATATCTCATTGTGTTTTGGACTTGCTTTTTTCTGATGGTTAGTGATGTTGACCATTTTTATGTGCCTGTTGATTACCTTTCCCCCACTGTATATTCATTTTTTGTAATGTACCTAATGACCATAACTGTCTGATTTCATTTTTAGGCACTCTGTTGAGTTCCATTTTTCTGTTTGTTCTGTGCCACTACCGTATTCATTACTGTAGCTTTGTATTATAGTTTAAAATCAGGGACAGTGATACATCCTCTTTGTTCTTTGTCAAAGTTCTTTGTGTTTTAATTTGTTCATTTTCTTTTCTTTTCTTTTCTTTTCTTTGTTTTTAGTGATTTCAACTCTTTTGTGTTTACATGTAAATTTAATAATTATTTTTTGTAAGTCTCTGAAAATGCCATTTGTATTTTGATAGGCACTGAATTTAATTTGTGTATTTTCTTGTCTTGTACTCTCATTTAAATAATATTTTCTTCCTCATTTATGAACAAATTATATCCTTTTACCAGTTTGCGTCATTTTCAATTTTTGTTATACATCTTTTATAATTTTCTGAGTACAGGTCTTTTACCTCCTTAGTTGGATAGATTTCTTGGTTTTTTTTTTTTTGTAATGCAACTGTAAATGAGACAGTTCCCTCACTTTCTCTGTTAGCTTGTTGTTAGTGTGAAGAAATGCAAGATTTATGTATGTTAATTTTACATTCTGAAATTTTACCAAATGCTTTGAAAAGCCCTCGTAGTGTTGTGGCGTCTCCTATAGGATTTCAGTTTAAATTATTTCATCTGCAAACACATTCTTTTATTCCTTTTCTGAAATAGCTATATTTAATTTACTTTTATTTTGGATAGCTATGGCTAGAATTTCCAATACGATAATGAATATCAGTGGTAAAAGTGATCATTCTTGCCTTCTTCCTTCTCTTACAGCAGATGCTTTCAGCTTTAAATCAGTGAGTGTCATGTTAGATGAGTTCTTGTCATATGTGACTTTAAATGTGTTGAGGTATGTTTCCTCATACACATTTTGAGGAGAAATATAATCATAAATAGATAATGAATTTGTCAAAACATTTTATGACCCTTTTGAGGTGACCATATAATTTTAATTTTTCAATTTGTTAGTTTGGTGTATCATATTGATTAATTTCTGGGTGATGAATCACATTTGCATACCTGGGATAAAAGGGACTTAATCATACTGTATACTCCTTTTAAAGTTTTGTTGGCTTTGCTAAAATTTTTTGATGATGTTTGCATGTATGCTTATCAGTAGTATTTAAACTGTAATTTTATGAGGCATTTGTTCCTGTTTTAGTAGTAGTGTTATACAGAAATGAAGGGTAGGAAGCCTTCTTTCCTCTGCAAATTTTTGGAATTCTCTTAGATATATTGGTGATAGCTCTTCTATAAAAGTTTGGCGGAAGTCACCTGTGAACCTGTTTAGGCCTGGAATTTTATTTCTTGGGAGATTTTGTTTAATTACTTATTCAATTTCATTAGTGATAATCAGTTAATATTTTCTATTTCTCATTCCATTCTGGAGATTCCGTCTTTCTAAGAAATTGTCTATTTCTTCTAGGGATTCCATTTTAATTGGCATATAATTTGTTGTATCATCTTATGTTGCTTTGTGTTACTTTGAAATAAGCTGCAACTTCACATTTATTTTGGAGCTTTTTAATCTGTAGTCTCTTTTTTGCTCATGAGTCTCGTTAAAGTTTATCAGTTTTATTTATCTTTCAAAGGCCAGTATATAGTTTGTTTAGATGTTTCTATTTTTAATCTTTATTTTATGTATTTATGTTCCGACTTTTCAGCTGTCTTTCTTTCTACTAACAAGTTTGTTTATTACTTTGCTACATCTTTTGTTTGTAAGATTATGTTATGAGAGAGATGTTTCTTATATGTATAATTGTTATTGTTTAGCTATAAGCATCCCTATTAATACTGCTTTTGCTATATCAAATGGACTTTGTTTTTCTTGTTATATTTATTTATGTATTTTTTCTTTGATTTATGCAGCAATTCATTGGTTGTTAAATATTGCATGATTTATCCTCCACATTTTACAATTTTTCTCAGGTTTTCTTATTTTAGTAAATTTCTGTTCTCTCAGAATCCATATGTTTCTTCACAAATCGAGAAAAATAATAACATTTATACTAAATTCTGCAAGACCCCAATTTTCTAAAATTATCTTTGAAAAATAAACAAAGCTGTGGGCATTATCCTCCTTGACTTTAGAACATAATACAAAGCTACAGTAATAAAAACATCAAAATAAATCACTAAAAGAGTCACATAGATCAATGGAACAAAATAAATAGTCCTTAAATAAACCCACACACATAAGGTCAATTAGTCTACAATGCAGGGGGCAAGAGTATAGAATGGAAAAAAGGCAGTCTCTTCAACAAGTAGTTCTGGGAAAACTGGACATTACACGTAAAATGTAGATGTAAGAGCACTTCCTTACATAGTATACAAAATAAAAAAGAAATGGATTAATTTCTTAAATGTAAAACCAGAAACTATTCAATTTCTGAACAAGAACAGGACCAGAACTGCTTTTGTAATAAATCATAGCAATATTTATTTTTGATGTATCTCCTAAGTAAAAAAAAGGGAAAACTAACAATAACCATTTTTAATTATACTGAGGAAAAAATAGATGTACAATGTGATACAGTGATTCCACTTCTTATATAAGTGTGAAATGCAAAATCTTTTGCAGAGCAAAGGAAACCTTCAGCAAGACTTATGACAACACATAGAATGGAAGGAAGAGTTTCAGACTATGAAATGAACAAGGTGTTAATATCCATAATGTATATATAGCATATTAGATTCATTATTTAAAAATCAAATACCCCAACTTAATAACAGTTGAAGGATATTCATAGAAACTTTTCAAAAACAGACATGTGGATGATTTTCATGCCCATGAAAAGAAACATAACATTGCTATTCATTAGGAAAACATAAATCAAAACCAGAATGAAATATAATCACACAGCATCCAAAATGGCTAATAAAAAGTCTTCAAATGACAAACATTAATATGAATGTTGATAAAATGGAACCCTAGTACACTGTTGGTGGAAATATAAATTGATGCATCCACTATTATAAGAGTGTGGACAGTGCAAAGAAAACTAGAAATAGAAAAATTAAATGTTGCAGCAATTCCAGTTTTTGTTATAAGTCTGAAAAAAATGAAAACATTAATTTTAAAGGATATATTACCCCCAAAGTTCTTAACATCATCATTTATAATAGCCAAGGTTAGAAGCACAAATCAACTGCCCATCAACAGATGACTGGCTGAAGTAGATGTGAGATATAGATAACATAATAAATACTTAGTCATTGTCATAACAAAAAATAAAGTTCTACCATTTGGTACAATGTGACTGGAGCCAGATACTGTTGCACATAGCAAAATAAGTCATACAGAGAAAAACAATCTACGTTACCACTTTCATGAGGAATCTAAATATATAAGAGAAAAAACAGAAACAGAATCACATATATAAGTTTAGTGTACCAAGTAGTGGTTTCCTCTGGCGACACGGAAGGAGGATGGTGAAGACAGACATATGCAAGTTACTACTTACAAATTATAGAACCAACAGTGCTATATTTACAGCACAGAAAAATATTTTCATAATTTAAATGATTTTAAAGTGATTACAGGCATATATTATACTAAAATGTGCATGCATGTGGGAAAAACTTTGAAGAAAAGAACCCAGGAAAATCAAAATATTTTGAAGTACTCTGATATTAAGGGAGCTGATTTATTCACTTTCTTTACTGTTCTTATAATGTCCTTAGTAGAATTTAAGCTTTTAAATGAACAAGTTAAGACTTTGGAAAAAGTGACTTAAGTTTAAACTATTTCTGTCTCTCCCCTTAAATCTACAGTCAGTGAAATTTTCACATCTGAACAAAATAACTACAACACAAAACAATACTCCAGAACAAGTGTGTGCAGCTGAAGTTGGGTGGGCTAAAACACATAAAGGTGGCTGACCTGAGGGAAAAGCAGAGTTGGTGCCTGCGACCTTGGCCGACTTAATAGGGTACCTGAGCCCACAGTTTCAGATTACCCAGTAGAAACAGGGTCTCTGTGGTTCACAGAGCTTCAGCCTCCAACTGCACCAGTATCCACGGTCACAGGTAACTAGGAGGGAACCAAAATTCAGACAGAATTTCGAACATTTTGACACTTAGACATTCATGACAATCTCCCTACTTCCCATTCACAGTGGTGGAGAAAACGTACCTTGCAACACTGGACATGGCAAAGGCACTTGCCTGATCCCAACTACCCACCTGTTTTTACACCTTTCCTCAATGTGTACACTGAGTCTTAAGGGATATCAGATAAAAGGAAGGGTTCACCGGCCCAGTGACAAAAGTGGCATTAACTACCAGATTTGTCTAAGAAGTGACAATGTAAGCAATCTTTTATCCAGACAGCAGCAACTGGAAAGTGACATTTTGAAATATTATCAGAGGTATCTCAGGTAAGTAAAACCAAATATTGTGCAATATTGCAAACTACCAGAAAACAAAAGCAAGGACTCCAAATCCCAATCTGTTTTTTTGGTGTCATCAGAGCAATAAATTACCAGGATCATGACGAATCACAGTAACATCATAGGGCATGCACACACACAGATACACACACACAGACACCAACACAGACACAGACACACATGCACAGGCAAATGTACACACACACGTGGACACACACACACACAATATCAACCCTGCAGCAAACAATCTTAACGTCATGGAATATTGCCATATAACTAATACAGAATCCAAAGAGATGTCATACAGACATTCAATACAAGAAACAAAACTCAGAAAGCAGTTTAGTGAGCTCAGGAATAAAATAAATGATGATAAGGTATACATTATCTAAGAACCTGAAACTATGAAAAAACTAAACATTATTGGAGGACCAGATGAACCTAATAAATGATATGAAGAATACAACAGAAAGCATTGGAAGAAGACTGTCTTGTGGAAGAGAGATTTGCAAACTCACCAATACAAAACAAGACATGATAGGAGAGAGAAGAGATGCAAGAAATTAAAAAGTGAGGAAATTCTACAATAGCCATCAGAGTTCTTCAGAAAGTGCACATTAGAGTGAAATCCTGGAGGTAGAAGAAATTTAGAAGGCAGCTGATGGTTTATTAAAGTTGTAATAGTTGATAACTTCCTGAATCTGGGTAAGGAACTGATATAGATTTCTGTGAGTCAACAAAACACCAATAAATTTAAGACAATGAGACCTCCTTCAAGATACGTCATATGCAATTTGGGAAGTCAATGCCAGAGTAAAATTTTAACAGCAGCCAAAAAATGGTATGTTAATCTTCATAGGAACCCACATTAGGTTATCAGCAGATTGCTGAGCAGAAAACATACACCAAGGGTAATTAAAATGACATTTTCAAACTACTGAAATAAATCTCTCACCCATGAATACTCTACCATGCACAGTTATCACTTAGATGAAAAGTGAAAATAAAGTCTTTACCAGACAAAGAAACCTGAATGAGATGTAAAAAAAAAAACTGAGACAGCATAAATGAGGTTCAGAAAAGAGCTTTTCTAAGAAAATTAAAATGGCAAATACACACCAAACATTGATCAAAATACTAAGCAGAGACCACGAGAAGGTTGCAACAGTTTCTTTGGGTATGTTTTTAAATGCTACTATTCTATATGAATTAAGGAGATAAAAACAGTAATTCACTTGCAATAAATATAGGTACATCAAATTGGTAACATGTTCAC
The DNA here is from genome assembly GCF_048564905.1 of Vicugna pacos. NCBI lineage: Eukaryota > Metazoa > Chordata > Mammalia > Artiodactyla > Camelidae > Vicugna > Vicugna pacos. The sequence continues at coordinate 28,696,618 of NW_027328741.1, forward strand.
AACAGAAAGAGAAATAATTTTAGTCAGTAATCATAGAATGTAAAGAGTAAAAATAAAACAATAATAAGGAAGATGCTATCAGCGGAAAAAGGACTAAATTTTACATGAGATGTTTTATTTCTAATTGAAGTACATTAGATGTACTATAATGTGTAGTTTCAGATGTACAGCATAGTGATTCCAACCGCATTTTAGATTATATTGCATTAAAAATTATTACAATTATTGTATCATAAAGTTATTATGTTATTGTGTGTTATTCCCTTTTCTATACAGATTATCCTTGTTGCTTAACTGTTTATGTATACTACTTTTTATCAGTCAGCATCATAACATTAAGTTGTCTTTCCCTTCCTCTTTGGTAAACATAAATTTTTTCCCATATCTTTCAGTCTGCTTCAGTCTTGTCTAATCTCTCTATCTCTCTACCATGTCTCTATCAATCTATCTATCTATTTATATATCTATCTATCTATGTATCTATCTATCTATGTATCTATCTATCTATCCATTTATCTATCAATCATCAATTACATATCTATGCATCTATCCTTCCATATATCTATTTATCTGTCATCTATCAATAGATAGCTATAGATAGATGTACACAGATATTTGTTATGCATAAGACTCCACATATAGATTATATTATATTCATTTGTCTTTGTCTAAGTTACTTCACTAAGCACAATATTTACTAAGTCCATTCATGATGCTGAAATAGCCATGTGTCATAATTTTTCATTGCTGAGTATTATTCCATTACATATTTATAGCAACAGCATATCATCTTAAGTCCATAGTCTACTGTGGACACTTGGATTGCTTTCCTGTCTTGCATATTATAAAAAGTGCTGTTGTGAACATTGGTTCTTCTCAATTAAGGGTTTCTTACTCAGATTTTTCCTAGGTCAGATATTACTGTTTCATATGGTAGTCCTGTTTTAGTTTTTAAACAAATCTGAATACTGTTTTCCATAGAAATTGTACCAATTTACATTTCTACCAAGAGTATACAACAAATTTGTTTCCTCCACATCATCTCCAACAGTTTCTATTTGTAGACTTTTTGATAACAGCCATTTGACCAGTGTGAAGTGATAACTCATTGTGGTTTTGAACTTCTATTATCTAATAATTAGTAATGTTGAACATTTTTATCACTTGCCTGTTACTCATCTGTATGTTTTCTTTGGAAAAATATTAACTCAGGTACTCTGCTCTTTTTTTGATTGGGTTTTTGTTTTTCATATTGAGTTGTGTAACCTAAATCCATGTTACATTTATTAACTTACATCTATTATCCCTTGGTCACTTGCATTGTTTGCAAATATGTTCTCCAATTACACAGGCAGTGTTTTCATTTCATTCAAAGTATCCTTAGCTGTGCAGAAACTTTCAAGTTTATTTATGTCTCACTTGTTTATTTTTGCTTTTATTTCTTTGCCTTAGGAGAGTGATACAAGAAATTATTCCTATGATATATATCCAATATTGTATCACCTATATACCCTTCTAGCAGTTTTATAGTATCAAGTCTTACATTTAGGTCCTTAATACACTTGGAATTTATTTTTGTATATGATATCAGGGAATGCTCTCATTTCACTGTTTTACATGTAGATGTTCAGCTTTCCAAACACCATCCATTAACAAGACTGTTTTTTCCATTGTGTACTCTTGCCTCTTTTATCATTGATTCATTGCTCACAGGTGTGTGGAATTATTTCTAGACTCTCTATCTGATTTTATTGATTATATCTCAGTGCCAATGCCGTGCTGTTTTTATTACTCTAGCTTTTTAGTATAGTAAAGAATCCGGGGGGTTTATACCCCATATTTGTTGTTCTTTCTCAGTATCATTTTGACAATTTTTAATGGTTTCATGTAGAACTTAGAGTTATTGATTTTCAAGTTACGTGGAAAATACTACAGCTTCATAACAGGAATTGCACTAAATCTGTAGGTTTCTTTGTGTAGTTCGGCCATGTTAACAATATTAACTCCTTCAAACCAAAGCACAAGACATCTTTCAATTTGTTTGACACATTTTTAATTTCTTTGTCAATTTTTTTTTATTTTCATTGTTTAGACCTTTCATTTATGTGGTTACATTTATTCCAAGGTATTCGGGGGTATGGGATTATAAATAATATTGCTTTCAACGTCCATTTTAGAGTATCTTATGAATAATGTGTGGAAATGCAAGAGACAACTTTACATTAATCTTGCACTCTGCTCCCTTTTTGAAATTATTTATTGTTGATATTAGTCTGTGTTGAGCCCTTAGTACTCTATGTAGATTGTTATGACATCAGTACTGGTGCCATTTTTGCCTCTTTCTTTCAATTTTGCATTTCTTTTTCTTCTTTTTGTCCCTTTTTCCTTTCTTCTTTTATTATGGAACAGAAGTGCTGAGAGTAGGAATCCTTGTCTTGTTCCCAAATTTACCCAGAAGGCTTTCAGCATTTCCCCTAAGTATTATAAATTGTTATAAATGGCCTTTAGTATGTTGAGAGATATTCCCATTATACTCTATTTCAGGAGAGTTTTGATCATGAATGTATGTTGAATTTTGTCTAATGATTTTTCTGTGTGTATTGACATGGTCATGTGAATTTTGTCCTTCCTTTATTAAATATGTGTCATGCTGATTCACTTGTGTATGTTGAACCATCCCTGTGACCCTGGAAGTAATCCAACTGATCATCATTTATAATCCTTTTTATGAATTGCTGGATTAATTTGTTGATGTTCTGTTGGGGTTTTTTAATGTATATTCATCAAGGATATTGGCTTTACATTTTCATTTCTTTTCTTTGGTAGTGTCTTTGACTGGTTTTGTTATCATGGTATTGGTGGCCTCATAGAATAATTTCAGGAATTTTCCTTCCTAATACATTTTTTGAAATAGATGATTGGAAATAGGTTTTAGTGAAGGCTTCCAGGCATTTTGCTCAAGGGGTGTTTTTAAGACTATAAATATTAATTAAATTATAGTGATTGCTCTTTTCAAGTTTTCAGTTTTATTTTTATTCAGTGTTGCCCGGCTGTATGTTTCAAGAAATTTGTCCATTTCTATAAAGTCTTCCAGTTGGTTGTCATGTAACTGCTCAGAGTGCTTACATAATCTTTGTTTGCATTTCTGTACAATCAGAAACTATTTCTAATATTTCATTTCTTATTTTGTATGGGTTGACCCTGTTTTTCTTGATTAGCCTGGCTAAATGCTTATCAATTTGTTAATATTTTTAAGAAAAAAAAAAGCTTTTGATTCTATGAATTTTTATTTAATTTTTAATTTTTATTTTATTTAGTTTCAACATAATCATTAAAGATTTATCATTCTACTGCTGTTGCATATTGTTTGTTCTTATATCAAGTTATTTTGGGTGATAAGCTTTGTGCTTTGTGTGAGATTTTTCTTTTTCCTTGTAGAAGGCCTCAATTGTTGTAAACTTCCCTCTTATATTTCCCTTTACTGCATCCCATACAGTTGATGAAGCTGTGTTTTCATTGTAATTTGTCTCCATGTATGATTTTATTACCTCTTTGATTTCATCATTGAATTTGTTTTATTTTATTTTTTTACAGGATGAGGTTTAATCTCATGTTTGTGCATTTCCTGTTCTTCTTTCTAGAGTTGATGGATAGTTTCATAATTTTGTGTATGGAAAAATACTTGCTGTAATCTGTATTTGCTTAAAGTTCCTGAGGCTCATTTCATGACATAATATGTGGTTAATTCCTTAGATAAAATACTGTGCACACTTGAGAAGTTTATGTATTCTCCTTTTCTGATGCAGTGTCCAATAACTCAGTTAGGTTCAAATGATCTAATATGTCATTAAAACCTCTGTTTCCTTACAGATATTCTTTCAGGATGATATGGCCATCAGAATAGTGAGGTGTTAAACTAATTTACTATTATTTTTTTATAATGAATTAATTCCTTCATGTCTACTATTATTTCTTTTTATACATAGGATCTATGTTGTTGGGTCCATATATAATTTAATGAGTGTAATACTCTATTTTTATATTGATCTCTTCTTCTTTACATAATCTCATATTTATCTTTCATTGTGGCCCTTATTTTAAAATGTATTTTGTATGAGCTGATCATTGCAAACTGCACTTTCTTGTCATTTCCATGAAACATCTTTTCCATCTATTTACTGGTTGTGTTTATCTTCCACCAATAAAGTGAGACTTTTTGTGGGGGAAACGAAGATGGTGGAGCAGAAGGATGTTCGTAGCTCACCCTTTCCCACAAATGTACCAAGACTCATATCCACAGACCTACTCAGCTAACCAGAGAAACTGCAGAACTCTGATAGTACATTGCCCTCTTCAAAAGATAACAATGCAAATAATCTGGTAAAAGAAAATGAAGAAAGAAAGACTAAAAGACAAAACAGATTGGGACAGGTCCCACAGGGAGGGAGCAGCAAAGAAGGCCTTGTGCTCATTCAGTGCGTCTCCCCTCTACAACTGCGAGTTTGGCAGGATGATGGGGAAGCCTTCAATAATTGGAACCCTATAGAGTATAAGTTGAGTGACAGTAATAAGTTAAACAGGCACAGAGGATCCCTGTGACACCCAGCCCAAGAGGCATCCTGGCAGCTGGGGCAGGGTCATGCTGCCCGATCTGGTTGGAAGATGAGGATGGTTGCACTGAGGCAGCCCAGGGGAATGGAGCAGGCTGTGTGCCATTGTTGTGGGTGCACAGGGCAGAACAACCTGGGCCCTCCATTAAACAACAGGGCAGACTAGCCCTGGGAGGGGAAAGGTATATTCTGAATCTCTGAAAATCCACAAAAGTATCTAGGACAAGAGAGCTGGGGCTCAGACACAGCCATCATAGCCTCTGGTGCTTTGCATCCTGGCAGCAGCGAGAGCAAAACCTGCATTCACTCCTAAGGACTTAGCAGCGTGAAGAGCCAGATGGGGACTTGTCTACAGCCTGAGACTGATAAGATCTTACTGTCCTTTTTTCTCAGAGAACTTACTCTGCCAAGGCAAACAAGGAGCTGGGTTTTGGCCCAGACCAGTGACAGGGCACATAGCATTGGAGAGACCAGCACCCTAAGGGGCTGATGGCCTGCCAATTTTTGGGCTGGAATGCAGCCCCTGACCATGTGGCTGGGAGAGGGCGTGATGCCCACTCGTGCATGGTTAGTCTGAAACATGTGACTGAGGCATCGGTCAGGGCAGTGACAAGACAGCCCACAGTAAAGAGAGCTGCTCCAGAACCAGTGTTGGGAGTAGGAGTGATCTGCTTGCCATCAGGCCCTGGGAGCTGCACAAATGAGGGCTCCAATAGAGGGCCTCTGGAAAAAGCAAGCTGATATTCCAAAACAGGATGAATACAGGAAGAGTTCACATTAAAAGTACACAGTCTCCAGGACACACTGACCACCACCTTGTTTTAATCTGTTTTTGCCTGTTCCATTTTGTATTAGCCTCTTAATTTTTACTTCTTAGGGAATTATATATACCCCGTTTTAAATTGAATTGAAATTTTTTAAAACTATTTTTATTATTATTATTATTTTTCAAAACTCTGCTTCAACTTGATCTTCTATTATGTATTTTACAATGTCTTCAAACAATTATTTTCACTTCTTTAAAATTCTTTGTCTCACTCTCTCTTTTTTCTCTATTTAAGTTGTAATACTACAAAGGAATTAGGTAGATAAACTCCTTTAGGACCACAATAGATAACTGATACTCCATAAACCACAGTGCCAGAGAGGTAGGAGAATGATGAAGAAGCAGACAAACCATTTCCAATTAAAAGAACAAGAGAAATCCCCTGAAAGAATGATCAGTGAAATAGATATCAATAGCATACTAGATCCAGATTTCAAAAGAGGAGTGATCAAATTACTGAAGGAAATAAAAGACAGTGTTCAGAGGTATAAAATATGTTAAAAATGATATGGAAGCTATAAAGAAGAGCCGAGTAGAATAGGTAAACCCGTTTACTGAGATGAAGAATGATCTAAAGTGGTCACAAAGCTGACTAGATAAGGCAGAGGAATGAATTAGTGACCTAGAAGACAGGACAATAGAAAGCACCCAATCAGGAGAACTACAAGAGAAACAATGTGAAACAAATGAAAAAAGCATAAGAGACTTATGGGATAATAGAAAACATGCCAATCTTGGCATGATAAAATTCCAAGAAGGGGAGGAAATATCAAAGGTGATTGCAAAGGTGTTTGGAGAAATCATGACTGAGAACTTCCAAACTTAAAGAAGGAATCAGATATCCAAGTACAGGAAGCTCAGAATGTCCCAACAGGAAGAATTCAAATAAACCCACACCAAGACCTATAATTTAGATGGCCAGAGTCAAAGATAAAATAATGATCCTAAAGGCAGCAAGAGAAGAGCAAAGAGTGAGTTACAAGTGAATCCCCATAAGGCTCACAGCTGATTTCACAACACAAATACTACAGAACGGAAGGGAGTGGAAAGATGTATTCAAAGTCCTGAATGAAATAAATGATATACGCTAGGATACTTTAACCAGAAAGGCTATCCTCTACAGTTTAAGGAGACATAAAAAATTTCACAGACAAGAAAAAACTACAAGAGTTTAGCAACAGTAGGCCCATGCTAAAAGAAATATTGAGAAGTCTACTCTAAAAAGAAAAGCAACAGGATGCTACAGAAATGTGAAACTCACACCTGGAAAGGTGATAACTCATGAACAACAAATAAAATAAACACAAAATTTGATAACAAGACATACAATTCTTTGAGAGTGGGAAAGGGAGGCAGGAAAATAGGAAATTTTTGGGGGGGTCTTTCTTTTTAAAATATCTTTTTCTCAGTAGGATGGTTTTGAGATCATGTTACTATCAGCTTAATATAATCAGTTGTACTAATAGTCTAATTGACTTATTTTAAAGGGTAAAAACAAGACAGAAACATATTCAGGGAGTCACTAAAACTAAATAAATTTCATGATAATACAAAGGAAAATGACCAAGCCAAAAAAGGAAGATGAAACGAACAAAGAGGGAATAGCAAATCAACTGCAAAGATAAGGTCAAAATGGCAATAAACACAAACATATCATCGATTATTGTAAATGTTAATGGACTAAATGCTCCAGTCAATGTCATTGAGTGGCAGGCTGGATAATAAAGCATGAAACTTCAACATGCTGCATACAAGAGACCCCCTTCAGTGGGAAGGAAACATATACATTGAGAGTGAAAGGTTGGAAAAGGGTATTCCATACAAATAGAAAAGCCAAAAAATCAGGTGTTGCAGAACTGACTTCATAGAAAATAGTCTTTAAACTAAAGGCCATAAAGAAAGATAAGGAAGGATATTTTATAATGATTGAATGAGTGATAAAAGATGATGATAGCACAATCGTTAGTACATATGCACCAAATAGAGGACTACCTAAGTACATGAAATTATTGCTAACAGATATAAAGGGGGATAGTGATGAGAATTTAATCATAGTTGGAGATTTCAACACTGCATTAACATCACTGGAAAAATCATCGAGATAGAAAATAAATTAGGCAACAGAGAAGTTAAATAATACAATAGAAATATTACACTTGGCAGATATTTTCAGAGCATTGCACCCCCCACAAAATAGTATATATATTCTTTTCAAGTGCACATGGGTTATTTTCCAGGATTCATGAAATACTTGGGCACAAAAGAAACCTCAGCAACATTAAGAAGATAGGCATTACCTGAAGCGTCTTTATTGAACACAATGCCATCAAGCTAGACATCATCAACAGGGAAACAAAGGAGAACAAATGAAAAACATGGGGATTATACAATATGTTATTAAAAAACCTATGGGTCAAAGAAGAAACCAAAGCTGAAATGAAAATGTACCTTGAGACAAAAAATGAAAGCAAAACCACACAAAATTTATGGGACACAGTAAAAGCTGGGTTGAGAGGGGAGTTTATAGTGATACAGGCCTTCCTCAAAAAAGAAGAACAATCACAAATATACAATTTAACCCATCAGTAGAATGAACTAGAAAAAGAAGAACAAAAAACCCCAAAAGGTAACAGAAGGAAGGAAATCATAAATATTGGGGAGGATATAAATAAAATAGAGTTAAAAAAAACCATAGGAAAAAAATCAACCAATCAAATGCTGGTTTTTTGAAAAAGTAAGTAAAATCGTATACCTCTGGCCAAAGTCAAAAGGAAGAAAAGTGAGAGAGCACAAATTAGCAAAATAAGATAGGAGAATGGAGAATATGCAACTAATAAAATAGAAATGCAGAATATCATACGAAAATATTATGAAAAGTATATTGAACCAAACTGGATAACCTAGAGGAGATGGACAAGTTACTGGAAACATACTGTCCACCAAGACTGAATCAAGAAGCAACTGACCCCTTGAACATACACAGCACTAGAAATGAAATCAAAATAGCAATATAAAACCTCCCTACAAATAACAGTCCAGAACCAGAAGGCTTTACTACGGAATTCTACGAAACATGCATAGAAGAACCCATACCAGTCCTTCTCAAACTCTTCCAGAAAACTGAAAAGGAAGGAACACTCCCAAAGTCATTTAATGAAACCACATTTACCCTGAAACCACAACCAGGCATAGACAATACCTAACAAGACAATTATAAGCCAATATCCCTGATGAACACAGATGCCAATATCTTCACCAAAATAGTAGAGAATAGAATTCAAAAACAGAGAAAAAAGATTGTATATCATGACCAAGTGGGTACCATGACAGGGACACAGGGGTGGTTCAACATATGCAAATCAATCAATGTAATACAGCACATCAACAAGACAAAGGACCAAAACGGCATGATCATCTCAATAGATGTAGGAAAATCATTTCATAAAATTCAGCACCCACTTATGATAAAAATTTTCACCAAAGTGGGCATGGAGGCAACATATCTCAGAATCATAAAAGCTATAGATTGCAAACCTACAGCCAGCTTAGTACTCAAAGTTGAGAAGGACAAAATCGTCCCACTAAAATCTGGGACAAGACAAGGGTGCAGACTATCACCACTCCTACTCAACATAGTCTTGGAAATCCAGGCCACAGCAATCAAGAGAAAGAAGTAAAAGGGATGCAAATTGGAAATGAAGAGTTTAAAGTTTCAATATATGCAGATAATATGTTACTATATAGAGAAAACCCTACAAGATCCAGACAAAAAATACCACAGCTGATCAAAGAATTCAGCAATGAAGCAGGTTAAAAGATTAAGGTTCAAAAATCAGTGGCATTTTTTAACGCTAACGATTCAGATAATACTAAAGAATTACAGTCCACATGGCAGCACTGCATTGGTAGGAAAAGATACATAAAGCCAATGCAACAGAATAGAGAGCCAAGAAATAAACCGGAAAACTTTTGGTCAATTAATCTTAGACAAAGGAGGCAAGAAAATACAATGGAAGAGAGACAGTCTCTTCAGCAACTGGTGTTGGGAAAACTGGACAGCAGCATGTAAATCAATGAAGCTAGAACACTCCCAATGAACCTAGAACACCATACACAAAAATAAACTCAGAATGGATCAAAGACTTATACATAAGACAAGATACAATAAAATTCCTAGTGGAAAATATAGGCAAAACAGTATCTGATATACATCTTGTAAATTTTTTCGTAGAAAAAATAAAAGCAAGAATAAACAAATGAGACTTAATGAAACATACAACCTTCTGCACAGTAAAGAAACTGGAAGTAAAACAAAAATACAACCTGCGGAATGGGAAAGTATCTGAATATGAAACTGACAAAGGCTTGAGCTCCAGAGTATATGAGCAATGCATTCAACTGAATAAGAAAAAATAGATCACCCAAAGCAAAAATTGGCAGAAGACCTAAAGAAGAATTTCTCCAAGGAAGACATACAAATGATCAAACGGCACATCAGAAAATGCTCAATATCACTGATTATCACAGAAATACAAATCAAAACTACAATGAGGAATCACCTCACACAAGTCAGAATGGCCATCATTCAAAAATCCACAAATGACAAATGCTGGAGAGGATGTGGAGAAAAGGGAACCGTCCTTCACTGCTGGTGGTAATGCAATTTGGTGCAGCTACTGTGGAAAACAGGATGAAAGTTCCTAAAAAGCCTTGGAATAGACTTACCTCATGACCCAGGAATCCCGTTCATGGCCATAAATAATGAAGGAACCCTATTTCTGGTTGACACCTGCACCCCAATATTTATATCCAGCAATATTTACAATAGCCAAGACATGGAAACAGCCTAAATATCCATCGACAGTTGACTGGATAAAGAAGAGTTGGTATATTTATACAATGGAATACAGGTAAGCCATATAAAGAGAAAACATAATGCCATTTTCAGCAACATGGATGGTCCAGGAGAAAATCAGTCTAAGTGAAGTAAGCCAGAAAGAGAAAGAAAAATACCATATAAGATGGCTCAACAGTGGAATCTAAAAACAAAACAAAATAAAAAGATAAAAGCACAAATACAAAACAGAAATAGACTCGCAGACATAGAATACAAGGTTTTATTAGCCAAGGGAGCGGTGGGTGGGAAGAGATAGACTGGTAGATTTAAATTGTAGAATATATAAACAGGATTGCACTGTATAGCACAGGGAAATATATAAAAGTTCTTAAGGAAGCCCACAGTGGAAAAAATGGGACAACAAATATATATTTGCTCATTGTAACAGCAAAATGTGCTCTACGCTGGCATTGGAGACAACTTTGTAAAATGACTCTAAATCAATAAATAAAACTTAAAAAAATTTAAAAGCATGATCCTAAATATTAGAAGTGAAATATACATTAGAGAGGAAAAGAAAACTCTCAAAAAGAGCAGTAAAACCATAGTTTTTTTTGTTTTCTTTTTAAAATATGCAAAATCAAAAAAAACTATAGCCAGGCGCATCATGAAGAAACGAGAGATGGTGCAAAGAATTAAAGTAAGGAATAAAATAAGAGAAATTACAATAGTTACTTCAGATATACAAAAAAGGGATCATTTATTCAACACTTACATTCGAATAAAGTGGACAACTTATAAGAAATAGACAAATGTCTAGAAAGAGACAGAGATAAGGAGAAACAAATAATTTGAACAAACTGTTTACTAGAAGAAAGAATCTGCATTTTAAAAATTCATTAAATAGAAGTGCAGATTTAAACAAATCATGTGGAGAAGTGTTCAAAAATACAAAGCAGAACTTATAATCTTCAAACTATTCAAAAATATTGAAGATGTGGGAAACTCCCAAATTAATTCTATGAAGAATTCATAAACCTGATAGCAAAGCCAACAAGCAAACCACAGGCAAAGGGAACGTCAAGCCAATAAATTTGATAGATTTAGATGCAAAAATTCTACAAAATATTATTAGCAAACTAAATCCAGCAACAACAAAAATGAATCATACACCATGATCAACTTGGATTCATTGCAGGGTCACAAGAGAAGTGCAACTTACACAAATCAATCAGTTTGATACACCATATTAACAAAAGGAAAAGAGAAAAAGACGAGGTCCTCCCAATAAATCCATAAAAAGTATTTCACAAAATTCAACATTTATTCATTGAAACAGCAACTACAGAAATAACAGCAACAACAACAACAGAAACAACAACAGAAACCTCTTACCAAAGTAGGACTCAGGAAATATATCTCAACATAACTAAAGTCATTACTTACAAACCCACAGACAACATAATATGCAAAAATGAATTACTGAAAGACAATTTGAGGAATAAGACAAGGATGCTGAATCTCAAAATTTCTGTTAAACACAGTATGGTAAGTCCTAGCAACAGCAATCGGACAAGAAAAAAAAATTATTCAAGTTGGACTTAATGAAGTAAAATTGCTATTTTTTTAGATGACATGATAATATATATAGAGATCCCTAAAGATTCTCCACACCAGAACAACAAAAACTAATAAAGACATTTAGAAAACTAGCATGGTTCATGATTAATATACAAAAACTGTCACATTTCTATAAACTAACAATGAAATATTCCATAATTTTAAAAAATCCAGATGAAATCAGATCAAAAAATGAAAAACCTATGGAAAACCCAAGATACTAAAATCTATGGGACACTGAAAAATAAATATGAAGATAATGAAAAGAAATGGAAAGAAATCTCAAGGTCTTAGTTTAAAGGAATTAATATTGTTAAAATATACATAATACAAAAGATGTCTACAGATATAAATTAATTCATATCTAACAACATGATATTTTCACATAACTGAAAACATTCCTATGAATCGGATGGAACTGCAAAAGAACCAGAACTGCTAAAGAAACAATGAGGAAAAAGAACAAAGAAGGCATAACCGATAACCCTCCCACATCTCAGACTATATTACAAAAATACAGTAATCAAAACAGCACAATACTGGAAAACAAACAAACATCAATATCACTGGAACAGAACACAGAGGCAAAAATAACACATCTCAACAATGATCAACTAAACTCTGACAAAGGAAACCAATATATGCAATGCCTTAAAGACAGTCTTCAGCAAGTGATGTTGAGAAAGCTAGACAGCTACATGTAAATCAATGAAATTAGAACAATCCCTCTCAATGTACAAGAATAAATTGAAAATGTTTTAAATATCTGAATCTAATACATGACACAATATAACATCTGGAATCTAACATAGGCAAAACAAAAAAAATGTTGTAGCAAACTTTTCATATATCACACTCTCAAGCTGAAAACAATAAAAGTAAAATAAACAAATAGGTCCTAAATAAACTTAAAAATTTCAACACTGCAAAATAAACAAAATGAAAAGTTGAATTTCCAAATGGGAGAAAACATTAGGAAACAATGCAATCAACAAGAGGCTAATTTCTAAAATTCAAAAATCATTCATACAACACCATTTCAAAAATCTACAAACAACTCAGCCAGAATATGAGCAGAAGACAATTCTCTAAAAAAGACACACAGATGACAAACAGGAACATAAAAACGTGCTCACTTTGCTAATCATTATACAAAGGCAAGAGAAAAATAAAATAATATTTTACTTCACAGTACTGAGAAGGGCTGTCATCCAAATGCTTACAAATAATAAAGACTGGGGAGATTGTGGAGAAAAAGGGACTCTCCAATGCTGTTGGTGGGAATCAAAATTGATGAAACCACTTTGGATACAGTATGGAAGTTCCTTTAAATAATAAAAATAGACCTATCATATGACACAGCAATCCCACTACTGGGCATAAGAAACATAAATCCTGAAAACAAAGAATCCTAGGGTAAACCATAACAAGTACACTCTGATTTTGGACTTAATTTGATTCTACATATGTCTCCTCTGGCAAGGGAACCAGAAGTAAAATTAACAAAATATGATTGTGTCACACTAAACAGATTTACACTACAGAAGTAATGATCAATAAAATGAACAGTCAACCAACACAACGGGAGAATATATCTGCAAATGATAATTTCTAATCAAGTGTTAATATCCAAAATATATGGCAAAGTCTTACCCCAAAACAAGAACAAAAAATAGCAAACAATCCAATTAAAAAAGATGTCCATAGGAACTGAATACATAGATCTGAATCAATTTTCTTCAGAACACATACAGTTGGCTATAAAATACATGAAAATGTGTTCAGAGTTATAAATTATTAGCGATGTCATAAACCAAAAATGAGACAAGACCTCACACTTATCAGAAGGTTCTCATCAAAAAGAAAAGAAATAGATGTTGGTGAGATTGTGGAGAAAAAGTAACACCGTGGACACTGTTGATAAGAATGCAAAGTATTGATTCCATTGTATATAAACATCAAATTTTCTTCATCCATTTTTCTGTCAAGGGATGTTGGATTTTTAGGCTCCTGTCTGAAGACTCTAGAGAATGAGACCATGGGCTGAACTGATAAACAAGCTGTGAGGAATGTCACATACCCAGGCTGGATAAGAAATGGCCTACTCAATGTATCCAGTATGGATGGCTGGATAGCCTATGCTGGGTAAGATCCTCAGAGGAGGACAACCTAAGACAGGCACAGCCAGCTGGATAAGAGATGGCCTACTTAATGAAGTTCCGTGATGAATTTTAACACAATCCTTGATCATTTAACATCCTGTGCTTACTGCAGGGGCATGGGAACATAAATAGCTTAAGATTATTAACATTGTTATAACTTAGATTATATGTGAGGCATTGTGCAAGTCCTATATAAACCCTTCTTCTAAGAATCAAAAAACGGAGAACTGCTTCGTTTCTCTCCACATATTGTGCGTAAATGATATCGTGCCACTGACAGGGTTAATTTATTTGTTGGGAGTATCTTAAAAGGATGTTGCATTATATACAATGCTCTTTCTAAACCTATTGAGATGATTATGTGAGTTCTTTTACTCATTCTATTAGTGTGGCATGTCACCTTTATTGATTTGAATATTTTGACGTATCCTTAAACCCAGGGATAAATCCCTTTACTCATGTATGTTTATGATAAATTAAATGTGTTGTTGGATTCATTTTGCTTGTGTTTTGTTGATAATTTTGGTACATATGTTCATCAGGGATAATATTCTATATTTTGCATGTAATGTCCTTTCTAGCCTGTTAAGCAAATAAAGCTCACATCATAAAACATGTATGGAATCTTTCACACCCTACAAATTCTTGGAAGATTTGGGGAAGAATTGGTGAAAATTGTTTTCAAATGTATGACAGAATTCACCAGTAATGTTGTCCTGTAAATTTTTTCTGGTTTTGGAAGTTTGATTTTTGACTTACTCAAACACACTTTTGCCCTATTATCTTTCCAATTTCTTCTTGATTCAATATTGGAAGACATATGTTTCTGGGAATTGGTCTTTTTTTCTAAGTCATTCAAATCGTTGGCTAGTGGTAATTTCTTATGATGCTTTGCATCTCTACAACATCAGTTGTAATATCTTCTGTTTTATTTCTAATTATATTTGAGTCTTTATTTTCTTAGCCAACCTAAACATTTGCCCAGTTTTTGTTTAAAAGAAACATACTTAGGTATTTTTTTTTATCTTTTCAATTGTTTCTCTGGTTATTTGCCTTACTCACATTCATTCAATTTTCTTCTTTATTGTTTCTGTTTTCTCCTTGATCCTTGATGTGTAACGTTAAGTAGTGTGAATATTTGTATTTCATTTATTTTTAAATATTTTTATTTTGTTATTATTTATTTATTTATTTAATTTACCTATGTACATATTTATTCATTTATTTATCATTGAAGTACTATCATTTACAATGTGTCAATCTATGGTGTGTAGCACAGTGTCCCCTTACATGCATATATTTTTGTGCCTATTAAACATTACTTCACAATATTTGACTTTCTGTCCTGCGTCATATGACAGAAATTTTGAAAAAATCTATTTTTATATGTAGTGAAAATAATTTATGAATCTACAGCTCCCAAATATATCCTCTCAGAGCCCCTTTCTGCAGTATTCATAAAATTGTTTAGTAGATCTGTGACTGTGTTTCAGTTTTGTAGATGAAATCATAGTGTCCTCATCCAAATTTTTTTGAAGATTCCACATATATCATGTCATGTGTTAATTTTCTTTCTCTTTCTGACTTACTTCAATTAGAATGACACTATTTGGGGACATCAATTTTGCTGCAAATGTCATTGTTTTATCATTTTTTATTGCAGAATATTATTCCATTGTGTAAATACGGCATAATTTCTGAATTCTGTCATATGTTGTTGGACAATTAGGTTGCTTCCATGTCATGGCTGTTGTATATAGCACTGCTAAGAACATTGGGTTGCAGGTGTCTTGTTGAATTATGGTTCCCTTTGATGTATACCCAGAAGTGGGAATGCTGGATCATATGTTAAGTCTATTTTTATACTTAAGAGGAATCCCCATCCTGGTTTCCACAATGACTTCACCAAACTACATTCCTTCCAGCAGTGTAGGAGGGTCCCCTTTCTCCACAGCAATGCCAGCATTTAATATTTGTGGAACTTTGAATAATGGCCATTGTGACTATTGTGAGGTTATACTTCATTACAGTTTTGAATTGCCTTTCTCTGATAATGATATGGAGCAATATTATTTTTCACATATCTATGTGGCATTTGTATGTCTCTATTGGAGAAATGCTTGTTTAGGGCTTTTGCCCAGATTGGGTTTTTTTTTATTATTATTATTACGTTGTATGAAGTCTTTATATTTTGGATATTAAGACTGTCATTTGCATGAATTCTAAATATTTTCTTTAATATATTAGGTTGTCATTTGGCATTGTTTATGGTTCCCTTTGCTGTGCAAAAGCTTATAAGTTTAATTAGGTCCCATTTATTAATTTTGCTCTTACACCCATTACCTGGGTTGGCTGTTCTAGGAGATCATTGCTGAGATTTATATCAGAGTGTTTTGCGTATGTTTTCTTCTAGGAGATATACTGTGTCTTGCCTTACATTTAATTCTTCAACCCATTTTGAGTTTATTCTTGTGTATGGAGTGAAGGATTGCTCTAACTCATTGCTCTGATGCTGCTATCCAATTTTCCCAACAACATTTGGTGAAGAGATGTCCTTTTCTCTGTCATATTCCTGGCTACTCTGTCAAAGATTAATAGAACATAGGCCTGTAGATTTATTCCTAGGCCCTCTATTCTGTTCCATTGGTCCATATGCCTGTTTCTGTACCAATATCATGTCACTTTGATTATTGTAGCTCTGCAGTAGTGTATGGAGAACTGGTGGTTTATTCTTCCAGCCTCTTTCTTTATCCATAATATTTCTTTGGAAATTATGGATGTTTTATGACTCTATGTAAATCTTAGGATCATTTGTTTCAGTCCCAAAAAGAAAAGTTTTGCATAATTTGATAGGAAATCACATTAATTCTGGGGATTGCCTTGGGCAGTATGACCATTTTAACCATTTTTTTTCTTCCATTAGAGACCATTGGGTATCTTTTCAAACTTCACATATTTCTTGAATTCCTCAATCAATGTTTTCTAGTTCTTCATGTATAATTCATTCACCTCCTTGGTCAGATTTATTTGTAAGCATTTTATAGTTTTGGGTGCAGTTATAAAAACGGTTGTCTCTATATTTTTTTTCCTGTTGATTCAATGGTAGTGTAAAGAAATGCAATTGGTATTTGTACATTAATCTCGGTACATTGCCCAGTTCCTTTTCTAGCCTAAGTATTTTTTGTGAAGCTTTCACAGTTTTCTCTATATAGTGTCATTTCTGCATATCATGGCAATTTTGCCTCTTCTTTTCCAGTCTAAATACTTTTATTATTTTCCCCGCCTGATCGTTGTGGATAGGAATTCCATGACTATATTGAATTGAAATTCTGAGAATGGGCAACATTTATTGCAAATAGGTGTTAATGTTTATCAAATGCTTTCTCTGCATCTACTGAGATGATCATGTGGTTTTTTGTCTTCCCTGTTATTGATATGGTGTATCACAATTGATTGATTGATTTGCATAAGTGAAACCATCTTGTGTTCCTGGGATGAACCTAACTTGACCATGGTGTATGTTCTTTTTTTACATGCTATTGGATTCTGTTTGTTAATACTTTCTTAAGGATATTTACATCTATGTTTATCAATGATATTGGCCTATAGTTTTCTCTAGGGGTAGGGCCTTTGTCTGGTTTTCGTATCAGGTTGTTGTTGGCCTACCATGTGAGTTTGTGTGTACTCTCTCCATATCAATATTTTGGAAGAGTATGAGGAGGACTTGTATGGATTTTTCTTTGTATGGTTAAATTCCCTAGTGAAGCTATTTGGGTCTGAATTTTTGTTAGCAGATATTTTTTATTGTATTGATAATTCTATTCCATTTCTGGTGATCTGTCTGTTCAAATGGTTAATTTCTTATTGATGCAATATTGGTGGGCTGAATGTTTCCAAAATCTTCTCCTTTTCTTCCTGGTTATCCAGTTTGTTTCCATACAGTTGCTCATGTTATTCCCTTATGATATATTGTAAGTTTGTTGTACTCTTTGTAGTTTCTCCATTTTCATTTTTATATTATTTGTGTTCTCTCTCTTTTCTTGTTGGTGAGCCTGTCCAGAGTTTTGTCAAATATGTTTACTATTTCAAGAAACAGTTTGATTGATTTTTTCTATTTTTTAATGTGTATTTCAATTATTTCTTCCTTGATCTTTTTATTTCTCTCTTTCTGCTGACTTTTGGTTTTGTTTGCTCTTCTATCATGATTAGTTTACATAGAACATTACATTATTTATTTGAAATTGCTCTTCTACTTTGAGGAGTGCCTTGTCACTATGAACTTCCCTCTTAAGCCTGCTTTAAGTGTATTCCATAGATTTTGTGTAGTGTTTTGACATATTTCTCAAGATATTTTTTAATTTCTTCTTTTAATTCTTTACCTGCCCCACTTGTCTTAGTACCATGGTGTTTAATTTTCATGCAGTCATTTTTCTCCCTGTTTTTCCTTGAAGGATTTCTAGTTTCATGGTATTATACTCACAAAAGATGCTTGAAATAATTTTTATCTTCTTAAATTTGTTCAGGCTTCTTCTGTGGCTGAATACATAATCTTTCTTTGAAAATATTCCATTTGAACTGGAAAAGAATGTATATTCTGTTTGAGGAGGAAAACTGTTTTGGAAATATCAACCAACTCCAATTATTTTATTGTATCTTTTTTATCATTGTTCCCTTTTAAATTTCTGTCTGAAAGACAATTCTAGTGATGGTAATGGGGGGTTATAGTCTCCTACTATGATTGTGTTCCCATCCATTTCTCCCTTTTTATCTTTTAGTATTTGCTTTATGTATTTAGGTGCTCCTATATTGAGTGCATATATCTTAATGAGTTTAATACGCTCAATTTTTATTGCTCCTTTAAGCATTATATCATGTCCTTGTTTATCTTTAGGCCTTTCATGTAAAGTCTATTTTGTGTGAAGTCAGGACTGCTATTCCTGCTTTCTTGTCATGTTCATTAGCATGGAATATGCTATTCCATCTTCTGACTTTCAAATAATGTGTGTTCCTCTTACTAAAGTGAGTCTCTTTTATGCTTCATAATGTAGGGACTTGTTATATTATCCCATCTGACAATATATATCTTTTGATTGAAGCACTAAGTCCATTAACTTTTGTGATAATTATTGATTGACTGGTGCTATTTCCATTTTGAATGTCATTTTCCAGTTGATTCAGTATTTCCTTTTTGTTCATTTCATTTTCTTTGTTTGGCTTGATAAGTTTTCTTTTATTATCTTGGTTTCTTTTGGCTTTGTAACTTCATTGTAAGCTTTTGACATATGGTTACCATGTTTCGTATGTATATTGTCCCATTACTATATATTTTTATTTTAACTGAAAGGAATACAACTCTTACCCCTCCTATAGAGAACAGAAACAAGAAGAAAATACTCTGTATTTTCCTGTTTCACTCTGTGACCCTTAAATTTTTGATGTCCTGTTTTACAACATCATGTTTATTCTATTGTCAGACATTGTAGCTATTGCCTTTCTAATTATGCCTTTCTCTTTTCTATAGCATCCTGCTTTTTTTTTTTAGAGTATATCTTTCATTATTTCTTTTTCTGTTGTTAAATTCTTTCAGTATTTGCTTGTCTGGAAATTATTTATCTCTCCTTCTATTCTAAAGGATAGCCTTGATTGATAAATTATCTTAGATTTCAGCTTTCTTTCATTCAGGACTTTGAATATGTCTTGCCACTGCCTTCTGCCTTTTGTATTTGTGTAGGAAATGTGTTTAGAAATATAATATATATATAATTATATATATATGAAAAGTATGTGTAGAAATGAAGTTAACAAATAAGAAGAAAACCTATACATTAAAAAATAGAAAACATTGATGAAGGAAATTATAACTGATCCAAAGAAATGAAAAGATCTCTTATGTTAATGATGTGAAACAATGTGGTTGAAACAACCATACTACACAAAGCAATCTAAATTTAGTGTGATTCATGTCATAGTACCCATGAGACTTTTCCATTTAATAGAACAGTTAATTTCAAAATTTATATGTAAACACATAGATCATGAGTTGACAAAATAATCTTGAAAAAGTTTATTAAATCTAATAGTGTAATGTTCTCTGATGTTAAACAGCTCAACAAAGCTTTAGTAATTTAAACTACATGATACTGGCTCAAAAACAGACAGCAGTCAATAGAAGAGAATAGAGCACCCAGACATAATCCTTCACACTTATGATCAATTTACCCATGAAAAAGGAAGCAAGAGTATAAAATGAAGAATAGACATTCTCCTCAATAAGTAGTACAAGGGAGATTGAACATGTAAATGATAGATAAGAATAGTTCCTCACATTGTATACAATCCATAATCAGAGAATATCTTTCTATTTATTTTGTTTACTTATATTTCTTGAAACTGTAATTTATAGATCTATGTTTAGATCTTTTATTTCACTTATCAAATGTATTCCTAGTTTATTCTATTATGTATAAATATACGCACAATTGTTTTCCTGATTTCTCTTTCTCATAATTTGTTGTTAATATATTAAAAAGCAATGGAAATTTGTATATTGATTTTGTATTCTGCAAGTTTACTAAGTTTGTTCATTATTTGTTGCAGTCACTGGAGGATTCTATGGAATTTTCTATCTATGCATAATTAAGTCATCTGTAAAAATTTTACTGTTTTTTTACAAGTTGAATGCCTTTATATTTTTTCTTGACTAGTTGTTCTGGCTAGGACTTCAAGTTGTGTAATTTAGTATTTGTGAGAATGAGCTACCTTTTCTTATTACTGGACCAGAGGAAAACATTCCTGTATGTTAACATTGAACTTGATGTTAGTCATGGGTTTTTCATATATGGCTTTTATTATCTTTAGTTACATTCTGTTTAAAGTGTATTTGTAAATAATATTTCTATAAAAGTATAAAGATCAGACCTGTGAATAATTTTCCTACATTTTTTGAGATTATTGTTTTTGAATTCTCAGCTATTTAAGGGATTGTATCACATATATAGATTTGCATATGTTAAGTAATATTTATGAATCAGGACTAAATCATACATAACTATATTTATAATACTTATAATATGCAATGAATTCAGGTTGCTAATGTTTATTTAGAATGGAATGCACACATACTGAAAAATAAATTTACATTCTAGCTTTAGTGCACATTTACATATTAAAAAATTTTATCTCTTATTTTGAATTTGGTTTATGTTTAATGGAATTTATATCTAAATAAATAATATAACTTTTGGTAGAACTGGATTTACTAAAGTTTACTGATACAGAACATAGCTATTTACAATTAAAGAACAAAACACTTGCCTTAAAATGCCATATTTTACTAACAATATTAACTGTTTCAGGACTGAAATACATATTGCTTCCTAAAATGCATTACCTGGTCTTTTCCACCCAACACACATATAGTGTTATTTTTTGTTTTATGATTGTTTCTTTGTTTGCCCATTAATGGAGGCAGTGCTTATTGAACCCAGGATCTTGTGCATAAGTGTATTTATCAACATCATTTTGGAACACTTAACAGAAGCCACAAGGTTATGGATTATAAAGATGATAAGAAAATTTATTCCTTCTAGGGACTGAAAAACCTCTGAGTGAAAGAAAGTCAAAGATAAACATTGATAAATATACAATAAGATTTTCTCTTTTCTAATTTTAAAGTAGAATATTAAATTACATTTTTTAACTTATAGAACTGAATTACAATTAAAACAAAATTCCGCCCTTTGGGATTTCTTAAATTTGATTCATTATTTCTTTCTAATTTTATTTCATAATTATTTACCATTTATTTTTATACAAAACAAATAAACATATTTATTCTGCTCATGTTTTGAATATAGAGATACTTATTATAAAGTACACAGATAAATACCTACTTCCATTTCCAAATCAAATTATGTTTCACTTTAATTACAAATGATTTTGAAATAGATATGTATTTTCTGTACAGGTTTTACACAAATTTCACTTTAAATTCCAAAACTTTAAAATTATTTTATATATTTTGTGCATTATTTATACTCTGTTTACAAACCTGGTATAAATTTTTGTACAAAAGTTTGGAGATTGGTTTTATTTCATAGACCCCATAATTAAATTATTTAAAAAGATATTGTTGGGATAATATTTGCAGATCAGACTATAAAAACAAGCATCCTATCTGTATCATTTTTACTGGATGAATGAGAAATAAACACTGGCTGAATGTTACACTTGAGTTGCTGGGAGACCAGTCGTTTTGTGATGTCACAGCTACTCAAGTTGAGAACCATGGTGAAGGCCTAGCAGTTTACCTGTGCAGCCCTGCCGAAGCAGCATTTGAAGCTGCAGTGCTCAAAATCATGCAGATTAGAAAAGTAGCTATAGAAAAAGTTATTTGAGATGCCACATATTTCTTCAGAAATTCAAGGTGTGTCTCCTAAGGATGGACCAACTGGTTCAGGAAATTCCGGAAGTTCTCTATTGTGTGATCAAACATTCTCTGGGGACTTAGACTTGAGGTCTATGATTGAATAAAATGCTTTTCAGATTTTGTCTGAAGAATCCTTAATAAAAACACCATGTTACCCACATTATGTCTCTGTACCAGATGAAGATAATGAATTTCATTCTCTGAAATTTCCAAGAAAACTCTGGAAAATGGCTGGGGATGACCAATTGAAATCCATCTGGTGGGGTGATAATGGATCTTCCATAGTGATTGTTGAAGATGTCTTCAAGAAGGAAGTTTTGGAAGGAAAGGCCCCTTACAGAATATTTGAAACTGGAAGTATGAAAAGTTTATTTAGACATCTTAAACTTTATGGGTTTAGGAAAGTGTGGCAGAATTTTCAAAGGACTCCTTGTCTAGCTGACTTTCTGGCAGAAGGAAAAGTAGCCTCTGTTTTAAGAAAGGTATTGACAAATTTTAATTACCACTTGGTAACTTATATATAAAAATTTATTTTGTATATCAATCAATAGTAATATAAATGTAAAGCTAGATTTTGAAAATTGTAAAAGATTACTAAGGCTAGAATCCTTTATTTTCTCTAAAAAAATGAGGACAGTGCCTTAAGTAGTCAAGATTAAGGGAAACTTTGCTTTCAACCATGAATCTTTCCAGAAATCTAAATAAAGCTATTAAAGCTGCTTTTAAAAAGTGACGTTCACCATTACTGCAAATGCTAAGTCATTAAATTTGATGAGTATACTATTTAAATGTGTATATTCCAATTAAGGAACTTCACACTATCGTTAGCAATGTTTATATTTTGATAATATTATCTATGCATAGTAAACATGAAATCTGTGGTTTAATAGGTTAGCCTTTTTGTAGTCTTGTATTTTGGTTAATATATTACAAAAATGTTTCTCCTTTGGTAGTAGCTGCAGTTGTATCATAATCCAAATTTTAATGATGTTGTCCCCAACTTTTTGTGAGAATAAAAAGAAGAGTTGGGATTAAAAATTCCTCTCTGGTGTCTTCACTGGCTGAAGATATCAACAAGAAGCACTTTAAAGCAGGGGGTAATATGGATTATCATATTTCTGGTTTTGTGACTGACACTAGTGGAGAAAGTGCATTTTTACCTTCTGCAAATTCAAATATGACTCTAATAAGAAAGCCCTCTAGTAGCCACATAATTGGTGATACAACTATCCCGATCAGAGGTGATTTCTCTCCTCCATCATCAATGTCAGTTAGACCACCAGAACAAATTGCAGTGTATCAATGAGGTAATTTAAATCAGTTGAACATTGTCCTCGGGCACTCTCAAAGTAGCTACAATGAAGCAAATGGCCATGTTGTGAACTCCATTGCAACTTCAATTTCTACTTCTCAGTACAGCATCTTCTCTCCCATATAGAGCAATTATTTTGGACTGATGGTGGAGCCTTCTGCTTTTCCAAACAGATATCATGACATATCTGCCAATGAAGGTCGTTTTCCTAATCTTCAACCAGGGATCAACCCACACTTTCCAGTGCCAGTGATATCAGATACATCAGCTACATCTCTTTCAAGGCCAACTCATCAGCAATTTTCAGTTTATGAACGTCATCCTAATTACAGCTGATGTACCAGAGGACTACCAGATTATGCAGGATAACAAAGATTAAAATTGATGTTGGCAAACGTCGACAAATATCTGCAATTTTTGGGGGGCAATAAAAATAGATGTGTACCTGTATTTTCTTTATTTTTTTTCAAGTAGAGTAAAGAGTTAAACGAGAGACTAAGTTGCCATTTAAAGAAAAAATAGATACTTGATTGATATGATCTTTTGATGGAACAATATGGGAGTTAATTTAAATAATTTCTTGAAAGGAAGAAGAAAAAATGGATGAATTTGGAAAAGGAATAAAACATGGAGAGAGGGAAAAGTACTAATTGGTTTCTGGTTCATCCTGGAAAGTACGAAAAGTGTTAAATTAAGATAGGTTGGAACAGGAGATAAATGCAGGAACCGGCCCAGGGATCATGGTCTCAATTATGTCATCCCTGGAATCAAAAATGTCACATGATGTAGTCTCAGATGGCACATTCAGCATGTGGTAGAATTTAAAAAGTAATTTTATCTATCGTCTTCTTTGTGCTGTTCTCAAAGCATTACAATTAGTGGTTTCATTTCCTGCCCTCAAGTGTCTACACTATATTTTCTAGTCAATACTTTATCTTGCTTTTATGTTCCAGCCAAAGACAAGCTTACGTCCTCAGGGTGGCACTTAATGCCTTTTCAAATTTAAGCAAACAAACTCAACTTAGTTTAGTCATTACTTTATAAATCTGGCATCTGACTACCTTGGCATATCTTTATGTTTCACTGTATCTGGACATACATCCAGGCAAATGCTTGTCAACAATTTTAGCTCCAAACTCAACACTTTTTACCCAGCTTATCCTTGGACTTTGGCTGTCCTCCTTTTACCTACTTAGACTATCCCCGTCTCAGCACAGAAACCAACACCTACAGATGTTTTCTGTCTATCCCCCTTTCCTCGTCTTACTTGGATACAAGCACAGAAAACAGCACATGCCACAGGATGCATTTTTGTATTCAGTGAATGAAAAATTCATGTTGACTTTAACAAAATCTACTGTCCTGAAACAGCAAAACTCTCATGGTTTTCTAACTATTTCATTATGGTCTTTACTCTTCACCACAAACTAGCACTTTTCATAGCCCAAGGACTAGTCAATCAAGACAGATATTGGAGGTAGATACAGGAGACAAAGTATTATTTTCTTCTTAATTCATACCTCCAGAGGCCTAAGGCATTTCATTCTCATTTGCTGGATATTTTCCTGTCTCTTCATCACCCACCCATCCCAAAAGAGCTGATTCTCTTCCGCATACCAATAACTATACTGCCTTCTAATTAATTTACTTCTTAGAATCAGAGCTTTGTCCACAAGAGACAGTGACATTGCAAAGAGTTAATGTAGGTTTTTACACCCCACATAACTTGTGCCCCTTCTTACCTTCACACAGGAAGTATCTAAGAGGTACTAGTCCCTTGGTTGAGGTGGTGGTGTTCAGTAACCTAATTGCAATCTAAGATGTGTGGACTAGAATGAGGTGAGGGTGGTAGAATTAAAAATTTGTCCAACTGCAAGAATACTAAATTTATACAGATATTAGGAAATATAAAATATTGACGGATGTCTTTGACAATTTCCCATTAATTTAAAATAAAAGGTGAAGCACTTTCATAATGTGAAATGCCCTGAAATGCTGGAAAAATTGTAGGCAAGGTCAGGGAGCCTAAGGCTTCTGCTCACCATGATGTAGCCAGTGTCAGCTGATAAGACTGGAATGGCAGAATTGAGTACTTAAAATTTGTTACCAGTTTTGATGAAAGCATTTAATAATCTGGAGAATGGGCACATGGGCCAGGGTGAACTCTAGCAACATCCCAACAATATGACCTTTACCAAGAGAAGAATAGAGACCACTTGCAGATGGAGAACTGTGTCTTGACAGCATTGGTTCTTCCTACAACAGAAAATCAAGCTTTTAAGTTTGTCAGCTGAAACTGATGGTGGCTATGTTGTTATTTACTTTAGCAGTCTGGGGTAAAAATGGGCTGGTTCAACAGCTAGTTTCCATCTCTCTTATCAGAGAGTGGGTCTTACCATCATCATCTTAACAAGGTTCAATAACGATAAGTCTAAAGCAACAGTTTACTTTCAAAATTAGAAATCCTAAAGAAGAATATTGTTTGTCCATCTGTAGATTTCTACCTGGGAAAATCTAGACTATTGGCAGAGGTACAAACGTTGGCTGGTGTTTGAAAACTATTCTCTGAGCCCTGCCCACTGAATTCTTCCCACTAAATACCACAAATCTCTTTATCACTCTGTGTGTGTGTGTGTGAAGTTGGATTGATAAGCAGTAACTGTTTGTCTTAGTTGAGTCATCATTGAATTATTCCTCTGCATCTGGCAGAATCTCTGTGAATTAAGAGTTTCATTGAGCCACCAGATTTTCTTCCAATCTGGGAGAGGTAGATTATATTTCTCCCAGTGTACTAATTGTTACCTGCTCATTGAATCCCGAACTGATGCTTGGGCCAAGCCTCTCAAACCTTGAATGGGACTGAGGCATATACATTCTCCAGTCCCCAGATCCCAGAACAGGACTGTATCACCTTTTTAATTTAAGCTTATGTCTGTGTTTTTTTCTTTTAATTTTCATTGTTGACACAACTTATTTTGGCTTTGGACACCATTTGACTAATTTATAGAGTCTGAGTCACTGACTTATTCCCGTTCTCCTAGAAACTGCAATATCCTTTCTTCCCTTGGACTACCTGGAATTGAGTGAGCGTAGTCACCATTTTGAAAGCAGTCCTCAGTCCTAATAATGCAGAACCTTTACACTTCTTTGCCCAGCACTTGAGCAAGAATCTTTGTTGTGGATCTCAGGGATTATCCTCACATTCCCGAATGCAAACATGAGAAAACACCACATTTTTATCGAAAATCAAGTCTTTGTCTCTATTGCATTCCCATTTCAAAACAGTTAAGAATTTTAGGAGTTCTGAGATTTTACCATGCTGAGAATTTTAGCAACCTCGCATGTTCATTTCTTACAGATGCTGTTGTGGAGTTGAGACCATTGGTCAGAGTCATTGAACTTTATCACTCACAGCAAGAGCAGCCAGTTTTAAATTTGTATCCATTCCCTAATCTCAGATGAATACACAGAGTGAAATTTTGATGCCTACAGAAGCAGTGGGCTGTTAACATGAAGAAAGTTTAAGGCATGGTAAAACACTAATTTTATTAGTATCTTTATGTATAATTTATTAGAATCACTTATTTATTAGTATCTTTACCTAGGATAAGTATATCATGACTCAAGTTTACTTGCTGCAAAAACAATCATGAGAAATGTCATGGGAATAAATGACCATTGAATTTCCATTTTTCCTTCCACTTTTATAAGATAGAATTAGCATAAAACATTAGTTTTGCTGCATAGGCTAGTGATTTGATTTACAACTATAATGAAATAAATATCATAGCAACTTTAGGGAGAATTAATTATTTCATTTAGATACAATTTTAAAGAAATACAATTTGTCTTTTGGTTGTGATGAGAAAACTTATGGTTAGCTCTCTTAACAACATTCATATAGAACATAAAGCAGTTTTAATTGTAATTTTCATGTTATTACGGGGCATCCCTATAACACGTTTATTTTAAGGCTGGAGGTTTGTAGCTTTTTAGTGCATTAATCAAATACTCCTTTTTCAACCCCTACCTCTGTTAATTACAAATCCAGTTTCTTTTTCTATTAGTATGTATGTTTGTTCTTGAAGTATACTTTAATATATAACACTGTGTTAGTGTCTCCTACACAACATACTGTTTACTATTTTTAATACATTTCATACTTTTCACCAGAATATATCTAGTTATGATATGTTGCTACATAAAGATATTTCAGTTGTTGAGTATTCCCAATACATTACACTTCTTGTCCCTGATTCATTTAATTTGCAACTGGAAAATTTTCTCTCTTAATTTTCCTCAAATTTTTCTTTTCCTCACCCCATTTCCCTCCTTCTTGTGAACAACCTGTTTCTTTCTTTATGTTTAACTCCTTTTCTGTGTTGTTATGTTCATTTGTTTAAAATTCCACATGTGAGTAAAATCATTCAGCACTTATCATTCTCCTTCTGAGTTATTTCACTTGCGCATATTACCCTCTTGGTCTACCCATTTGTTGCAAATGACAAAAACTTATTCAATTTAGAACTGAATAATAACCCATTGTATTTTTATCTGTGTGTGTACATATATATACATATAAATACTGCATATATATTTAGTTTCTGTGTGTGTATATATTTATGTAAATATAGATAAATCTGTAGTTAAGATGGGTATATATATATATTATAAACACACATCTTTTTTCCATCATCTATTTATGAGCCATTAATTTGCTTGTATATGCTGTCTATTGTGAATAATGCTACAATGAATATAGGTTTGAATATATCTTTTCTAATTACTGTTTTTATTTTCTTGGAATTAGTATCCAGATATGGATATGTAGAATTATATTTCATTTTTTATTTTTAGATAAATCTCCATGTTGTTTTCTACAGTGGCAGCACATATTTCCATTCACTCCAGCAGTGCATCAGGGTTGTTTTTCCAACATCCTCACCAACACTTATTTTTGTTATCTTTTTGATAATAGTCATTCTGATGAGTGTGACATAAAATCTCATTGTGCTTTAGACTTGCATTTTTCTGATGGTTCATGATGTTGATCAGTATCATGTGCCTGTTGGTTATCTTTCCCCCACTGTATATTCATTTTTTGTAATGGGCTAAATGACCATAACTGTCTGATTTCATTTCTAGGCATTCTTTGTGTTCCATTATTCTTTTTGTTTTGTGCCGCTACCATATTATTTTTATTACTGTGGATTTGTATTATATTTTCAAATGAGGGACAGTGATACATCGTCTTTGCTCTTTGTCAAAGTTGTTTGTGTTTTTACTTTGTTTGTTTTGTTTTCTTTTTTTCTTAGTGATTTCAATTCTTTTGTGTTTACATGTAAATTTTAGAATTATTTATTTTAAGTGTCTGAAAATGCCCTTGGTATTTTGATAGGCACTGAATTTAATTTGTGCATTTTCTTGGCTTATGCTGTTTTTTAAACAATATATTTTTCCTCATTTACGAACACAGTATATCCTTTCATCTGTTTGCATTATCTTCAATTTCTGTTATAAATATTTTATAGTTTTCTGAGTACAGGACTTTTAACTCCTTGGTTGCATATATTTCTTGATTTTTTTTTCTGTAATGCAACTGTAAATGAGACAGTTCCCTCACTTTCTGTATCAGTTAGCTTCTTGTTAGTGTGTAGAAATGCAACACTTCTGTATGTTAATTTTACATTCGGAAATTTTACCAAATGCATTGATAAGCCCTAGTAGTTCTGTGGCACCATTTTTAGGATTTCTGTTTAAATTATGTCATCTGCAAAAAGATACTTTTACTCCTTTTCTTAATTAGCTATATTTTACTTACATTTATTTTGAATAGCTATGGCTAGAATTTCCAATACTATAATGAATATAAGTGGTAAGAGTGAGCACTCTTGTCTTCTTCCTGCTCTTATTGGAGATGCTTTAAGCTTTTAATCAGTGAGTGTCATGTTAGCTGAGTTCTTGTCATATAAGACCTTAACTGTTTTGAGGTATGTTTCCTCATGCCCACTTTGAGGAGAAATATATTCATAGATACTGAATTTGTCAAAACATTTTATGACTCTATTGAGGGGACCATATTAATTTCATTCTTCAGGTTGTTAGTGTGGTGTATCATACTGATTAATTTGTGGGTATTGAATCACTTTTGTATCCCTGGAATAAAATGGACTGAATCATAATGTATAAATCTCTTAATGTATTGTTTGATATGCTAACAATTTAGTGATGAATTTTGAATCTATGCTAATTGCTAGTATGTAACCTGTAATTTTTTGAGCTATTTGTTCCTGTTTTAGTAGTAGTGTGATACAGAAATGTGAGGAAGAAAGCCTCCTTTCAAAATTTTTGGAATATGCTGAGAAGTATAGGTGATAGCTCTTCTCTAAATGTTTGGCAGAAATCACCTGTGACGCTCTCTAGGCCTGGAATTTTGATTCTTGGAAGATTTTGTTTATTTACTTATTCAATTTCATTAGTGTTAATCTGTTAATATTTTCTACTTCTCATTCCATCCTGGAGATTAGTTCTTTCTTAGATATTGTCCATTTCTTCGAGGGTTTCCATTTTATTAGCATATAATTTGTTGTATCTTCATATGATGCTTTGTATTCCTTTGATATAAGCTGTAATTTCTCATTTATTTCAGAGTTAATGAATCTGTACTCTCTTTTTTGCTCATGTGTCTGGCTAAAGTTTATCAACATTATTTATCTTTCAAAAGCAATTACTTAGTTTGATTAAATGATTCTGCTTTTAATCTTTATTTTATTTAATTATGTTCTGACCTTTCAGCTGTTTTTCCTTCTACTAACAAGTTTGCTTATTATTTTGCTACAACTTTTGGTTGTAAGAATATGTTGTAAGAGAGACATGTTTCTTATTTGTATAAGTATGATTATTTTGCTATAAGTATCCCTATTAATATTGCTTTTGTTATACCCCATAGATTTTGTTTTTGTTGTCATTTTTCTTTATATATTTTTTCTTTGATTTATACAGCAATCCAGTTTTTGTTAATAATGTATGATTTATCCTCCACATTTTAGAATTTTTCTCAGGTTTTTTCTTTTAGTAAATTTCTATTCTCACAAAATCCATAAGTTTCTTCTCACAACAAGGAGAAAAATAATAAAATTTATACAAAAATCTGGAAGACAAAAATTTTCCAAAATTATTTTTAAAAATGAGCAAAGCTGTGGGTATTATACTCCCTGAATATGTAACATGCAACAAAGCTACAGTAATAAGTGCATCAATATATGGCACTTCAAGAAACACATAGATAAATGGAACAAAATAAAGAGTACTAAAATAAACCCACACACATATGGTCAATTAGTCTACAATGAAGGATGCAAGAGTATACAACTGAAAAAAGGCAGTCTCTTGAACAAGTAGTTCTGAGAAAACTGGACAGTACATGTAAAAGGAAGATGTAAGAGCACTTCCTTCCATAGTATGCAACATAAGATAAAAATGGATTGATTTCCTAAATGTAAAACCCGAAACTCTATATTTACTGACAAAGAACAGGAGCAGAAATGAATTTGAGATAAATCATAGCAATGTTTATTTTTGATCTGTCCACAAATTAAAAAAAAAGGAAAAGTAACAATTACAGTTTTTAGTTTACTGAGGAAAAAATAGATATACTATACGATATATGGACTCTGCTTCTTATATAAGTGTGAAGTGCAAAATCTTTTGCAGAGCAAAGGAAAACTTCAACAAGAGATATGATAACAGATAGAATATAAGGAAAAATTTCAGACAATGAAACCAACAAAATGTTAATATCCATAATATATATATATATATATATATATATCATATTATTCTCAATATTTAAAAATTAAGACCCCAAATTAAAAACAGTTGAAAGATCTTAATGGAAACTTTTCAAAATCAGACATGTGGATTATTTTCTTCACATACAAAGAAACATAACGTTGCTATCCATTAGGAAAACATAAATCAAACCCAGAATTAAATATAATCTCACAGCAACCAAAATGGCTATTAATAAAATTCTACAAATGACAAATATTAATAAGAAATTTGGGAAGAGGGAACCCAGGTACACTGTTGGTGGAAATATAAATTGATGCATCCACTATTATAAAAGTGGGGACAGTGCCCAGGAAACTAGAAATAGAAGCATTATCTGTTGCAGCAATTCCAGTTTTTGGTATAAATCTGAAAAAAAATGAAAACATTAAATTAAAGGATATATTACCCCCAATGTTCTTAACATCATCATTTATAGTAGCCAAGGAAAGAAGCACAACTCAACCGCCCATCAACAGATGATTGGCTGAAGTAGATGTGAGATATAGATAACATAATAAATACTTAGTCATTGTCATATTAAAAAATAAAATTCTGCCACTTGGAACAATGTGACTGGACCCAGAGAGTGTTGCACAAAGGAAAATAAGTCATAAGGAGAAAAACATTCTATGTTGTCACTTAAATGAGGAAAATAAAGATATAAGAGAAATAATCATTAAAAAACAGGAACAGAATCACATATATATGTGTAGTGTACCAAGTTTTGGTTTCCTGTGGGGACAGGGAAGAAGGATGGAGAAGACAGAAATGTGCAAGCTACTAGTAATAAATTAGAGAACCAACAGGGCTATATTTACAGCAGTGATAATTATTTTAATAATTTAATTGATTTTAAAGGGATTACAGGGATATATTATAGTAAAACGTGCATATAGGTGGGAAAAACTTTAAAAAAAACAGGAAAATCAAAATATTTTGTAGTACTCTGACATAAAGGGAGGTGATTTATTCACTTTCTTTACTCTTTTCATAATGTCCTTAGGAGAATTTAAGCTTTTAACTGAAAAAGTATATACTTTTAAAAGTGACATAAGTTTAAACAATTTCTGTCTCTCCCCTTTGATCTACAGTCAATAAAACGTTCACATCTCAACAAAAAAAAATACAACACAAAACAATAATCCGGAACGTATGTGAACAGGTAAAGTTTGGTGGACTAAAACACACAAAAGAAACTGAACTGAGGGAAGAGCAGATTTGGTGTGTGAAACCAAGGCCCCCTGACTAGGATATATGAGTCCTCAAGTTCAGACAACCCAGTAGAAACAGGGTCTCATTGGATCACACCGCATCGGCCTCCAACTGCACCAGTACTCATGGCCACATGTAACTAGGAGGGAGCCACAAAGGAGACAGAAATTCCATCCTTCAGACACTCACACATTCATGAAAATGTCCTTACTCCCCACACACAGTGGTGGAGACAAGGTACCTTGCAACACTGGACATGGCAAAGGCACTTGCCTGATTCCAAATACCCACCAGTCTTTACACTTTTCCTCAATTTGTACACTGAGTCTCAAGGGCTATCAGATAAAAGGAAGGGTTCACCGTCCCAGTGACAACAGTGGCTTTAACTACCAGAGAAGTCTAAGAAGTGACAATGAAAGCACATCTTTTATCCAGACAGTAGCGATTGCAAAGTGCCAGTTTGAAATATTATCAGAGGTAGCTCAGGTAAGTAAAATAAAAAATTGTACAATATTGCAAATTACCAGAAAACAAAAGCAAGGACTCAAATTCCCAATTTTTTATTAAGTGTCATCAGAGCAATAACTTATCAAGAACATGAACAATCACAGTAACATTATAGGGCACGCACACATACACATACACACAAACAGACACCGACACAGTCACAGACACACATGCACACACACACAAACACACACAATGTCAACCCTGCAGCAAACAAACTTAAAGTCATGGTGTATTGCCACATAACTAATAGAGAATCCAAATATGTGTCATACACAGTCTCAATACAAAAAACAAAAATAAGAAAGCAGTTTAGTGAGCTCAGGAATAAATGAAATGATGATAAGGAATACATTACCAAAGAGACTGAAACTATAAAATATCCAAACATTATTGGAGGACCAGGAGGGTCCTTAATAAAGGACCTTAATAAATGAGATGAAGAATGCAACAGAAAGCATTGGAAGTAGAGTGTCTTTCTGTAAGAGAGATCAGCAAACTCACCAATACAAAACTAGAAATGATAGGAGAGGGCAGATATTCAAGATATTAAAAAGTGAGGAAATTCTACAGTAGCCATCAGACTTCTTCAGGAAGTGCACATTAGAGTGGAATCCTGGAGGGAGTAGAAAGTTAGAAGGCAGCTGATGGTTTATTTAAAGAAATAATAGTTTATAACTTCCCAAACCTGTGAAAGGAACTGATATACAATACCATGAGCCAACAAAATACCAATAACTATACGAAAAAGGGATCTCCTTTAGGATAAGTCACATGAAAATTGGCAAGTCAATGACAGAGTAATATTTTAAAGGTAGCCAAAAATAGTTCTGATAATCTACAAAGGATCCCCCATTAGGCTATCAGCAGATTTCTGAGCAGAAAACATAGGCCACGGGTAAATAAAATTACATTTCAAACTATTGAATTAAGAAGTCACTCACCCAATAATACTTAGACAGTTATCACTTAGATATAAAGTGAAAATAAAGACTTTGCCAGACAAAGAAACCTGAATGTGATGAAAAAAACAAAACCGAGACACCTTATAAGAAGTGCAGAAAAGAAGTCTTCTAAGAAATATAAATTGGCAAAAATGGGCAAAACATTGATCAAAATGCTAAGGAGAGATCACGAGAAATTTTCATCTGTTCTTTTGGGTATGTTTTTAAATGCTACTATACTATATGGATTAAAGAGAGAAAAATAGGAAATCAGGAGAAATATAGATAAGTCAAACTGGTTACATGCTCACAACAATAAAAGAAATAATTTGAAACAGTAATTATAAAAGGTAAAGAGTAATATTAAAACAATATTAAATGAAGCTTCTATCAGTGGAAAAAGGACTAAATTATACATGAGATGTTTTATTTTTAATTGAATTACAGTAGATGTAATATATTGTGTAGTTTCAGATATACAGCATAGTTATTCTAATCACTTTTTAGATTATATTGCATAATGAATTATTACAATAATTTTAACATACAAGTATTTTAAGCTATTGTGTACAATTCCATGCTCTATACAGATTATCCTTGTTGCTTCTCTACTTTATGGATACTACTTTGTATTTGTCAATACACTTCCATTAAAATCTCTTTCCCTTCCACTTTGGTAAACAAATTTTTCCCATATCTTTGAGTCTGCTTAAGTCTTGTCTATCTAATCTCTTTACCTCTACAACATGTCTCTATCTTTCTATCTATCTATATATCTATCTATCTATCTAACCATCTATCTATCTCTCCATCTCTCTATCTATCTATCATGCATTATCCTTCTATCTATTTATGTGTCATCTATCAGTAGATAGCTATAGATAGATGTACACAGATATTTGTTACTTTTTAAATTCCACATATAAATTATATTATATACTTTTGTCTTTGTCTAAGTTACTTTATTAAGCACATTATTTACTAGGTCCATTCAGGATGCTGAAAAACAATGTGCTATACTTTTTCATGGCTGAGTATTATTCCATTGCATATTTATAGAAACATCATATCTTCTTAAGTCCATAGTCTACTGTGGACTCTTGGATTGCTTTTCTGTCTGCATATTATAAACAGTGCTGTTGTGAACATTGGTTCTTCTCAATTTAGGGTGTTTTTCCCAGATTTTTCCTAGGAGAGGTATTACTTGGTGATATTGTTGTTAACATTTAGGTTTTAAACAAATCTGAATACTGTTTTCCAAAGAAGTTTTACCAGTTTACATTACTACTTAGAGTATACAAGAGATTTCATACCTCCACATCTTCTCCAACACTTAATATTTGTAGACTTTTTGATAATAGCCATTTGACCAGAGTGAAGTGATACCTCATTGTGGTTTTGATTAGCAATTATGTAATAATTAGTAATGTTGTGCAAATTTTTTACTTGCCTGTTACTTATCTGTAAGTTTTCATTGGAGAAAAACAAACTCAGGTATTCTGCTCTTGTTTTTGATTGGGTTTTTGTTTTTCACATTGAGTTGTGAAACCTAAATCCATGTTACATTTATTAACCTACATCTATTAACCCATGGTCACTTGCATTGTTTTCAAATATGTTCTCCAATTACACAGGCAGTATTTTCATTTCATTGAGAGTGTCCTTAGCTGTGCATAAATTTTCAAGTTTATTTAGGTCCCACTTGCTTATTTTTGCTTTTGTTCTTTTGCCTTAGGAGACTGATATAAGAAAATATTCCTATGATATATATCCAATAGTGTATTACCTATATTCCCTTCTAGCAGTTTTATAGTATCAGGTCTTACATTTAGCTCCTTAATACACTTGGAATTTATTTTTGTATATGATGTCAGGGAATGCTCTCATTTCACTGTTTTACGTGTAGAAGTCCAGATTTCCCAACACCATCCATTGATTTGACTGTCTTTTATCCATTGTGTACTCTTGCTTCTTTTGTCATAGATTCATTGTTCATAGGTGTGTGGAAATATTTCTAGGCTCACTATCTGTTTTTATTGATTATATCTCTGTGCCAATGCCATACTCTTTTTATTACTGTAGGTTTAAAGTATAGTAAGGTATCTGGGAGGGTTATACCTGCAGATTTGTTGTTTTTTCTCAAGATCATTTTGGCAATTTTTAATGGTTTCATGTAAAACTTAGAGTTATTTATTTTCTGGTTCTGTGGAAAATACTACAGCTTCGTAACAGGAATTGCAATAAATCTGTAGGTTTCTTTGTGTAGAACGGCCATGTTAACAATATTAACCCTTTCAATCCAAGAGCACAAGGCATCTTTCCATTTCTTTGAATCATTTTTAATTTCTTTGTAAATGTTTTTTTTAATTTTCAGTGTGTAGGTCTTTCATATATGTGGTTACATTTATTCCAAGACATTCGGGGGAAAGTGGTTTTAAATTTTATTGATTTCAGCATCCATTTTATGGTATCTCATTATTAATGTGTAGAAATTCAAGAGACTTCTTTACATTAATCTTGTACCCTGCTCCCTTGATGAAATTATTTGTTGTTCATAATAGTCAGCTTGGAGACCTTAGAACTCTGTATGTATATTGTTATGCCTACAGTCATGGTGAGAATTTTGCCTCTTTCTTTCCATTTTGTGTTTCTTTTTCTTGTTTTTCTTTTCCTTTTCCTTTCTTCTTTTAGTATTGAACAGAAATGGTGAGAGTAGGAATCATTGTCTTGTTCACAAATTTACCCAGAATGCTTTCAACCTTTCCCCTGAGTATTATAAATTGTTATAAATAGCCTTTAGTATGTTGAGAGATGTTCCCATTGTACTCACTATCATGAGAATTCTGATGATGAATGTATGTTGAAGTTTGTCAAATGCTTATATTTTTTGTATTGACATAGTTTTGTGAATTTTGTCCTTCCTTTATAAGATATGTGTCATGCTGCTTGACTTGTGTATTTTGAACCATCCTTGTGACTCTGGAAGGAATCCAATTGATCGTCGCGTATAATCCTTTCTAAGTATTCCTGGATTCATTTGTTGATGTTTTTCGAGGTTTTTTGAATGTATATCCTCATTCATTAAGGATTTTGGATTTTCATTTTCTTTTTTTTTTTGGTAGTGTCTTTGACTGTTTTTGTTATCAGAGTAATGTTGGCCTCATAGAATAACATTGGGAATTTTCCTTCCAACTTCATTTTTTAAAATAGTTGGTGGGAAAGATGTTTTACTGAAGGTATCCAGGCATTTTGTTCAAGGGGTGTTTCTAAAATTATACATTTATTGAACATATACTGATTGCTCTTTTCATGTTCTCAGTTTTCTCTTTATTCACTGTTGATGGGCTGTACATTTCTAGAAATTTGTCCATTTCCTTTAGGTCATCCTGTTTGTTGTCACGTAACAGCTCATAGTGCTTTCATAAACTTTTTTTGTATTTGTGTAATATCAGATATTATTTCTACTATTTTATTTCTTATTTTGTTTCAGTCCACTCTCTGTATTTCTTGATAAGCCTGGCTAAATGCTTACCTGTTTGTTAATATTTTCAATAAAAATTAAAGCTTTTGATTTTATGATTAGTAATTTATTTTTCAATTTTATTTTATATATTTTCAACATAATCATTAAAGATTTCTCATTCAACTGCCTTTGGGTTTTGTTTGTTCTTATTGTTATTTTGGGTGGTATGTTTGGTCCTTTCTATGAGGTTTTTCTTGTTCCTTGTAGAAGTCCTGATATGTTGTAAACTTCCCTCTTAGATTTGTCTTTGCTGCATCACATACGTTTTATGAAGCTGTGTATTCATTGTAATATGTCTCCAAGTATGATTTTATTACCTCTTTGATTTCATCATTGAACGGGTTTTATTTTATTTATTGTGAATGTGGTTTGACCTCATGTTTGTGCTTTTCCTATACTTCTTTCTAAAGTTGAAGCACAGTTTCTTACTTTTGTGTATGGAAAAATACTTGCTGTAATCTATATTTTCTTAAAGTTCCTGAGGCTCATTTCATGACATAGTCTGTCATTTATTCCTTATCTAACATCCTGTGCACACTTGAAAAGTTCTGCTTTTCTGATGCAGTGTCCAATAGCTCAGTTAGGTTCAAATGATCTAATATGCTATTAAGATCTCTATTTCCTTACAGATATTCTTTCTGGATAATCTGGCTATCAGAATAGTGAAGTGTTAAACTCATCTACTATTATTGTTTTATAATGAATTGATTCTTTACTGTCTACTAAATTTCATTTTATACTTAGGATCTACGGTGTTGGGTCCATATACAATTTAATGAGTGTAATACACTATTTTTGTTCATCTCATTTTCTTTATATAATCTCATATTTTTTTCATTTTGGCCCCTATTTTAAAACGTATTTTGTATGAGGAGAGCATTGCAATCTGCACTTTCTTTCCATTTCCATGGGATATCTTTTCCATTTATTTCCAGAGTATGTTTATCTTACACCATAAAGTGAGACTTTTGGGGAGCGAGGCAAAGATGTTGAAGTAGGAAGATGCTTATAGCTAACCCTTTCCCACAAATGCAACAACAATCACTTCCACAGACCCACTCAGCTAACCAGAGAACCTGCAGAAATCTGACAGAATATTGTCCTCTTCAATAGATAAAGATGTGAATAATCTGGTAGGAGAAAAGGAAGAAAGAAAGAAGAAAAGGCAAAACAGAGTGGGACAGGTCTGACAGAGAGGGAGCAGCAAAGAAGGACTTTTGCTCATTCACTGTGTCTCCCCTCTACAACTGAGAGATCAGCAGGATGGAGGGGGAGCCTCCAAGGCTTGGACATGTACATAGTGTAGGTTGACTGACATAATTAAGTTAAACAGGCACAAAGGATCCCTGTAATACTCAGCCAAAAATGCAACCCAGAAGTTGGGGGCCGGGCCAAGCTGCCCAAGCAGGGTGGTAGTTGGGGATGGCTGCGCTGTGGCAGCCCAGGGGAATGGAGTTGGCTTTGTGTCATGGCTGTGGGTGCACAGGGCAGAACAACCTGGGCCCTCCATAAAACACCTGGGCAGATGTGCCCTGTGGATGGAAGGGTGCATTCCCCATCTCTGAAATTTACAAACGTTTCTAGGTGAAGAGAGCTGGGGCTCAAACAGAGACACCATACCCTCTAGTGCTTTACACTGAGGTGGTAGTGGGCACAAAACCTGCATCTACACCTAAGGACATAGCAGCCTCAAGGGCAAGACCGAGACTTGTCTACAGCCTGAGGCAGATAGGAACATACTGGCTGTTTCCTCAGAGAACTTGTCTGACAAGACAAACAAGGAGCTGGATTTTGGCCCAGACCAGGGACAGGGCTGTTCCTCAGTCTTCCTTGAGCCCACTTCTTGTGTGCAAATTCGAGGCAGAGTGTATAGTGGCACAGAGCAGCAAAGTGATCGGCCACCTGATGGGGCAGATGGCCCCTCTAATTTTGGGCAGGGATACAGCCCCTGACCATGGTGCTGGAGAGGTCATGATGCTCAATTCTGCCTGGTCAGTCTCCAACATCAGACTGCAGCATCAGGCAGGGCATTGAAAATTCAGCCCAGAGTAAAGAGAGCTTCATCAGAACCAGTGTTGGGTGTAGGAGCAATCTGATTGCTGACATGCCCTGGGAGCAGCACAGATGAGGGCTCCAATGGAGGGCCTCTGGGAATAACAAGCTGGGCTTCCAAATCAGGATTAATAAAGAAAGAATTCACACTAAAAGTTCACAGTCTCCAGGAGGACAATGAACACCCCATTATATTAATCAGTTTTTACCTGTTCCATTTTATATTACCCTCTTAATTTTTACTTCTTCTTGAATTATATATACTCCCATTTTAATCCCTTTGAAATTTTTTAAAATATTTTTATTATTGTTGTTTTTCCAGACTCTGCTTCAAATTCCTTTTCTTTTATTCATTATAAAATGCCTTCAAAGATTCATTTCTCCCTTCTTAAAAAATCTTTATCTCTCTCTCTCTTTTTTCTCTTTTCTAAGTTGTATAACTACATAGGCATTAAGTAGATAAACTAATTTAGGACCACAGTAGATAACTGATACTCCATAAACCACAGCACCAGAGAGTTAGTAGAAAATTGAAGAAGCAGAGAAACCATTCCCAATTAAAAGATCAAGAGAAATCCCCTGAAAGAATGATCAGTGAAACAGACATTTATATCCAACTAGATCAAGATTTCAAAAATGGAGTGATCAAATTACTGAAGTAAATAAAAGTGATAGTTTTTAGAGATACAAAATATGTCAAAAATGAAATGGAAGCTATAAAGAAGAGATGAGTAAAATAGGTAAACACGTTGACTGAGATGAGGAATGATCTAAAGGTGTAGCAAAGCTGACTAGATAATGCAGAGGAATGGATTAGTGACTTAGAAGACAGGACAATAGGAAGGACCCAATCAGAAGAGCTATAAGAGAAACAAAGAGAAACAAACAAGAAAAGCAAAAGGGACCTATGGGATAAATGATAGCATGCCAATTTTGGCATGATAGAAGTCCCAGAATGGGAAGAATGATCAAAGGGGATTGCAAAGTTTTTTGTAGAAATCACAACTGAGAACTTCCAAAAATTAAAGAAGGAATCAGATATCCAATTACAGGAAGCTCAGAGTGTCCCAAACAGGAAGAACACAAATACACCCACACCAAGACATACAATTAGAATGGCAAGAGTAAAGGATAAATATATGATCCTAAAGACAGCAAGAGAATAGTAAAGTCTGTGTTACAATGGAATCCCCATAAGCCTACCAGCTGATTTCTCTACACTAGTACTACAGCCCAGGAGGGAGTGACAAGATATATTCAAAGTCCTGAATGAAAAAAAATTATATACTGTAGGATAGTTTGACCAGCAATACTATACTCTTTGGTAGAAGTAGAAATAAAGGATTCCACAGACAAGAAAAAGCTTCAAGAGTTAGCAATATTAGACCCATGCTATAAGAATTATTGAAAGGTCTTCTCTAAAAACAAAACCAGCAGGATGCTACAGAAATGTGAAAATCACACCTGGAAATGTGATAACTCATGAATTACAAATAAAATAAACACAAAATTTTAAAACAAGACATACAAATCATTGAGAGTGGGAAAGGGAGGCAGGAAAATAGAGAATTTATTTTTTTTTTGGTCTTTCATTTTAAAATTTTTTGTTCTTGGTAGGATGGGTTTGAGATCATGTTGCTGTCCGTTTAATAAAAGCAGTTATAGTAATGGTCTAATGGACTTATAAAAAGGGTAACAGGAAGAAAATAACTTATCAGGGATTCACAAAAACAAAATAAATTTCATGATAATACAAAGGAAAATGACCAAACCATAAAAGGAAGATGAAAGGAACAAAGAGGAAATAAAAAATCAACTGCAAAGAAAAGGTCAATTTGGCAATAAACACAAGCCTATCATCAATTATTGTAAATGTTAATGGACTAAATGCTCCAGTCGAAAGTCATAGAATGGCAGGCTGGATAATAAAGCAAGAATCTTCAATATACTGCATACAAGAGACCCACTCCAGAGACAAGGACACATATTGATTGAGAGTGAAAGGATGGAAAATGGTATTCCATACAATAGGAAAAGCCAAAAAACAGGTGTTGCATTACTGATTTCAGACAGAATATTCTTTAAAATAAAGGCCATAAAGAAAGATAAAGGACATTTTATAATGATTGAAAGAGTGATACAATATGAGGATAGCACACTCGTTAATACATATGCACCAAATATAGGAGCACCTAAGTACATAAAATAATTACTAACAGATATAAAAAGGGAGTCATATTTGTAGATACCAACACTGCATTAACATCACTGGACAGATCTTTAAGACAGAAAATAAATTAGGCAACAGAAAAATCAAATAATACAATAGAAATATTACACTTGGTGGATTTTTCAGAGCATTGCAACCCCCAAAACAGGATACACATTCTTTTCAAGTGCACGTGGAACATTTACCAGGATTCATGATGTACTTGGGCAAAATAGAAACCTCAGCAATTTTAAGAAGGTAGAAATTACCTCAAGCATCTTTAATGACCACAATGCCATGAAGCAAGAAATCAAAAACAGAGAAACAAAGGAGAACAAAGGAAAACATGGGGATTAAAAAATATGTTATTAAAAAACCAATGGATCAACTAAGAAATCAAAGCTGCAATGTAAAAGTACATTGAGACAAAAGTTAATGATAGCAAAATCCCACAAAATTTATGGGACACAGCAAAAGGAGTGCTGAGAGGGTAGTTTATAGTGATACAGGCTTTCCTCAAAAAAGAAGAACAAACAAAAATGCACAATTTAACCCACCAGCAGAATGAATTCTGAAAACAAGCCAAAAAAAAAACAAACAAAACAAAAAACCAGCAGAAGGAAGGAAATCATCAATATTGGGGAGGAAATAAATAAAATAGGGGTTAAAAAGACCATAGGAAAAAAGTCAACCAATCCAAAAGCTGGTTTTTCCAAAAAGTAATTAAAATCGATGAACCTCTGGCCAAACTCAAAAAGAAGAAAGGAGAGAGAGCACAAATTAGCAAAATAAGAAAGGAGAATGGAGAAATTGCACAAAAAAAAAAGAAATACAGAATATCATATCAGAATATTATGAAGACTGTATGGTACCAAACTGTATAGAAGAGATGGACAAGTTTCTGGAAAGACACTGTCCACCAAGACTGAATCAA
Organism: Vicugna pacos; assembly: GCF_048564905.1. NCBI lineage: Eukaryota > Metazoa > Chordata > Mammalia > Artiodactyla > Camelidae > Vicugna > Vicugna pacos. The sequence goes on from NW_027328741.1 coordinate 28,739,627, forward strand.
GAAGAAACTGACCCCTTGAACAAACAGAGCACTAGAAATGAAATCAAAATAGCAATATGAAAACTCCCTACAAATAACTGTCCAGGACCGGATTGATTCATGGAAGAATTCTACCAAACAACCAAAGAAGAACTCATACCAGTTCTTCTCAAACTCTTCCAGAAGATTTAAAAGGAAGGAATACTCCCAAAGACATTCTATGAAGCCACAATCACCCTGATACCACAACCAGGCAAAGGCACTACCAAAAAAGAGGATTATAGGCCAATATCACTGATGAACACAGACGTCAAAATCCTCACCAAAATAGTAGCAAATAGAATCCAACAACATAGAAAAAAGATTATATATCATGACCAAGTGGGGATCATGCCAGGGATACAAGGGTGGTTCAACTTATGAAAATCTATCAATGTAACACAGCACATCAACAAGAGAAAGGACCAAAACTGCATGATCATCTCAATAGATGCAGGAAAAGCATTTGATAAAATTCAACACACACATATGGTAAAAATTCTCACCTTGTGGGCATAGAGGGAATATATCTCATGATCATGAAAGCTATAGATAACAAACCTACAGCCAGCATAGTACTCAAAGGTGAGAAAGTCAAATTCATCCTACTAAAATCTGGGACAATAAAAGGATGCACACTACCATGAATCATACTCAAGATATACTTGGAAGTCCTAGCCACAGCAATCAAATAAGAAAGAGATGAAAAAGGGATGCAAATTGGAAAGGAAGAAATAAAAGTCTAAATATATGTAGATAATATTTTACTATTTATTAAAATCCCTACAATATCCAGAATTAATTTTCTACGGCTGATCATATAATTTAGCAAGGTAGCATGTTACAAGATTAAGGTGGAAATATCAGTGGCATTTCTTAACGCTAATGATTCAGATAATACTATAGAGCAACAGTCAACATGACAGCACTGTATTGGAAGATAAACATACATAAAGGCCAATGGCACAGAATAGAGAGTCCAGATATGAACCCAAAAACGTTTGGTAAATTAATCTTAGAAAAAGGAGGCAAGAAATTACAATAGAAAAGAGATAGGCTCTTTAGCAACTGGTGCTTGGAAAACTGGACAGCAGCATGTAATTCAATGAAGCTAGAACACTCCCAATGAAGCTAAAACAACATACACAAAAATAAACTCAGTCTGGATCAAAGACTTAAACATAAGACAAAATACAATAAACCACCAAGAGGAAAATATACGGAAAATGTTATCTGACAAAAGTGTCGAAAAACTTCTCGGGGAAGAAATAAAAGCAAGAAAAAACCAATGAGACCTAATGAAATTTACAAGCTTCTGCACAGTAACGAAACTGGAAGTAAAACAAAAAGACAACATACGGAATGGGAAAAATATTTGCATATGAAACTGTCAAAGACTTGATCTCCAGAGTATATAAGAAGCTCATCCAACTGAATAAGAAAAAATATACCCAATCCAAATTTGGGCAGAAGACCTAAACAAGCGATTCTCCAAGGAAGACATACAAATGATCAAAAGGCACATCAGAAAATGCTCAATATCACTTATTATCAGAGAAATGCAAATCAAAACTGCAATGAGGTATCACCTCACACCAGTCAGAATGGCCATCATTCAAAAATCCACAAATGACAAATGCTGGAGAGGCTGTGGAATAAAGGGAACCCTCCTTCACTGCTGGTGGCAATGCAGTTTGGTGCAGCCACTGTGGAAAGCAGGATGGAGATTCCTCAAAATCCTAGGAATAGACATCATATAACCCAAGAATCACGTTCCTGGGCATAAATCCAGAAGGAACCCTACTTTAGGATGACACCTGCACCCCAATGTAATAGCCAACATTATTTACAGTAGCCAAGACAAGGAAACAGCCTAAATGCCCATCAACAGTTGACTAGATAAAGAAGAGTTGGTATATTTATGCAATGGAATAGTAGTCTTATCAAGTGACAACATATTGCCATTTTCAGCCACATGGATGCTCTTGGAGAAAATCAGTCTATGTGAAGTAAGCCAGAAATAGAAAAAAAAATACCATATGAGAAGGCTCATGAGTGGAATTTAAAAACAAAATTAAACCAAACAAAAAACGCATGAATACAAAACAGATATAGACTCGTAGGCCGAGTATACAAAGTTTTGGTTGCCAAGAGGGTTGGGTGTGGGAAGAGATAGGCTGGGAGATCAAAATTGTAACATAGATAAACAGGATTGTACTGTATAGCACAGGGAAATACATAAAAGATCATACGGCAGCTCACAGGGGAAAAAATGGGACAACAAATATATATATGTTCATTGTAACTAAAAAATTGTGTTCTACAATGGAATTTGAGACAACCTTTTAAAATGAACAAAAATCAATAAAAAAGTGAAAAAAAAAAAACATGACCCATTAACAGTGTTAATATATATTGGAGAGAATAACAACTATGCAAAAGAATAGTCAAACCAAAAATTTTGTTTTGGTTTCTTTTTAAGATAAGCAAAATCAAAAAGCCTCTAGCCAGGTGCATCATGAAGAAAAGAGAGATGCTCCAAAGAAAAATGTCAGAAATAAATGTGGAGAAATAACAATTGTTCCCTCAGATATATAAAGAAGGGATTATTTTGTCAACACTTACATGCCAGTAAACTGGACAACTTAGAAGAAATAGACAAATGTCTAGAAAGAGACAGGGATAAGGAGAAACATATAATTTGATCAAGCTGTTTACTAGAACAAAGAAAGAATCTGCATTTAAAAAATCGTTAAATAGGAGTACAGATTTAAACACCTCCCACGGAAAATTGTACAAAAATACAAAGCAGAACTTATACTCTTCAAACTATTCAAAACTGGTGAAGATGTGGGAAACTCACAAATTAATTCTATGAAGCTTTCATCACCCTGATAGCAAAGCCAACAAACAAAGTACAGGCAAAGAGAATTTCAAGCCAATATCTTTGATTGATATAGATGCAAAAATTCTACAAAATATTATTACCAAACAAAATCCAGCCATACCTAAAATGAATTATACAGCATGATCAACTTTAATTCACTGCAGGGTCATAAGAGAGGTGGAACATACATGAAATCAATCAGTTCGATTCAGCACATTAAAAAAAGAAACAGGGAAAGTGACGTGGTCATCCCAATAAATCCATAAAAATCATTTCACAAACTTCAACATTTATTAATTAAAATAGCAACAATAACAGCACAAAAAAAAACAACAGACAAAACAGCAAAAACAGAAACCTCTTACCAAAGTAGGATTCAGGAAATATATCTCAACCTAGCTAAAGTCATTAATAACAGATACACAGACAACATAATATGCAAAAGTGAATAAATGAAAGTCAAATTAAGGAATAAGAAAAGGATGCCCACTCTCACCATTTATATTAAACAGAGTATGGTAATTCTCTAGCAAAAGCAATGGACAAGAAAAAAGATATTCAGCTTGGACTGAATGAAGTAAAACTGTTATTTTTGATGGCATGATAATCTATATAGATATCCCTACAGATTCTCCACACCAAAACAACTAAAACTAATAAAGACATTTAGCAAAGTAGTATGATTCATGATTAATATATAAAAACAGTCAGATTTCTTTACACTAACAATGAAATATTCCATAATTTTAAAAAATCCATATGATATCAGATCAAAAATGAAAAACCTATGGAAAAACCAAGATAATAAAATCTATAGGACACTGATAAAAATTTATAAATGATGCAAAGAAATGGAAAGAAATCTCAAGGTCTTAGTTTAGAGGAATTAATATTGTTAAAATATACATAATACAAAAGATGTCTACAGATATAAAGTGATTCAGATCGATCTACATGATATTTTCCACAGAAATTAAAACAGTCCTAAGATTTGTATGGAACTGCAAAATTACCAGAACTGTAAAAGTAACAATGAGGAAAAGGAACAAAGATGGAGTCATAACCCATAACCCTCCCAGATCACAGAATATATTACAAAAACAGCAATCAAAACAGCACAATACTGGAAAACAAACAAACATCTATATCACTGGAAGAGAACACAGAGGCAGAAATAAAACATCACATCTATGGTCAAATAAACTATGAAAAAGGAAAAAAATATACAAAGCCTAAAAGAAAGTTTTAAGCAAGTGATGTTGAGAAAGCTAGACAGCTACATGTAAATCAATGAAATTAGAAAACTCCCTCACACTGTACAAAATTAAACTCAAAATGTTTTAAATATCTGAATGTAATACATGACACAATAAAACTACTCGTATCTCAAAAAGTCAAAACAAGACATAAATTGTAGCGAAACTTTCTTATTTCAATCTCCCAAGCTGAAAACTATAAAAGCAAAATAAACAAATAGATCCTAATTAAACTTAAAACCTTCTACACACCAAAGTAAACAATATGGAAACATAAAATTCCAAACGGGAGAAAAGATTAAGAAACTATGCAATCAACAAGAGGCTAATTTCTAAAATACACAAATTGTTCATACAACTCCATTTCAAAAATCTACAAACTCAGCCAGAAAATGAGCAGAAGGCAATTCTCTAAAGACACACAGATGACAATCAGAAACATAAAAACATGCTCACATAGCTAATCATTATACAAATGCAAGACAAAAAAATAATGGTTTACCTCACACTAGTGAGAAGGGCTGTCATCCAAATGTCTACAAATAATAAAAACTGGGGAAGTTGTGGAGAAAAAGGAACACTCCAACGCTGTTGGTGGAAATGGAAATTGGTGCAAGCACTTTAGAAACAGTATGGAAGTTCCTTTAAATAATTAAAATAGACCTATCATATGACAAAGAAATCCCACTCCTGGGCATATAAAGCATAAAACCTGAAAACAAAGAATCCTAGAGTAAAAAAATAGAAGTACACTCTGACAATGGACTTAAGTTGATTGTACGTATGTCTCCTCTGGCAAGGGAAGCAGAAGCAAATCTAACAAAATTTGATTGTATCACTCTAAACAGATTTACACTGCAGAAGAAATGATCAATATAATGAAATGTCAACCAACATAAAGGAGAATATATTTGCAAGTGATATTTTCCAATCAAGTGTTAATATCCAAATATATGTCAAACTCTTACCCCACAACAACAACAAAAAAGGCCAAATATTCCAATTAAAAAAATGTCCGTAGGAACTGAATAGATAGATCTGAAACAATTATCTGTAGAAAACAAAGAGTTGGCTAAATGACACATGAAAATATGTTCAGAGTTATAAATTATAAGGAAAGTCATAAACCAAAAATGAGACAAGACCTCACACTTGTCAGAAGGTTCTCATCAAAAAGAAAAGTAATAAATGTTGGTGAGATTGTGGAGAAAAAGTAACACCGTGGACACTGTTGATAAGAATGCAAAATATTGGATCAATTGCATATAAACATCAAATTTTCTTCATCCATTTTTCTGTCAAGGGATGTTGGATTTTTAGGCTCCTGTCTGAAGACTCTAGAGAATAAGCCCATGGGCTGAACTGATAAACAAGCTGTGAGGAATTTCACATATTCAGGCTGGATAAGAAATGGCCTGCTCATTGTATCCAGTATGGATGGCTCTATGGCCTATGCTGGGTAAGATCCTCAGAGGAGGACAACCTAAGACAGGCACAGACAGCTGGATAAGAGATGGCCTACTTAATGAAGTTCTGTGATGAACTTTAAAGCAATCCTTAATCATTTAACATCCTGTGCTTACTGCAGGAGAATGAGGACATAAATAGTTTAAGATTATTAACATTGTTATAACTTAGATGTTATGTGAGGCATTGTGCAAGTCCTATATAAACCCTTTTTCTAAGAATCAATAAAAAGAGAACTGCTCCGCTGCTCTCCACACCGTGTTTGTGTGTATATGATATCGTGCCACTGACAGGGTTAATTTAATTTTTTAGGAGTATCTTAAAAGTATGTTGCATTATATACAATGCTTTTTTTGCACTTATTGAAATGATTATGTGAGTTTTATTTCTCATTCCATTAGTGTGGTATGTCACCTTTATTGATTTGAATATTTTGAAGTATCCTTAAACCCAGGGATTAATCCCTTTAGTCATTTAAGTGTGTGATACAATAAAAGTGTTGTTGAATTCATTTTGCTTGTGTTTTGTTGAGAATTTTGGCACATATTTTCCTCAAGGATAATAATCAATATTTTACATCTAATGTCCTTTCTAGCATTTTTATCCAAATACAGCTGACATCATAAAACAAGTTTGGAATCTTTCACCCCCTTCAAGTTCTTGGAAGACTTTTGGAAGAATTGGTGAAAAATTGTCTTCAAATATATGACAGAATTCGCCAGGAAAGTCATCTTGAAATTTTTTTCTAGTTTGGGGGGTTTGGATTACTGATTTACTCATACACACTTTTCCTCTGTTTAACTTTCTAATTTCTTCTTTATTCAGTATTGGAAGACATATGTTTCTGAGAATTTGTCTTTTGTTCTAGGTCATTCAAATCGTTGGCTAGTGGTAATTTCTTATGATGCTATGCATCTCTACAACATCAGTGGTTATATCGTCTCTATTATTTCTAATTTTATTTGAGTTTTTATTTTCTTAACCAACATAAACATTTGTCATCTTTATGTTTAAAGAAACAGACTTTGGTATTTTTTTATCTTTTCAATTGTTTCTCTTGTTATTTGCCTTACTCTCAGTAGTTCAATTTTCTTCTTTATTCTTTCTGTTTTCTCCTAGATTCTTGATGTGTAAATTTTAGCAGTATGAATATTTGTAATTTTTTTATTATTAAATGTTATTTATTTATTTATTTACCTGTTTATTCATTTATTTATCATTGAAATATGCCATTTACAATGTGTCAATCTGTGGTGTATAGCATAGAGTCCCCTTACATGCATATATTTCTGTGCCTATAAAACATTACTTCACAGTATTTAACATACTGCCCTGTGTCATACAAAAGAAATTTTGAAAACGTCTATTTTTATATATAGTGGATAACATTTATAAGTCTATAGCTCTGAAATATACCCTCTTGCAACCCCTTTTCACAGTAGTCATAAAATTGTTTAGTAGATCTGCGAGTGTGTTTCAGATTTCTAGATGAAATAACAGTGTTCTCTTCCAAATATATTTTTAAGCTTCTTCATATATAATGTCTTGTATTATATTTCTTTCTTTTTCTGGCTTACTTCAATTAGAATGACACTTTTGGAGGACATTCATTTTGCTGCAAATGTCATTGCTTTATCATTTTTATCATAGAATATTTTTCCCTTATGTAAATATGGCATAACTTCTGTATACTGTCATCTGTTGTTGGACAATTGGGTTGCTTCCATGTTGTGGCTGTTGTATACAGCACTGCTAAGGACATTGGAGTTCAGGTGTCTTTTTGAAATAGGGTTCTTTTTGATATATACCCAGAAGTGGGATTGCTGGATCGTATGTTAAGTTTATTTTTATACATTAGAGGAATCTCCATTCTGGTTTCCAAAATGACTGAACCAAACTTCATTCCTTCCAACAGTGTAGGAAGTTTCCCTTTCTCCACAGCTTCCCCAGCATTTATTGTTTGTGGACTTTTGAATGATGACGATTGTGACTACTGTGAATTGATACTTCATTATAGATTTGAATTGCCCTTCTCTGATAATGATTGTGAGCATTTTTTTTTCATATATCTGTGTGGCATTTGAATGTCTCTATTGGAGAATTGCTTGTTTAGGGCTTCTGCATATTTTCAGATTGGGTTTCTTGATTTTTTTTATTATTATTAGGTTGTATGGAGTCTTTATATTTTGGAAATTAAGACTTTGTCAGTTGCATCACTTCTTAATATTTTCTTTAATCCTGTAGGTTGTCATTTTAATTTGTTTATGGTTCCCTTTGCTGTGCAAAAGCTTATAAGTTTTATTAGGTCCCATTTATTAATTTTGATCTTACATTCTTTCCCTGGATAGTCTATTCTAGGAGATGATTGCTGAGATTTATCTCAGAGTGTTTTGCCTATATTTCCTTCTAGGAGATTTACTGTGTCTTGCTTATATTTAAGTCTTCAAGCAATTTTGTGTTTATTCTTGTGTATGGATTGAAGGATTGTTCTAACTCCATTGCTCTGCATGCTCCTATCCAGTTTTCCCACCAGTTGGTGAAGAGATGTTTTTTCTCTGTCATATTACTGGCTACTCTGTCAAATCTTAATTGAACATAGGCCTTTAGATTTATTTCTAGGCTCTCTAATCTGTTCCAATGGTCCATATGCCTGTTTCTGTACCAATATCATGTCATTTTCATTATTGTAGCTCTGTAATATTGTATGGAGACCTGATGGGTTATTCCTCCAGCCTCTTTCTTTTGATTCAATATTGCTTTGGAAACTATGGATTTTTTATGAGTCTATGTAAATTTTGGGATGATTTGTTTCAGACCTAAAAAGAAATGTTTTGCATAGTTTGATAGGAAATCAAATTTTCTTGCCTGATGGTTGTGGCTAAGACTTCCAAGTCTCTATTGAATTGAAATTGTGAGAATGGGCAACATTTCCTTGTCTCATGTTTTTGTGAGAAGGGTTTCAGTTTTTCAACATTGAGTGTTTTGCTGGCTGTATATTTGTCAGAAATAGCTATTATTATGTTGAGATATGGTCCCTCTGTACACACTGTGATAAGAACTTTTTTTGCAGATAGGTGTTAAAAGTTTTCAAATGATTTTCTTCGCCTACTGAGATTATCATGTGGTTTTTTGTCCTCTCTTTTTTTGATATGGTGTATCACAATTGATTGATTGATTTGCATATGTTACACCATTATTGTGTTCCTGGGATGAACCAAATTTGATCATGGTGTATGATATTTTTTACATGCTGTTTGATTCTGTTTGTTAATAATTTCTTAATGACATTTACATCTATGTTTATCAATGATATTGGCCTATAGTTTTCTTTTTAGGTAGTGTCTTTGGTTTTGTTATCAGGTTGATGTTGGCCTTATGGTGTGAGTTTGGGTGTACTCTCTCCATATCAAACTTTTGGAAGTGTTTGAGGAGGACTGGTATGGATTTTCCTTTGTATGTTTTGTCAAATTCCCCACTGAAGCTATTTGGGTCTGAATTTTTGTTTGCAGAGTTTTTTTATTTTATTGATAATACTATTCCATTTCTTGTGATCTGTCTATTCAAATGTTCAGTTTCTTCTTGATGCAACAATGGTGGGCTGAATGTTTCCTGAAACTTCTCCATTTCTTCTAGGTTTTCCAGTTTGTTTCCATGCAGTTGCTCATGGTATTCCCTAAAGATATTTTGCAAATTTCATGTACTCTTTGTATTTTCCCCATTTTCATTTCTTATGTCATTTGTGTTCTCTCTCTTTTCATGTTGGTGAGCCTGTACTGAGTTTTGTCAGATTTGTTGACTATTTCAAGAAACAGTTTGATTGATTTTTTCTATTTTTTAATCTTTAATTCAATTCTTTCTCCCTTGATCTTTATTTTCCCACTTTCTGCTCATTTTTGGTTTTGTTTGCTCTTCCCTTAATGATTAGTTTAAATAGAATGTTAGATTATTTTTTGAAATTGCTCTTCTACCTTGAGGCGGACTTTTTCACTATGAACTTTCCTCTTAAGCCTGCTTTAACTTTATTCCATAGAGTTTGTGTAGTGTTGTGTCATATTTCTCAAGATATTTTTAAATTTTTTCTTTTAATTCATCACATCTCCCCCTTGCTTTAGTACCATGTTTTTTAATTTACATGCTGTCATTTTTCTCTCTATTTTTCTGTGATTGATTTCTAATTTCATGGTATTATACCCAGAAAAGATGATTGAAATAATTTTTATCTTCTTAAATTGCTTGAAGCTTCTTTTGTGCCTCAGTACATAAACTTTCCTAGAAAATGTTCCATGTGCACGGGAAAATAATTTATATTCTGTTTTGGGGAGTAGTGTTTTGAAAATATCAACCAAATCCAATTATTTTATCATATCTTTTAGTATCTTTGTTCCCTTATTAATTTTCTGTCTGAAAGACCAGTCTAGTGATGGTAATGGGGAGTAATATTCTTCTACTGTGATTGTGCTCCTATCAATTTCTCCCTTTTTATATATTAGTATTTACTTTATCTATTTAGGTGCTCCTATATTGAGTGCATATATATTAATGAGTATATTACCCTCATTTTGTATGGCTCCTTTAATCATTATATCATGTCCTTGTTTATCTTTCTCTATGGCCTTCTGATAAAGTCTATTTTGTGTGAAGTCAGTACTGCTAGTCCTGTTTTCTTGTCATGTGCATTTGCATGGAATATATTTTTCCATCTTCTGGCTTTGAATTGAAGTGTGTTCCTCTTTCTAAATTGGGCCTTTTTTATGCTTCATAATGTAGGGTCTTGTGATATTATCCCATTTGACAATATACATCTTTTGATTGAAGCACTAAGTTCATTAACAATTGTAACAATTATTGTTAAACTGGTGTTTATTTCCATTTTGAACTTCATTTTCCATTTGATTTGGTATTTCCTTTCTGTTCATTTCTTTTTCTTTTTGTGGCTTTGTAAGTTTTCTTTTATTATCTTGCTTTTTTTCTGTCTGTGTGACTTCATTGTAAGATTTTGACTTATGGTTACCCTGTTTTGTATGTATATTCACCCATTACTATATCTGTTTATATTAACTGAAAGGAATACAAATTCAAACGCATAATACAGAGAACAGAAACAAGGAGAAAATTCTCTGTTTTGCCTGTTTCACTCTCTGACACTTAAAAATTTTGATGTCCTGTTTTACAACAACATGCTTATTGTGTTGTAAGTCATTTTAGCTATTGCCTTTCTAGTTATGCATTTCCCCTTTCTATAGCATCCTACTTCTTTATTTTTAGAGATGTTTCATTATTTCTTTTTCTGTTGCTAAATCCTTTAAGTATTTGCTTTTGTGGAGATTATTTATCTCTCCTTCTATTCTAAAGGGTAGACTTGCTTGATATATTATCTTAGGTAACAGCTTTCTTTCATTCTGGACTTTGAATATGTCTTGCCACTGCCTTCTGACTTTTGTATTTTGTGGGAAACGTGTTTAAAAATATAAAGTATATAATTATATATATGTAAAGAATAACTAAAAATGAAGTTAACAAATAAGGAGAAAACCTATACATTAAAAAATAGAAAACATTGATGAAGGAAATTAAAATTGATCCAAAGAAATGAAAAGACCTCTTATGTTAATGATGTGAAACAATGTGGTTGAAACAACCATACTACACAAAGGAATCTACATTTAGTGTGATTCATGTAAAAATACACATGAGATTTTTCCATTAAATAGAACAAATAATTTCAAAATTTATATGTAACCACAAAGATCTTGAGTTGCCAAAATAATCTTGAAAAATGGTATTAAATATCATAGTGTAAAATTTTCTGATGTTAAGCATTCCTACAAAGCTTTAGTAACTTAAACAACATGATACTGGCTCAAAAACTGACACCAATCAGAAGACTAGAATAGAGCAACCAGATATAATCCCTCACACCTATGATCAATTAACCCATGAAAGCAGAAGCAAGAGTAAGAAATGAAGAAAAGAGACTCTCCTCAATAAGTAGTGCTGGGGAGATTGAACAAGTGAAAGATAGATTAGGGTATTTCCTCACATTGTATACAATCAGTAGGCCAATATTTGGTTTATTTATTATTTTCACTTATATTTCTTACACCTGTAATATATTGATCTATGTTTAAAACTTTTATTTCACTTATCAAATGTATTCCTATTGTATTCTTTTTGGTATAAATGTACACACAATTGTTTTCCTAATTTCTCTTTCTGATTAGGTGTTGTTACTATATAAAAATGCAATGGATATTTGTATATAGATTTTGTATTCTGCAAGTTTACTAAGTTTGTTCATTATTTCTAATAGTCACTGGGGGATTGTATGGAGTTTTCTACGTACAATTATGTCATCTGTAAAAATTTTACTGCTTGCTTACAAGTTGAATGCTTTTTATATTTCTTCTTGCCTTGTTTTTCTGGCTAGAACTTCTAGTAGTGTAACTTTGGACTTGCGAGAATGAGCTACTTTCTCTTATTACTGGACCAGAGGAAAATCTTCCTGTATGTGAACATTAAACTTGAAGTTAGTCATGGGTTTTTCACATACGACTTGTATTATGTTTAGTCATCTAGAAAGAATTTGCTAAATTTTTTTTTAAAAAGTTAAGATAAGAACTGTGAATAATTTTCCTACATATTTTTGATTGTTATTTTTGAATTCTTTGTTATTTAAGGGATGGTATCACATTTATTGATTTGTGTATGTTAAATAAAATTTCTGAATCAGGACTAAATCCAACTTAATGATATTTTATATACTTATAATATGCCGTGAATTCAGCTTACTATTATTTACTTAAAATGGAATATACACATACTAATGGAAAAATATACATTGTAGCTTGACTGAATATTTCTTTATTTAAAAATTTTATCTCTCTTTTTGAATTTGGCTTATGTTTAATGGAATTTATGTCTAAATAAAGAATACAAATTTTTGGTAGAACTTCATTTACTACTGTTTAATGATACAGTACCTAGCTATTATTAACAATTATTGTAAAAATCACTTGCCTAAAAATGACACATTATACTAAAAATGCCTACTGTTTCAGGATTGAGAAACATATTGCTTCCTAAAATGCATTAAGTGGTCTTTTCAACCCCAACCCACATATACTGTTATTTCTTTGTTTTTGATTGTTTGTTTTCCCCTAAATGGAGTCACTGTCAATTGAACCCAGGATCTTGTGTATAAGTGTATTTATCAACAACATTTTGGAACACTTAACAGAAGCCTCAAGATTACGGATCATAAAGATGACAAGAAAATTTATTCCTTCTAGGGACTGAAAATCCTCTGAGTGAAAGAATGGCAAAAGTAAACTTTTGTAAGTATAAGATTTTCTGTATTGTAATTTTAAAGTAGAATACTAAATTACATTTGTTTTACTTATAGCTCTGAATTACAATTTAAAACAAAAATAATCCACTTTGGGATTTCTTAAATTTGATTCATTATATGAATCTAGTTTTATTTCACAAATATTTACCGTTTATTTATAAACATAACAAATACACTGATAATTATTCTGCTCATGTTTTGAATACAGAGTTACTTATTCTAAAGTAAACAGATAAATAACTACTTCCATTTCCAAATCAAATTGTTTCACTTTAATTACAAATTATAATGAAATAGGTATGCCTTTTCTGAACAGGTTTTACACAAATTTCACTTTAATTACATAACTTTAAAATTATTTTATATATTTTGTGCATTATTTATTCTCTGTTCACAAATGTAGTATAAATTTGTGCACAAAAGTATGGAGATTTGTTTTATTTCATAGACCCCAAAATTAAATTATTTGAAAAGATTTTGTGGGGATAATATATGCAGATAACACTATACAAATAAGCATCCTATCTGTTTCATTCTAACTGAATGAATGATAATTAAACACTGTCTGAATGTTACACTTGAGTTGCTAGGAGACCAATCGTTTTGTGATGTCACATCTAATCTAGTTGAGAACCATTGTGGTGGCCTAGCAGTTTATCTGTGCAGGCCTGCAAGAGCAGCATTTGAAGCTGCAGTGCTCAAAATCATGCAGATTAGAAAAGTAGCCATAGAAAAAGTTATTTGAGATGGCACATGTTTCTTTAGAAATTCAAGATGTGTCTCCTAAAGTTGGACAAACTGGTTCAGGAAACTCTGGTAGATCTCTACTGTGTGATCAAACATTCCCTGGGGATTTGTCTTGAGGTCTAAGATTGAAGAAAAAGTTTTTCAGAATTTGTCTGGAGAATCCTTGATAAAAACACCATGTTACATACATTGTGTCTCTGAACCAGATGAAGATAATGATTTTCATTCTTTGACATTTCCAAGAAAACTCTGGAAAATGTCTGGAAGTGAGAAATTTAAATCTATCTGGTGGAATGATAATGGATCTTCCATAGTGACTGATGAAGATGTCTTTAAGAAGGAAGTTTTGGACAGAAAGGCCCCTTTCAGAATATTTGAAACTGGAAATATGAAAAGTTTACTTAGGCAGCTTAACATTTATGGGTTTAGTAAATTCTGGCAGAATTTTCAAAGATCTGCTTGTCTAGCTGACTTTGTGACAGAAGAAAAGGAAGTCTCTGTTTTAAGCAAGGAATTCAGTATTTGTAGTTATGACTTGGTAACGTATATATAAAGTTTTACTTTGTACATCAATCTATGGTAATATAAATGTAAAGCTAGATTTTGATAATTATATAAAACAACAAAGGCTTAAATTCTTTATTTTTTCTAAAACTGAGGAAAGTGCCTTAAGTATTCAAGATTATGAGAAACTTTCCTAGCAACTATGAATCTTAACAGAAATCTAAATAAATATATTAAAGCTGCTTTTAAAAAGTGGCTTTCACCGTTACTGCAAATTCTGATTTCTTAAATTTGATGACTATACTATTTAAATGTGTATATTCCAAATAAGGAATTTCAAAATATTGTCAGCAGTTTTCAAAGTTTCATGATATTATGTTTGCATAGTAAACGTGAAATCTGAGGTTTTGTAGGTTATTCTTATTGTAGTCTTGTATTTTGGCTTAAAATATTACTAAAATTTTTCTCCTATTGTTGTAGCTGCAGTTCTGCCATAATGCAAATTTTAAACGAGGCTGTCCCCAGGTTTAGTGAGAATAAAAAGAAGAGTTGGGATTAAAAATTCCTCTCTGGTGTCTTCATTGACTGAAAATTTCAACAAGAAGCACTTTAAAGCAGGGGGTAATGTGCATAATCATAGTTCTTATTTTGTGGCTGACACTAGTGGAGAAAGTGAATTTTTACTTTCTGCAAATTTAAACATGACTCTAATAAGAAAGCCGTCTACTAACCACATAATTGGTGATACAACTACCCCGATCAGAGGTGATTTTTCTCCTCCATTATCAATGTCAGTTAGACCACCAGAACAAATTGCAGTGGATCAACATGCTATTTTAAATCAGTTGACCACTGTCCATGGGCACTCTCAAAGCAGGTACACTGAAGCAAATGGCCGTGTTGTGAACTTCATTACAACTACAACCTGTACTTCTTAGAACAGCATCTTGTCTCCCATACAGAGCAATTATTTTGGACTACTGGTGGAACCTTCTTCTTTTCCAAAAAAATCACAAATTATCTGCCAATGAAGGTCGTTTTTCTAAACTTCAACCAGGGAACAATCCACGGTTTCCAGTGATAGTGATAGCTGATACATCAGCTACCTCTCTTTCAAGGCCAAATCATCAGCCATCTTCATTTTATGAACGTCATCTTAATTACAACTGATCTTCCAGAGGACTACCAGATTATGCAGGATAACAAAGATTGATATTGATGTTGGCAAATGTCGACAACTTTCTGCAATTTTCTTATTTGAGCAACAAACATAGATGTGTACCTGTATTTTCCTTATATTTTTTAAATAGTGTAATGAGTTAAACGGGGGACTAAGTTACCATTTAAAGAAAAAAAGAGATATTTGAATGACATATCATTTGATGGAACAATATCGGTGTAAATTTAAATAATTTCTTGTAAGGAACAAGAGAAAATGGAAGAATTTGGAAAAAGACTAATATTTGGAGAGAGGGAAAAGTACTAAGTGGTTTCTGGTTCATCCTGGAAAGTATTAAAAGTGTTAAGTTAGGATTGGTTGGAACAGAAGATAAATGCAGGAACCGACCCTGGGATCATGGTCTCTATTATGTCATCTCTGGAATCAAAAATGTCACATGATCTATTCTCAGATGGCACATTCAGCATGTGGTAGAATATAAGAATAATTTTATCTATGGTCTTCTTTGTGCTGTTCTCAAAGCATTCCAATTGGTGCTTTCTTAACCTGCCCTCAAGAGTCTACGCTATATTTTATAGTCAATACTTTATGTTGCTTTTATGTTCCATCCAAAGACAAGCTTACATCCACAGAGTGGCAATTAATGCCTTTCCAACTCTAAGCCCACAAACTCAACATAGTTTAGTCATTTTTTATACATCTGGCATCTGGCAACCTTGGCATATCTTTATGTTTCTCTGTTTCTGGAGATACATCAAGGCAAATGCTTGTCAACTATTTAAGCTCCAACCGCACAACTTTTGCTCCAGCTCATCCTTGGACTTTGGATGTCCTCCTTTTACCTACTTAGATTTTCCCAGTCTCAGCACAGAAACCACCTCCTCCAGATGTTTTCTGTCTTTCCCCCTTTCCTTGTCTAACTTGGATACCAACACAGTAAGCACAGCACGTGCGACAGGATACAATTTATTATTTAGAGAATGAAAAATTCATGTTGACTTTAAGCAAATCTACCTTCCTGAAACAACAAAACTCTCATGGTTTTCAAACTATTTCATTATGGTCTTTACTCTTCACCACAAACTGGCTATTTTCATAGTCCAAGTACTAGTCACTGAAGACAGTAATTTGAGGAAGGTATAGGAGACAAAGTATTATTTTCTTCTTAATTCATGCCTGCAGAGGCATAAAGCATTCCATTCTCATTTGTTGGATTTTTTTTCCTGTCCCTTCATCACCCACCCACCCCAAAATAACTGATACTCTTCCCCTTACCAATAAATATACTGCCTTCTAATTAATTTTTTTCTTAGAATCAGAGATTTGTCCAGAAAAGACAGTGTTATTTAAAACATTTACTGCAGGATTATACACCCCACATAAATTATGTCCTTTCTAACCTTCACACAGTAAGTATCTAAAAGGTACTAGACTCTTGGTTGGGGTGGTCATATTCAGTAACCAAATTGCAATCTAAAATGTGTGGACTAAAAAGAGGTGAGGGTGGTAGAATTAAAAATTTGTCCAACTGCAAAAATACCAAATTTCTGCAGATATAAGGAAATATAAATATTCATGGAAGACTTTTAATATTTGCCATTAATCTAAATTAAAATTTGAAGCATTTTCAGAATGTGAAATGCCCTGAAATGCTGGAAAATAGTAGGCAAGGTCAGGGAGCCTAAGGCTCTGCTCACAATCATGCAGCCAGTGTCAGCTGATAAGACTGGAATGGCAACATTGAGTCCTGAAAATGTGTCACCATTTGTGAAAAAGACTTTGATAATCTGGAGAATGGGCAAATGGACCAGGGTAAGCTCTAGCAACATCCCACCAATATGACTTTTACCAAGAGAAGAAAAGGGCCCACTTGCAGCAGGAGTTCTATGTCTGGACAGCAGTGGTTCTTCCTAAAACTGAAACATCGAGCTTTTAAGTTTGTCAGCTGAACTATGATGGTGAATATTTTTTTGCTTATATTAGCAGTCTGGGGTTCTGAAGTGCTGGTTCAGCAGCTAGTTTCCAGCTCTATTATCACACAGTGGGTCTTACTGTGATCATCATAACAAGTTTGTATACCGATAATTCAAAAGCTACAGTTTACTTTAAAAATTAGAAATCCTAAAGAAGAATATTGTTTGTCCATCTATAATTTTCTACATGGGAAAAGCTAGACTATTGGCAAAACTAGAAAAGTTGGCTGGTGTTTGAAACCTATTCTCAGAGCTCACCCCAATGATTTCTTCCCACTAAATACTACAAATCTGTCTACCGCTGTGTGTGTGTGTGTGAAGATGTATTGTTAAGCTGTAACTAAGTGTGTCTTAGTTGAGTCATCAGTGAAATATTCCTCCGCATCTGGCAGAACTTCTGTGAATTAAGAGATTCATTGAGCCACCAGATTTTCTTCTGATCAGGGATAGGTAGATTATATTTCTCCCAGTATACTAATTGTTACCTGTTCATTGAATCACAAGCTAATGCTAGGGCCAAGCCACTGAACCCTTGTATTGGACAGAGGCATATACATTCTCCAGTCCCCAGAGCCCAGCACTGGACTGTGTCTCCTTTAATTTAAGCTTATGTCTAATTTTTTTCTTTTCATTATCATTTATAACGCAACTTAATTTGTCTTTGAACACACCTTGACTAATATATAGAGACTGAACCGCTGATTTATTCCCTTTAAGCTACAAATTGAAATAGCCTTTCTTTCTTTGGACTACCTGGATTAGAGTGAGCTTAGTCATCATTTTGAAAGCAGTCCTCAGTCCTAAAAATGCAGAACCTTTAAAGTTCTATGCCCAGCACTTGAGCGATAAAATTTGTTGTGGATCTGAGGGATTATCCTCACATCACATAATGCAAACATGAGAAAACAGCACATTGTTATCCAAAATTAAGTCTTTGTCAGTATTACATTCCCATTGTAAAACAGTTAAGAATTGTAGGAGTTCTGATATTTTAACATTCTGAGATTTTTAGCAACCTAGCATTTTCATTTCTCAGAGATGCTCTAGTGGAAATGTGACTTTCTGTCTGAGACAGTGAACTTTCTCACTCACAGTAAGAGCAGCCAGTTTTAAATTTGTATCCATTCCCTAATCTCAGATGAATACACAAAGTGAAATTTTGTTGCCTACAGAACCAGTGGGCTGTTAACTTGAAGAAAGTTTAAGGCATGGTAAAACACTAATTTTATTAGTATCTTTACGTAAAATTTATTAGAATCACTTACTGATTAGTATCTTTTCCTAGGATAAGTATATCATGAATAAAGTTTCTTGCCGCAAATAAATCATTAGAAATGACATGGGAAAAAGCAACAATTGATTTCCATTTTTTCTTCTGATTTTATTTAGATATAATTGGCATAAAACATTGTGTAAGTTTAGGTGCACAGGATAGTGATATTATTTACAAGTATCATGAAATAAATATCATAGCAACTTTAGGGAGAATTCATTATCTCATTTAGATAAAATTGCAAAGGAATTCAATTTGTCTTTTGGTTGTGATGAGAAACATTATGGTCTACTCTCTTAACAACATTGATATAGAACATAAATCAGTATTAATTTTAATTTTCATGTTACTATGGGGCATCCCTAGAACACGATTATTTTACTGCTGGATGTTTGTACCTTTGAGTGCATTAATCAAATTCTCCTTTACCAACCCCTGCCTCTGTTAACTACAAATCTAATTTTTTTCTATATGTATGCTTTTTTGTTTTTGAAGTGTAGATTTATCTATAACACTGTGTTAGTTTCTCTTTCACAATATACTGTTTCCCGTTTTTAATATATTTCAAACTGTTCACCAGTTTATTTCTGGTTATGATATGTTGCTATTTAAAGATATTTAATAGTTATTGGCTATTCCCCATTCAGTACATTTCTTGTCCCTGACTCATTTAATTTGCAACTGGAAAATTTTCTCTCTTAATTTCCTCAAATTTTCTTTTCCTCACACCATTACCCTCCTTCTTGTGAACAACCTGTTTCTTTCTATATCAATAATTCATTTTCTGTGTTGTTAAGTTCATTTGTTTTAATTTCCAAACATGAGTAAATCATTCGGCATTTCTCATTCAATTTTAGACATATTTCACTTAGCATCTTTCCCTCACGGTCTTCCCTTTGTTGCAAATGGCAAGAAATTATTCTTTTTAGAGCTGAGTAATAACCCATTGAATTTTTATGTGTGATTGTTCATATATATATATATTGTGCATATATATATATATATAAAGTGTGTGTGTGTATATATATATATAGATTAATCTGTACTTAAGATGGATAGATATATATACTATAAAGACACATCTTCTTTATCCATCATCTATTGATGAGCAATTAATTTGCTTCTATATCCTGTCTATTGTGGATAATGCTGCAGTGAATATAGGGTTGAATTTATCTTTTCTAATTAGTGTTTATATTTTCTTGTAATAAGTATCACAAAATGTATATTTTGGATTATATTTCATGTTTAATTTTTATATAAAGCTCCATGTTGTTTTCCACAGTGGCATCACATATTTACATTCACTCCAGCAGTGCATCAGGGTGGTTTTCCTTACATCCTAACCAACAGTTATGTTTGTTATCTTTTTGATAGTAGTCATTCTGACAGGAGTGACATAAAGTCTCATTGTGTTTTGGACTTGCATTGTTCTGATGGTTCGTGATGTTGATCGGTTTCATGTGCCTGGTGTTTACCTTTCCCCCACTGTATATTCATTTTTTGTACTGGGCTAAATGACCATAACTGTCTGATTTCATATTCAGGCATTCTGTTGTGTTCCATTATTCTGTACCTTCTGAGTCACTACCATATTCTTTTTAATACAGTAGATTTGTATTATAGTTTAAAATCAGGGACAGTGATACATCCTCTTTGTTCTTTGTTAGTTTTGTGTTTTTAGTTTGTTTTCTTTCCTTTTTTTTAGTGATTTCATCTCTTTTTTGTTTAAATGTAAATTTTAGTATTATTTATTGTGTCTGAAAATGCCCTTGGTATTTTGATAGGCACTGTATTTAATTTGTGTATTTTGTTGGCTAATACTGTCATTCAAACAATATTTTTTTCTCATCTATGAACACAGTATGCACTTTCATATATTTGCTTTATCTTCAATTTCTCTTATAAATATTTCATAGTTTTCTGAGTACAGGTCTTTTACTTCCTTGGTTGGATACATTTATTGATTTTTTTTTGTAATGCAACTGTAAATGTGACAGTTCCCTCACTTTCTCGATCTGTTAGCTTGTTGTTAGTGTGTAGAAATGCAAGATTTCTGCATGTTAATTTTACATTCAAAAATTTTACCAAATGCATTGATAAGCCCTAGTAGTTTTTTGGCACCATTTTCAGGATTTCTGTTTAAAGTATGTCATCTGGAAACAGATAATTTTACTCCTTTTCTTAATTAGCTATATTTTATTTAATTCTATTTTGGATAGCTATGGCTAGAATTTCCATACTATACTGAATAACAGTGGTAAGAGTGAGCATTCTTGTCTTCTTCCTGCTCTTATTGGAGATGCTTTCAGCTTTTAATCAGTGTGCGTCATGTTAGCAGAGTTCTTGTCATATATGACCTTAACTGTGTTGAGGTATGTTTCCTCATGCCCAGTTTGAGGAGAAATACATTCATAAATAGATCCTGAATATGTCAAAATATTTTATGACTCTACTGAAGTGACCATATAATTTTTATTCTTCTGGTTGTTTGAGTGGTGTATCATACTGATTAATTTGTGGGTATTGAATCATTTTGCATCCCTGGAATGAAATATACTTAATCATAATGTAAAATCCTCTTAATGTATTGTTGGATTTGCTAACAATTTAGTGGTTAGTTCTGCATCTATGCTTATCAGTAGTATTTAACCTGTAATTTTTTGAGGTATTTGTTCCAGTTCTAGTAGTAATGTGATACAGAAATGTGGGGTAGAAAGTCTCCCATCCTCTAGAAATTTTTGGTATTCTCTGAGAAGTATAGGTGATAGCTCTTCTCTAAATGTTTGGCTGAAATCACCTGTGAAGCTGTATAGGCCTGGAATTTTTATTCTTGGGAGATTTTTTTAAAATACTTATTCAATATTATTAGTGATAATCTGTTCATATTTTCTTTCTCATTCCATTATGGAGATTAAGTCTTTCTAAGAAATGGTCCTTTTATTCTAGGGTTACCATTTGATTGGCATATAATTTGTTGTATCATTTTATGATGCTTTGTATTTCTTTGATATAAGCTTTAATTTCTCATTTATTTCTAAGCTTATTAATCTGTAACTCTCTATTTTGTTCATGAGTCTGGTTAAAGTTTATCAACTTTACTTATCTTTCAAAAGCCATTATTTAGTTTGATTAAATGTTTTTATTTTTAATACTTATTTTATTTATGTTCTGTCCTTTCAGATGTCTTTCCATCTACTATCAAGTTTTTTTAATTATTTTGCTACGTCTTTGGGCAGTAAGGATATATTATAAGAGAGAGATGTTTCCTATTTGTATAACTGGGATTATTTTGCTATAAGCACCCCTATTAAAACTGCTTTTGTTATACACCATGGATTTGGTTTTTGTTGTCATTTCTCTTTATATATTTTTCCTATGCTTTATAGAGTAATCCATTTGTTGTTAGTAATGTATGATTTATCCTCCAAATTTTATTATTTTTCTCAGGTTTTTTCTTTTAGTAAATTTCTATTTTCACAAAATCCATGTTACTTCACAAAAACAAGGAGAAAAATTATAAAATTTATACATATATCTGAAAGACCCAAATTTTCTAAAATTATGTTGAAAAATGTAAAAGTTGTGGGTATTACCATCCCTGAGTTTAGAACATACTACAAAGCTACAGTAATCAATACATAAAAATATGGCACTTATAGAAGCACATAGATCAATGGAACAAAATGAAGAATCCATAAATAAACCCACACACATATGGTCAATTAGTCAACAAAGAAGGAGGCAAGAGTGTACAATGAAAACAGGCAGTCTCTTCAGCAACTAGTTCTGACAAAACAAGACAGTACATATAAAAGGAAGTTTAAAAGCACTTCCTTCCATAGTATAAAAAATGAGATAAAAATGGATTAATTTCCTAAATGTAAAGTCTGAAACTATACAATTTCTGACCAAGAACAGGAGCAGAACTGACTTTGAGATAAATCATAGCAATCATTATTTTTGATCTATCTCCAAATTAAAAAAGGAAAACTAACAATTACAGTTTTTAGTTTACTGAGGAAAAAATAGATGCATTATTCCATACAGGGATTCTATTTCTTGTATAAGTGTGAAGTACAAAACCTTTTGCAGAGCAAAGGAAACCTTCAACAAGACGTATGATAACAGACAGAATAGAAGGAATAATTTCAGACAATGTGACCAACAAGATGTTAATATCCATAATATATATATAGAATATTAGACTCAATATTTAAAAATTAAAGACCTCAAATTAAAAACAGTTGAAGAATCTTCATGGAAACTTTTGAAAAATGACATGTGTATGATTTTCATGCACATAAAAAGAAACATAACTTTGCTATTCATTAGGAAAACATATAACAATACCAGAATGAAATATAATCTTACAGCAACCAAAATGGCTATTAACAAAAAGTCTACAAATGAAAACATTAATAAAAATGTCGATAAGTGGGATCCCACATACACTATTGGGGGAAACATAAATTGATGTACCCGCTATTATAAAAGTGTGGACAGTGCCCAGAAAACTAGAAATAGAAGTATTATATGTTGCAGCAATTCCAGTTTTTGGTATAAATCTGAAAAAAAAGTAAAGATTAACTTAAAGAATATATTATCCCAATGTTCTTAACATCATCATTTATAGTAGCCAAGGATAGAATCTCAACTCAACTGCCCATCAACAGATGATTGGCTGAAATAGATGTGAGATATAGATAACATAATAAATACTTAGTCATTGTATATTAAAAAATAAAATTCTGCCATTTGGAACAATATGACTGGACCCAGAGAGTGTTGCACATAGGAAAATAAGCCATACAGAGAAAAACACTCTATGTTGTCACTTAAATGAGGGAAATAAAGATATAAGAGAAATAATCATAAAACAAACAGAAAAAGAATCACATGTATATGTGTACTGTACCAAGAATTGGTTTCCAGTGGGGAAAGGGAAGAAGGATGGAGAAGACAGAAATTTGCAAGCTACTTGTAATAAATTATAGAACCAACAGTGCTATATTTACAGCATAGAGAAATATTTTAATAATTTAATTGATTTTAAAGAGATTATAGGGATATATTTTAGTAAAATGTGCATGTAGGTGGGAAAAACATTGAAGAAAAGAACCCTGGAAAATCAAAATATTTTGTAGTACTATAATATTAAGGGAGGTGATTTTTTCACTTTCTTTAGTGTTCTTATAAGGTCATTAGTAGAATTTAAGCTTTTAATTGAAAAAGTATATACTTTTAAAAGTGATATAAGTTTAAAATCTTTTTGTCTCTCCCCTTACATCTACAGTCAGTGAAACTTTGACATCTGAACAAAAATAACTACAACACAAAATAATACTCCAGGACGCATGAGAACAGGTAAATTCCGGTGGATTAAACACACAAAGGAGGCTGATATGAGGGAAGAGCAGAGTTGGTGTCTGCAACCAAGGCCCCCTGAATAGGAGATCTGAGTCCACAAGTTCAGAGAACACAGTAGAAACAGGGTATCAGTGGTTCACACAGCTTCGGCCCCCAACTGCACCAGTACTCATGATCACAGGTAACTAGGAGGGAGCCACAATGGAGACAGAAATTCCATCCTTCAGACACTCAGACATTCATGAAAATGTCCCTACTCCCCATTCACAGTGGTGAAGACAAGATACCTTGCAACACTGTAAATGGCAAAGGCACTTTCGTGATTCCAAATACCCACCTGTCTTTACACCTTTTCTCAATGTGTACACTGATTCTCATGGGATATAAGAT
This sequence comes from Vicugna pacos, assembly GCF_048564905.1. Lineage (NCBI taxonomy): Eukaryota > Metazoa > Chordata > Mammalia > Artiodactyla > Camelidae > Vicugna > Vicugna pacos. The sequence continues at coordinate 28,764,040 of NW_027328741.1, forward strand.
AAAAGAAGGGTTCTACGTCCCAGTGAGAACAGTGGCATTAACTACCAGAGAAGTCTAAGAAGTGACAATGAAATCACATCTTTTATTCAGACAGTAGCGACTGGAAAGTGCCATTTTGAAATATTATCAGAGGTAGCTCAGGTAAGTAAAACCAAATATTGTGTAATATTGAAAGCTACCAGAAAACAAAAACAAGGACTCCAACTTCAAATCTGTTATTTAGTATCATCAGAGCAATAATTTATCAAGATCATGATCAATCACAGTAACATTATAGGGCACACAGACACACAGATGCACACACACAGACACCGACACTGACACAGACACACACGCACACGCACCTGCACACACACAAACACACAATGTCAACCCTGCAGCAGACAAACTTAAAGTCATGGTGTATTGCCAGATAACTAATAGAGAATCCAAATAGGTGTCATACAGAAACTCAATACAAGAAACAAAACAAAGAAAGCAGATTAGAGAGCTGAGGAATAAATGAAATGATGAGAAGGAATACATTACCAAAGAGACTGAAAATATAAAATAACCAAACATTATTGGAGGACCAGGAGAATTTAATAAATGAGATGAATAATGTAACAGAATGCATTGGAACTAGAGTTTCTTTGTGGAAGAGAGATTAGCAAACTCAGCAACACAAAACTAGAAATGATAGGAGAGGGCAGAGATTCAAGATATTAAAAAGTGGGGAAATTCTACAGTAGCCATCAGACTTCCTCAGGAACTGCACATTACAGTGGAATCCTGGAGGGAGAAGACTGTTAGAAGGCAGCTGATGGTTTATTTAAAGAAGTAATAGTTAATAACTTCCCGATCCTGTGTAAGGAACTGATACACAAGTATGTGAGCCCACAAAACACCAATAAATTTAAGACAAAGGGACCTCCTTCAAGATAAGTTATGTGCAAATTGACAAGACAATGACACAGTAAAATTTTAAAGGCAGACAAAAAAAGGTATGATAATCTACAAAGGAACCCCCATTAGGCTATCAGCAGATTTCTGAGCAGAAAACATACGCCTAGGGTAAATAAAATTGTATTTTCAAACTACTGAAATAAGAAATCACTCACCCAATAATACTTACACAGTTATCACTTAGATAAAAAGTGGAAGTAAAGACTTTAACAGACAAACAAACGCTGAATGAGATGAAAAAACAAAACCGAGACACCTTATAAGAGGTGTAGAAAAGAAGTATTCTAAGAAATATAAAGTGGCAATAATATGCAAATCATTGACCAAAATGCTAAGGAGAGACCACGAGAAAGTTGCAACTGTTTCTTTGGGTATGTTCGTAAATGCTACTATACTATATGGATAAAAGAGAGAAAAATAGGAAATCAGGGGCAATAAATATAGATACTTCAAACTGGTATGTTCACAAGAGTAAAAGAAATCATTTTAAAGAGTAATCCTAAAAAGTAAAGAGTAAAGTAAAACAATATTAAAGAAATATTCTATCAGTGTAAAAACGACTAAATTATACATGATATGTTTTATTTTTAATTGAAGTACAGTAGATGTATAATGTTGTGTAGTTTCAGATGTACTACATAGATATTCTAACCACTTTGTAAATTATATTGCATTATGAAATATTTCAATAATTGTAACATACAATTATATTAAGCTATTGTGTATAATTCCCTAATCTATACAGATTATCCTTGTTGCTTCACTACTTAATATATACTACTTTCTATCTGTCAGTGTTCTACCTTTAAATTCTCTTTCCCTTCCACTTTGGTAAACATAAATTTTTTCCCATATCTTTGAGTCTGCTTAAGTCTTCCCTATCTAATCTCTTTACCACTCCATCATGTCTCTATCTATCTATCTATCTATCTATCTATCTGTCTATCTATCTATCTATCATGTATGTATGTATCTATCCTTCTATCTATTTATCTGTCATCTATCAATAGATAGCTATACATAGATGTACACAGATATGTTATTCTTTAGATTCCACATATAATTTATATTATATACTTTTGTGTTTGTCTAAGTTACTTCACTAAGCACAATATTTACTAGGTCCTTTCGTGATGCTGAAATAGCAATGTGTTATACTTTTGCATGGCTGAGTAATATTCCATTGCATATTAATAGAAACATCATTTCTTCTTAAGTCTATAGTCTACTGTGGACTCTTGGATTGCTTCCCTAACTTGCATATTATTAACAGTGCTGTTTTGAACATTGGTTCTTCTCAATTTAGGATGTTTCCCCAGATTTTTCCGAGGAGAGTAATTACTGGGTCATATGGTAGTTAACTTTTAAGTTTTTAAACAAATCTGAATACGGTTTTCCTTAGAAGGTCTACCAATTTCCAATAATACCGAGAGTATACAAGAGATTTCTTACCTCCACATTGTCTCCAACACTTACTATTTGTAGACTTTTTGATTACAGTCGTTTGACCAGTGTGAAGTGATACCTCATTGTGGTTTTAATTTGCAATTACCTAATAGTTAATAATGTTGTGAAATTTTATCATTTGCCTGTTACTCATCTGAATGTTTTCTTTGGAAAAATATTTACTCAGGTACTCTGCTTTTGTTTTTGATTGGGTTTTTGTTTTTCACCTTGAGTTGTGTAACCTAAATCCATGTTATATATATTAACCTACATCTATTAACCCCTGGTCACTTGCATTGTTTGCAAATATGTTCTCCAATTATACAGGCAGTCTTTTAATTTCATTGATTGTGTCCTTAGCTGTGCAGAAATTTTAAATTTTGTTTTGGTCCCACTTGTTTATTTTTCCTTTTATTTATTTTGCCTAAGGAGACTGAAATAATAAAATATTCCTATGATGTATATCCAATAGTGTATCACCTATATTCCCTTCTAGCAGTTTTATAGTATCAGGTCTTACATTTAGGTCCTTAATACACTTGGAGTTTATTTTTGTATATGATGTCAGGGAATGCTCTTGTTTCACTGTTTTACATATAGATGTATAGATTTCCCAACACCATCCATTGACGAGACTGTCTTTCTCCATTGTGAAATCCTGCCTCTTTTATCATAGATTCATTGATCATAGGTGTGTGGAATTATTTCTAGGCTCTCCATGTTTTTATTGATTGTGTCTCTGTGCCAATGCCATGGTGGTTATTTCACTGTAGGTTTGTATTATAGTAATTAACCCAGGAGGGTTAAACCTCCAGATTTGTTGTTTTTTCTCAAGATCATTTTGGCAATTTTAATGGTTTCATGTAAAACTTAGAGTTATTTATTTTCTGTTTCTGTGGAAAATACTACAGCTTCGTAAGAGGAATTGCACTAAATCCTTAGGTATCTTTGTGTAGTACAGCCATGTTAACAATATGAACTCTTTCATTCCAAGACCACAAGACATCTTTCCATTTCTTGGAAACATTTTTAATTTCTTTGTCAATGTTTTATAATTTTCAGTGTGTAGTTCTTTCAAATATATGGTTACATTTTCCAAGATATTCGGTGGTATGGGGTTTTATATATTATTGCTGTCAACGTCCATTTTATGGTATCTCATGATTAATCTGGGCAAATGCAAGAGATGTCTTTACATTAATCTTGTACCCTGCTCCCTTGATGAAATTATTTATTGTTCATAATAGTCAGTGTGGAGCCCTTAGGACACTCTGTGTAGATTTTTATGCCTTCACTACTGGTGACAATTTTGCCTCTTTCTTTCCATTTTGTGGTTCTTTTTCTTCTTTTTCTTTTCCTTTCCCTTTCTTCTATTACTATTGCACAGAAGTGGTGAGAGTAGCAATCTTTGTCTTGTTCCCGAATTTCCCCAGAAGGCTTTCAGCCTTTCCCCTGAGTATTATAAATTGTTATAAATAGCCGTTAGTATGTTGAGAAATGTTCAAATTGTACTCACTTTCATGAGATTTCTGATGATGAATGTATGTTGAAAGTTGGCAAAAGCTTTTCCTTTGTGTATTGACATGGTCTTGTGAATTTTGTCCTTAGTTTATTAGATATGTGTCATGCTGCTTGACTTGTGTATGTTGAACCATTCTTATGACTCTGGAAAGATTCCAACTGATCATCATTTATAATAATTTCTATGTATTGCTGGATTAATTTGTTGAAGTTTTTCGTGGATTTTTGAATCTATATTCATCAAGGATATTGGATTTTCATTTCCATTCTTTTTGGTAGTGTCTTTGTTTTTGTTATAAGGGTAATTGTGGCCTCATGGAATAAATTTGGGAATTGTACTTCCTCCTTCATTTTTTAAAATAGTTGGGGGAAAGGGGTTTTAGTCATGGAATCTAGGCATTTTGTTCAAGGGGTGTATTTAAAATTATACATTTCATTTAACTTATACTGATTGCTCCATTCAAGTTCTCAATTTTCTCTTTTTCAGTCTTGGCAGGCTGTACATTTTTGTAAATTTCTCCATTTCATTTAGGTCGTCCAGTTGGTTTGTCACGTAACAGCTCACAGTGATTTCATAAAATTTTTTTGTATTTCTGTAATATCAGATATTATTACTACTGTTTCATTTCTTATTTTGTTTGGGTCCAGTCTATGTATTTCTTGATAAGCCTAGCTAAATGCTTTCCTGATTGTTAATATTTTAAGAAATATTTAAGCTGTTGATTTTATGATTTGTAATTTATTTTTCAAATTTTATTTTATTTATTTTCAACCTAATCATTAAAGATTTCTCATTCTACTGCCTTTGGGTTTTATTTGATCTTATTTGTTGTTATTTTGGGTGTTATGCTTGGTCCTTTGTATGATTTTTTTCTTGTTCCTTGTAGAATGCGATATTTGTTCCCAAATTACTTCGTAGATTTGTCTTTGATGCGTGCCATACATTTAAAAAGCTGTGTTTTCACTGTAATTTGTCCCCAGGTATGATTTTATTACCTCTTTGATTTCATCATAGGCCTTGTTTTATTGTATTTTTCTAAAAGAAGTTGTTTGATCTCATGTTTGTGATTTTCCTATACTTCTTTCTAGAGTTGATGCATAGTTTCATAATTTTGTGTATGGAAAGATACTTGCTCTTATCTATATTTGCTTAAAGTTCCTGAGGCTTATTTCATGACATAATATGTGGTTATTTCCTTACATAACATCCTGTGCACACTTGAAAAGTTTATGTGTTCTGCTTTTCTAATGCAGTGACCAATATCTCAGTTAGGTTCAAATGATCTAATTTGTTATTAAGACCTCTGTTTCCTTACAGATTTTCTTGCTGGATGATCTGATCATCACAATGGTGAGGTGTTAAACTCATCTATTCTTATTGTTTTAAAATGAATTAATTATTTCATGTTTACTAAAATTTCATTTTATAATTAGGATCTACGGTGTTGGGACATATATAATTTAATGAGTGTAATCCCCAATTTTTATATTGATGTCATTTTCTATATAATCTCATATCTCTTTCATTATGGCCCTTATTTTAAAACCTATTTTGTATGAGTTGATCATTGCAAACTGCACTTTCTTGTCATTTCCATGGAATAACTTTTCCATTTATTTCAAGACTATGATTATCTTCCACCATAAAGTGAGACATTTTTGGGGGGAGGCAAAGATGGTGGAGCAGAAGGATGCTCATAACTCATCCTTTCCCACAAATGCACCAACACTCACATCCACAGACCCACTCAGCTAACCAGAGAACCTGCAGAACTGTGACAGATCATTGTCCTCTTCAATCTATAAACATGTGAAAATTCTGGTAGTAGAAAAGGAAGAAAGAAAGAAGAAAAGGCAAAACAGAGTGGGACAGGTACCATGGGGAGGGAGCAGCAAAGGAGGACTGGTGCTCATTCACTGTGTCTCCCCTCTCCAACTGAGAGTTCAGCCAGACAGAGGGGGAGCCTCCAAGGCTTGTACCTGTACAAAGTATTAGTTGACTGACAAAACTAAGTTAAACAGTCACAGAGGATCCCTATGAGACCCAGCAAATGATGCAGCCTGGAAGCTGGAGGCAGGGCCATGCTGCCCGAACTGGGTGTTAGATGAGGATGGCTGCACAGTGGCAGCCCAGGGGAATTGAATGGGCTTCGTGTCATGGCTGTGGGTGCACAGGGCAGTAAAACCTGGGCCCTCCATAAAGCAACAGGGCAGATGTGCCCTGTGGGGTGAAGGGTGCATTCCCTATCTCTGAAAATCCACAAAAGTTTCTAGATGAAGGGAGCTGGGGCTCAGACACAGCCACCAAACACTCTGGTGCTTTGCACCCAGGTGGCAGTGGGAGCAAAAACTGCATCTACACCTAAGGACTTAGCAACATCAAGGGCCAGACCGAGACTTCTCTACAGCCTGAGGCAGATAGGGTCCTACTGTAATGATTCCTCAGGGAACTTGTACGCCAATTAAAACAAGGAGCTGGATTTTGGCCCAGACCAGGGAGAGGGCAGTTCCTCAGTCTTCCCTGAGCCCAATTAAGGTGTGCATACCCGAGGCAGAGTGTACAGTGGCACAGAGCAGCAGAGTGATCAGCACACTGAGGGAGCGGGTTGCCCCCCACATTTTGGGCTGAAATGTAGCCCCTGACCATGGGGTTGGGAGAGGGCGTGATGTGCAATCATGCCTTGTCAGTCTGCAACATCTGACTGCAGCATCTGTCAGGGCAGTGACAAGCCAGCCCAGAGTAAAGAGAGCTGCACCTGACCCAGTGTTGGGTGTAGGAGCCATCTGCTTACCAACATGCCCTGGAAGCAGCACAGATGAGGGTGAAAATGGAGGGCCGTTGAAAACAGCAAGCTGAGCTTCCAAAACAGAACGAATACAGAAAAATTTCACATTAAAAGTACACAGTCACCAGGAGGACACTGACCACCACCTTGTTTTAATCTGTTTTTACCTGTTCCATTTTCTATTACCCTCCTAATTTCTACTTCTGCAATTATATATACCCCCATTTTAATCACTTTGAAATATATAAAAATATTTTTATTATATAATTTTTCATAACTCTGCATCAAATTGCTTTTCTATTATTCACTATATAATGTCTTCAAACCTTTTTTTCTCCCTTCTTAAAAATTCTTTATATCTCTCTTTTTCTCTTTTATAAGTTGTAATACTACATAGGCAATAGTTAGATAAACTATTTTAGGACCACAATAGATAACTGATACTCCAAAAAACACAGTGCCAGAGAGGTAGGAGCAAGATGAAGGAACAGAGAAACCATTCCCAATTAAAAGCACAAGAGAAATCCCCAGAAAGAATGATAAATGAGATAGACTTCGAGGGCCTAATAGATCAAGAATTCAAAAATGGTGTGATCAAATTACTGAAGGAAATAAAAGAGATAATGTTTAGAAATATAAAATATGTTAAAAATGAAATGTAAGCTGTAAGGAAGAGCCGAGTAGAATAGGTAAACTCGTTCACTGAGATGAGGAATGATCTAAAGGTGTCGCAAAGCTGACTAGATAACACAGAGGAACGAATTAGTGACTTAGATGACAGGACAATAGAAAGCACCCAATTAGAATATCTGCAAGAGGAACAATGAGAAACAAATAAAAAAAGAATAAGGGACTTATGGGATAATAGAATGAATGCCAATCTTGGCGTGATAGAAGTCCCAGAAGTGGAGGAAAGATCAAAGAGAATTGCAAAGGTGTTTGAAGAAATCATGACTGAGAACTTCCCAAACTTAAATAAGGAATCAGATATACAAGTACAGGAAGCTCAGAGTGTCCCAAACAGAAAAACCCAAATACACCCACACAAAGACATAAAATTAAGATGGCCAGAATCAAGGAAAAAGAAATTATCCTATAGGCAACAAGAGCATAGCAAAGAGTGAGTTACAAGGGAATCCCCAGAAGGCTCCCAGCTGATTTAACTACACAAATACTACAGGGCAGAATGGAGTGGCAAGGTATATTGAAAGTCTGGAATAAAAAAGTGATATACAGTAGGATACTTTGACCAGCAAGGCTATCCTTTATGGTAGAAGAAGACATAAAGAATTTCACAGAAAAAAAGCTTCAAGAATTTAGCAACACTAGACCCGTGCTGAAGATATATTCAAAGGACTTCTCTAAAAGAAAAGAAGCAGGGTGCTACAGAAACGTGAAACTCACAACTGGAAATGTGATAACTCATGAATTACAAATAAAATAAACACCAAATTTTAAAACAAGACATGCAAATCATTGAAAGTGGGAGAGGGAGGCAGGAAAATAGAGATTTTTTTTTGGTCTTTCCTTTTAAAATTTTTTGTTCTCGGTAGGATGGGTTTGAGATCATGTTACTAGCAGTTTAATACAAGTTGTTATAATAATGGTCTAAAAGACTTATAAAAAGGGTAATAAGAAGACAAAACTTATCAGGGGTCACTAAAACTAAATAAAATTTATGATAATACAAAGGAAAATTACCAAATAATGAAAGAAAGATGAAAGGAACAAAGAGGAAATACTAAAGCAACTGGAAAATAAGGTGAAAATGGCAATAAACTCAAAAATATTATCAATTAATGTAAATGTTAATGGACTAAATGCTCCAGTCGAAAGTCATAGAGTGGCAGGCTGGATAATAAAGTAAGAACCTTCTATATGTTGCATACAAGAGACCCACTTCAGAGAGGACACATATAGATTAAGAGTGAAATGATGGAAAAGGGTATTCCATACAATTGGAAAAGCCAAAAAAGAAGGTGTTGTAGTACTGATTGCAGACAAAATAGTCTTTAAACAAAGGTCATAAAGTAAGATATAGAAGGACATTTTATAATGATGAAGGAGTGATACAATATGAGGATAGCACCCTCGTTAATACATATGCACCAAATACAGGAGCACATCAGTACATAAAGTAATTACTTACAGATATAAAGGGGGATTTATATTTGGAGATTTCAACACTGCATTAACATCGCTGGACAGATCATTGAGACAGAAAATAAACTAGGCAACAGAGAAGTTAAATAATACAATAGAAATATTACACTTGATGGATAATTTCAGAGCATTGCAATACCCAAAATAGGATATACATAATTTTGAAGTGCAGTGGAATATTTTCCAGGATTAATGATGTACTTGGGCACAAAAGAATCCTCAGCAACTTTAAGAAGATAGAAATTACCACAAGCAACATTACTGAACACAATGCCATGAAGCTGGAAATCAATAACAGTGAAAGAAAGGAGAACAAAAGGAAAACATGGAGATTAAACAATATTTTATTAAGAAACCAATGGTTCAATTAAGAAATCAAAGCTGAAATAAAAATGTACCTTGAGACAAAAGAAAATGAAGCAAAACCACACAAAATTTATGGGACACATCAAAAGCAGTGCTGAGAGGGGTGTTTATAGTGATACAGACCTTCCTCAAAAGAGAAGAAAAATCACAAATAAACAATGTAACCCACCAGCAGAAAGCACTAGAAAAAGAAGAACAAAAAACCCCAAAAGGAAGCAGAAGGAAGAAAATCATAAATATTGGGGAGGAAACACATAAAATAGAGGTTAATAACACCATAGGGAAAAATTCAATGAATACAAAAACTGGTTTTTCAAAAAAGTATGTAAAATCAACAAACAACTGTCTAAATTCAAATAAAAGAAAAGAGAGAGAACACAAACTAGCAAAATAAAAAGGAGAAAGGAGAAATTACAACAAATAAAAAAGAAATATAGAATAACATATGAAAATATTATTAAAATTATATGGAAATTAACTGGATAACTAGAGGAGATGGACAAATTTCTGGAAACATACTGCCCACCAAGAATGAATCAAGAAGAAACTGACCACTTGAACAAGCAGAGCACTAGAAATGAAATAAAAATAGCAATATAAAACCTCCCTAAATATAGCAGTGCCAGACTGGATGGATTCACTGAGAAATTCTACAAAACATAAAGAGAAGAACTCATACCAGTCCTTCTCAAACTCTCCCAGAAGATTGAAAAGGAAGGAATACTCCCAAAGTCATTCTATGAACCACAATCACCCTGATACCACAACCAGGCAAAGACACTACCAAAAAAGAGAATTATAGGCCAATATCACTTATGAACACAGACTCCAAAATCCTCACCAAAATAAAAGCAAATAGAATCCAACAGCACAGATAAAAGATTATTCATCATGACCAATTGGGGATCATGCCAGGGACACAGGGGTGGTTCAACATATGCAAATCAATCAATGTAACACAGCACATCAACAAGAGAAAGGACCAAAACCACATGATCATCTCAATAGGTGCAGGAATAGCATTTGTTAAAATTCAACACCCACGTATGATAAAAACTCTCATGAAAGTGGACATAGAGGGAACATATTTCAGCATCATGAAAGCTATAGAAAACAAACCTACAGCCAACATAGTACTCAAAAGTGAGAAAACCAAAATTTTCCAACTAAAATCTGGGACAAGACATGGATGCACACTATCACCACCCCAACTCAATATAATCATGGAAGTCCTAGCCACAGCAATCAAACAAGAGAGAGAATTAAAATGGATGCAAGTTGGAAAGGAAGAGAGAGAAGTCTGACTATATGCAGATAATATATTACTATATGTAGAAAACCCTGCAAGATCCAGACAAAAACTACTACAACTGATCGAAGAATTCAGCAAGGTAGCAGGTTGCAATATTAAGATTCAAAAATCTGTGGCATATCTTTACGCTAACGATTCAGATAGTACTATACAGCTACAGTCAAAATGACAGCACTGTATTGGTAGGAAAACAGACATATAGGCTAATGGAACAGGACAGAGAGCCCAGAAATGAACCCACAAACTTTTGGTCAATTAATCTTCGACAAAGGAGGCAAGAAAGTACAATGGAATTGAGACAGTCCTTTCAGCAACTGGTGTTGTGAAAACTGGACAGCAGCATGTAAATCAATGAAGCTAGAACACTCCAAATAAAAGTAGAACACCATACACAATAATAAACTCAGAATGGATCAAAGACTTAAACATAAGAGAAGATAAAATAAACCTTCTTGAGGAAAATACAGGTAAAACGTTATCTGACATATGTCTCGAAAATATTCTTGTAGAAGAAATAAAACAAGAATAAACAAATGAGACATAATGAAACTTACAAGCTTCTGCAAAGTACACAAACCAGAATTGAAACAAAAAGACAACCTGCTGAATGGAAAAATAATTTGCATATGAAACCGACAAAGGCTTGACCTTAAGAGTATAGAAGCAGCTCATGCAATTGAATATGAAAAAATAAACAACACAATCCAAAGATGGGCAGAAAACCTAAACAAGTGATTCTCCATGGAAGACATACAAATGATCAAAAGACACATCAGAAAATGCTCAATATCACTGATTATCATAGAAATGTAAATCAAAACTACAGTGAGGTATCACCTCACACTAGTCAGAATGGCCATCATACAAATATCTACAAATGACAAATGCTAGAGAGGCTGTGGAGAAAAGGGAACCATACTTCAGAGCTGGTGGCAATGCAGTTTGGTGCAGCCACTGTGGAAATCAGGATGGAGATACTCCAAAGCCTAGGAATAGACTTACCATATGACCCAGGAATCCCGCTCCTGGGCATAAATCAAGAAGGAACCCTATTTCAGGATGACACTTGAAACCCAATATTCATAGCCAGCACTATTTACAATAGTCAAGACATGGAAACAGCCTATATGTCCATTGACAGTTGACTGGAAAAAGAAGAGGTGGTATATTTATACATTGGAATACTAGTCAGCCATATAAAACTACAACATAACACCATTTTCAGCAACATGGATGCTCCTGGAGAAAATCAGTCTACATGAAGTAAGCCAGAAACAGGAAGAAAAATACAATATGTGATGGCTCATCAGTGGAATTTAAAACAAAACAAAACAAAACATAAAAGCCCAAATTCAAAACAGAAATAGACTCGCAGATATAGAAAACAATGTTTTGGTTACCAAGGGGGCGGAGGGCAGAGAGAGATAGACTTGGAGGTCAAAATTGTAGAATAGATAAACAGGATTGTACTTTATAGGACAGGGAAATATATAAAAGATCTTACGACAGCTCACAGAACAAAATGGGACAACAAATATATATATGTTCATTGTAACTGAAAAATTGTGCTCTACGCTGCAATTGGAGACAACTTAGACAAATGACTCTAAACCAATTAAAAAAAAGTATAAAAAAGAAAAAAACACACTCCTAAATATTACAGGTGCAAATATAAATTATAGAGGAAAAGAAATACTATGCACAGGTGTAGTAAAACCAATGATTTTGTTTTATGTTTTCTTTTTAAGTTAAGCAAAATAAGAAAACCTCTAGCCAAGTGTCTCATGAAGAAAAGAGAGATGTTCAAAAGAAATAAAGTCAGAAATAAAAGAAGAGAAATAATAATTGTTAAGTCACATATACAAAAATTGTTCATTTTGTCAACACTTATATGCCAATAAACTGGACAAATTAGAAGAAATAGACAAATGTCCAGAAAGAGACTGAGATAAGGAGAAACAAATAATTTGAACAAACTGATTACTAGAAGAAAGATAGAATCTGCATTTAAAAACATCGTTAAATATTAGTGCAGATTTAAACAGCTCCCGTGGAGAAATGTACAAAAATACAAAGCAGGACTTATACTCTTCAAACAATTCAAAAATATTGAAGAAGTGGGAAACTCACAAAATAATTCTATGAAGATTTCATCACCCTGATAGCAAAGCCAACAAACAAAGTACGGGCAAAGACAACTTCCAGCCAATATATTTGATTGATTTTAATGCAAATATTCTACTGAATATTATTAGCAAACTAAATCCAGCTATACCAAAAATGAATCATACACCATGATCAACATGGATTCATTGCAGTGTCACAAGAGAAGTTCAACATAAACAAATCAACCAGTTTGAGACACCGCATTAACAAAAGTAAAAGAGAAAATGATGTGGTTATCCCAATAAATCCATCAAAAGCATTTCACAAAATTCAGCATTTATTTATTAGAACAGCAACAACAGAAGCAACAACAACAACAACAGCAACAACGACAGAAACCTCTTACCAAAATAGGATTCAGGAAATATATCTCAAAATAACTAAAGTCATTTATTACACAACCACAGACAACATAATATGCAAAAGTGAAAAACTGAAAGCCAAATTAAGGAATACGAAAAAGATGCCCACTCTCACCATTTCTATTAAACACAGTATGGGAAGTCCTAGCAAAAGCAATCAGAATAGAAAAAAATTTATTCAAGTTGGAATGAATGAAGTAAAACTGTTATTATTTTAGATGACATAATAATCTATACAGAGTACCCAAAAGATTCTCCACACCCAAACAAATAAATCTAATAAAGACATTTAACAAAGTTGCATGATTCATGATTAATACACAAATACTGTCACATTTCTTTACACTAACAATGATATATTTCATAATTCTAAAAAATCAATATGAAATGAGACCAAAAAATTAAAAACCTATGAAAAAACCAAGATAATAAAATCAAAAGGACACTGATAAGTAAATTTGAAGATGATGCAAAGAAATGGAAAGAAATCTCAATGTCTTAGTTTAGAGGAAGTAATATTGTTAAAATATACATACTACAAAAAATGTCTACAGATATAAAGTGATACAGATTGAACTACATGATATTTTCCACAGAAATAAAAACAGTCCTAAGATTTGTCTGGAACTGCAAAAGAACCAGAACTGCAAAAGAAACAATCAGGAAAAAGAAAAAGTTGGAGGCATAACCTATATCCCACCCAGATCTCAGACTACATTATAAAAATACAGTAATCAAAACAGCACAATACTGGAAAACAAACAGACATCTATATCACTGGAACAGAACACAGAGGCAGAAATAAAACATCACACCTATGGTCAACTAAACTATGACAAAGGAAACAAAAGTATACAATACCTAAAAGACAGTCTTCAGCAAGTTATGTGGAGAAAGCTAGACATTTACATGTAAATCAATGAAATTAGAACACTCCTTCACACTGTACAAAAATAAACTCAAAATGTTTTAAATATCTGAAACTAATACATGACACAATAAAACTCCTGGAAACTAACATAGGCAAAAAAAAAAAGATAAATTGTTGTAAAAGTTTCCTATGTCACTCTTCCAAGCTGAAAACAATAAAAGCAAAATAATCAAATAGTTCCTAATTAAACTTAAAACTTCTAAAGAGCAAAATAAACAGAATCAATAGATGAGCTTCCAAATGGGAGAAAACTTTAAGAAACAATGCAATCAACAAAGGGCTAATTTGTAAAATACACACATCGTTCATACAACTCCATTTCAAAAATCTACAAACAACTCAGCCAGGAAATGAGCAGAAGACAATTCTCTAAAAAAGACACACAGATGACAATCAGGAACATAGAAACATGCTCACATTGCTAATCATTGTACAAATGCGAGAAAAAAATAAAATAATGTTTTACCTCACACTAGTGAGAAGGGTTGTCATCAAAATGTCTACAAATAATGAAGACTGTGGAGGTTGTAGAGAAAAAGGGACACTCCAACACTGCTGGTGTGAATGAAAATTGATGAAACCACTTTGGAAACAGTATGGGATTTCCTTTTAATAATAAAAATAGACCTATCATATGACCCAGCAATCCAATCCCTGGGCATATAAAACATAAAACCTGAAAACAATGAATCCTAGGGTAAAACAAAAGAAGTACACTTAATTTGATTCTTCATATGTCTCCTTTGGCAAGGGAAGGTGAAGCAAAACTAACAAACGATGATTGTATCAGTCTAAAGAGATTTACACTGCAGAAGAAATGATCAATAAAATGAAAACTCTACCAACACAGTGGGAGAATATATTTGCAAGTGATATTTTCCAATCAAGTGTTAATATCCAAAATATAGGGCAAACTCATACACCCCAACAACAAAAAAGGCCAAACAATCCAATTTAAAAAAAAGTCCTTAGGAACTGAATAGATTGAGATGAATCAATTTTCTGTAGAAACATACAGTTGGCTATATGACTCATGAAAATGTTTTCAGAGTTACAAATTATTAGGAAAGTCATAAACGAAACATGAGACAAGACCTCACACTTTTCAGAAGGCTCTCATCAGAAGGAAAAGAAAAAGATTTTGGTGAGATTGTGGAGAGAAAGGAACACTGTGGACACTGTTGATAGGTATGCAAAGTATTGATTCCTTTGCATATAAACATCAAATTTTCTTCATCCAGTTTTCTGTCAAGGGATGTTGGGTTTGTAGGCCCCTGTCTGAAGGCTCTAGAGAATAAGCCCATGGGCTGAACTGATAAACAATCTGTGAGGAATGTCACATATCCAGGCTGGATAAGAAATGCCCTACTCAATGTATCCAGTATGGATGGCTGAAGAGCATATGTTGGGTAAGATCCTGAGAGGAGGACAACCTAGGACAGGCACAGCTGGCCTACTTAATGAAGTTCTGTGATGAACTTTAAAACAATCCTTGATCATTTATCATCCTGTGCTTACTGTGGGAGAATGGGGACATAAACAGCTTAAGATTATTAACATTGTTATAACTTAAATGATATGTGAGGCATTTTGAATGTCCTATATATAACCTTTTTCTAAGAATCAATAAACAGAGAACTGCTTCGCTTCTCTCCACACAGTGTTTGTGTGTATATGTTATCGTGCCTCTGACAGGGTTAATTTAATTTTTTGGGAGTATCTTAAAACGATGTTGCATTATATACAATGCTATTTCTGCACCTATTGATATGATTATGTGTGTTTTATTTCTCATTCTATTTGTGTGGCATGCCACCTTTATTGATTTGAATATTTTGAAGTATCCTTAAACCCAGGGATAAATCCCTTTACTCATGTATGTGTATGATATGTTAAATTTGTTTTTGAATTCATTTTGCTAGTGTTTTGTTGAGAATTTGGCAGATATGTACACCAGGGATAATATTCTATATTTTGCATATAATGTCCTTTCTAGCATTGTTATGCAAATTAAGCTGGCATCGTAAAACTAGTTTGGATACTTACACCCCGTTCTAATTCTTGGATGGTCTGGGCAAGTATTGGTGAGAAATTTTCTTCAAATATATCACAGAATTCACCAGTAATGTCATCTTGTAAATATTTTCTGGTTTGGGAAGTTTGGATTACTGATTTACTCATACACACTTTTCCTCTATTTAACTTTCTAATTTCTTCTTGAATCAGTATTGGAAGACATATGTTTCTGGGAATTTGTCTTTTGTTCAAGGTCATTCAAATTGTTGGCTAGTGGTAATTTCTTATGATGCTATGCATCTCTACAACACCAGTGGTAATATCTTCTGTTTTATTTCTTATTTTATATGAGTCTTTATTTTCTTAGCCATCCTAAATGTTTGTCCACTTTATGTGAAAAACAGTCAAACTTAGGTTTTTCTTTTCATATTTTCAATTGTTTCCCTTGTTATTTCCCTTATTCTCATTCACTCAATTTTCTTCTTCTTTCTGTTTTCTCCTAGATTCTTGATGTGTAAATTAAAGTAATGTGAATTTTTGTATTTCTTTAATTATTAAATATTATTTATTTATTTATTTATGTATTTACCTACTTATTTACTTATTTATTCATTTATTTATCATTGAAGTACTGCCATTTACAATGTGTTAATTTGTGGTGTATAGCGCAGTGTCCCACATCATGCATATATTTGTGTGCCTATTAAAGTTAACTTCACAATATTTAACATACTGCCCTGTGTCATACAAAAGACAATTTAGAAAAATCTATTTTTATATATAGTAGATAACATATATAAATCTACATCTCCCAAATATATCCTCTCCTAGCCCCTTTCAGCGGTAACCAAAAGATTATTAATTAGATCTGCAAGTTTGTTTCAGTTTTGTAGATGAAATCATAGTGTTCTCATCTAAAACTTTTTTTTTAAGGTTCTACATATATCATGTCATATATTATTTTTCTTTCTCTTTCTGGCTTACTTCAATTAGAATGACACAATATGGGGACACCCATTTTGCTGCAAATGTCTTTGTTTTATCATTTTTTATGGCAGAATATTATTCCATTGTTTAAATATGGCATAAAATCTGTATTCTGTTATCTGATGGTGAACAATTATGGTGCTTCCATGTCATGGCTTTTGTATATAGCACTGCTAAGAACATTTGGGTGCAGGTGACATTTTGAATTTTGTTTCTCTTTTTTTTTTTTTTTACATTTCTTATTGATTCATAATCATTTTACAGTGTTGTGGTTTCTCTTTGATATATACCCAGAAGTGGGTTTGCTGGATCATATGTTAAGACTATTTTTATTCTTTTGAGGAATCGCCATCCTGTTTTCCACAATGACTGCACCAAACTACATTCCTGACAACAGTGTAGGAGGGTTCCATTTCTCCACAGCTTCCCCAGCATTTATTGCCTGTAGACTTTTGAATGATGGCCATTGTGACTATTCAGAGGTGACATTTCATTATGGTTTTGAATTGCCATTCTCTGATAATGATAGTGAGCAATTATTTTTCCATATATCTGTGTGACATTTGTATGTCTCTAATGGAGAATTGCTTGTTTAGGGCTTCTGCCCATTTTCAGATTGGGTTTCTTGTTATTTTTAAGTATTATTATTAGGTTGTATGAAGTCTTTATATATGGAAATTTAGCCTTTGTCAGTTTCATCAATTCTAAATATTTTCTTAAATCCTGTTGGTTGTCATTTTGTTCTGTTTATGGTTCCCTCTGCTGTGCAAAAGCTTATAAGTTTAATTAGGTCCTATTTATTAATTTTGCTCTTACATCCATTACCTGGGTATGCTGTTTTAGGAGATTATTGCTGCGATTTATCTCAGAGTGCTTTGCGTATGTTTTCTTCTAGATTTACTCTGTATTGCCTTACATTTAAGTCTTCAAGTCACTTTGAGTTTATTCTTGTGTATGGAGTGAAGGAGTGTTCTAACTCCATTGCCCTGATGCTGCTATCCAGTTTTCCCAACACCAGTTGGTGTAGAGATGGTCTTTTCTCTGTCATATTCTTGGCTACTCTGTAAAATATTAATCGAACATAGGCCTGTAGATTTATTCCAAGGCTCTTTATCCGGTTCCATTTGTCCATATGCCTGTTTCTGTACCAATATCATGACATTTTGATTATTGTAGCTCTGCAATAGTGTATGGACACCAGGCAGTTTATTCTTCTAGCCTCTTTCTTTGTCTTCAATATTGTTTTGGAAATTTTGGATCTTTGTTGTATCTATATAAACCTTATGATCACTTTATTCAGTCCTAAAAATATTTTGAATAATTTGATAGGAACTCAGATTAAGTCTGTGAATTGCCTTGGGTAGTATGGCAATTTTAACAGTATTATTAATTCCATTACGAGACCATTGGGTATCTTTTCAATTCTTCAAATCTTTCTTGATTTCCTCAATCAATATTTACTTGTTCTCCATGTATAAGTCATTCACCTCCTTGGTCAGAGTTATTCTTAAACATTTTAAAATTTTGGGTGCAGTTATAAAAGTGGTTGCATCTGTACTTTATTTTCCTGTTGATTCAATGTTTGTGTAAAGAAATGTAATTGTTTTTTGTACATTACTCTGGCTACCTTGCCCAGTTCCCTTTTTAGCCTAAGTATTTTTTGTGAAGCTTTTACAGTTTTCTATATATACTGTCATGTCTGCATATCGTGACAATTTTACCTCTTCTTTTCCAGTCTGAATAATTTTATTTCTTTTTCTTGCCTGATCGTTGTAGCTAGGAATTCCAAGACTATATGTGATTTAATTTGTGTTAATGGGCATCCTTGTCTTGTCTCAGGTTTTAGTGGGAAGGGTTCCAGTTTTTCACCACTGAGTATTATGCTGGCTATATGTTTGTCATTAACTGCTTTCATTATGTTGAGATGTGGTCCCTCTATGCCCACTGTGATAAGAACTTTTATTGCAAATAGGTGTTAAATTTTAACAAATGGTTTTTCTCCAACTACTGATATGATCATATCGTTTTTGTCTTCTCTTTTGTTGATATGGTGTATCACAATTGATTGATTGATTTGCATATGTTCAACAATCCTTGTGTTCCTGGGATGAACTTAACTTGTCCATGGTTCATGATCTTTTTTTTACATGCTTTTGGATTCTGTTTGTTAATAATTTCTCAAGGACTTTTACTTCTATGTTTATCAATGATATTGGGCTATAGTTTTCTTTTTGGGGTAGTGTCTTTGTCAGGTTATGGTATCAGGTTGACGTTGGCCTTATGGTGTAAGTTTGGGAGTACTCTCTCCATATCAATCTTTTGGAAGAGTTTGAGGAGGACTGGTATGGATTTTTCATAGTATGTTTGGTCAATTTCCCTAGTGAAGGTATTTGGGTTTGAATTTTTTTTGCAGAGATTTTTTATTTTATTGATTAGTCTGTTCGATTTCTGGTGATCTGCATGTTCAAATGGCTAACTTCTCCTTGATGCAATATTGGTGGGCTGAATGTTTCCAAAAACTTCTCCATTTCTTCCTTGTTATCCACCTTGTTTCCATACAGTTGCTCATGGTATTCCCTTATGATATATTGTAAATTTGTTGTTCTCTTTGTAGTTTCTGCATTTTCACTTCTAATATTATTTGTGTTCTCTCTCTTTTCTTGTTAGTGATCCTGTCCAGAGATTTGTCAATTTTTATTTACTATTTCAAAAAAGCATTGATTGATTTCTTTTTATTTTTTAAAATCTATTTCAATTATTTCTTCCTTGCTCTTTATTTTTTCCCTCTTTCTGTTGACTTTTGGTTTTGTTTGCTCTTCTTTTCTTGATTAGTTTACAGAGAATGTTAGATTATATATTTGAAATTGTTGTTCTACTTTGAGGAGAGCTTTGTCACTCTGAACTTCCCTCTTAAGCCTGCTTTAACAGTATTCCAAAGACTTTGTGCAGTGTTTGGTCATATTTCTCAAGATATTTTTTAATTTCTTCTTTTATTTCATCAACTCACCCCCTTGTTTTAGTACCATGTTTTTTAATCTGGATGCTGACATTTTTTCTTCCTGTTTTTCTGTGATTGATTTCTAGTTTCATGGTACTATACTCAGAAAAGATGCTTGAAATAATTTTTATCTTCTTCAATTTGTTGAGGCTTCTTGAGTGCCTGAGTACATAATCTTTCTTAGAAAATGTTCCTTGTGCACAGGAAATGAATGTATATTCTGTTATGGGGAGAAGTACTATTTTGAAAATATCAAGCATCTCCAATTATTTTATAATTTATTTTAATATCTTTGTTCCCGTATTAATTTTCTGTGTGAAAGACCAGTCCAGTGATGGTAATGGGAAGTTATAGTCTCCTACATTATTTGTGTTCCCAGGGATTTCTCTATTTTTATCTATTAGTGTTTGCTTTATGTATTTATGTGCTCCTATATTGAGTGCATATATCTTAATGTGTATAATACCCTCATTTTGATTTTCTCCTTTAATCATTATATCATGTCCTTGTTTATCTTTCTCTATGGCCTTTTTTGTAAAGTCTCTTTGTGTGAAGTCAGTACTGCTAGTCATGCTTTCTTGTCATGTGCATTTGCATGGAATAAATTTTTCCACTTTCGGACTTTCAATTGATGTGTGTTCCTCTTACTAAAGTGGGTGTCTTCTATGCTTTATAATGTGGGGTCTTGTTATATTATCCCACTTGACAATATATATCTTTTGATTGAAGAACTAAGTCCATTATCATTTGTGATAATTATTGATAGACGGGTGTTTATTTCCATATTGAACTTCATTCTCCAGTGGATTTGGAATTTTCTTTTTGTACATTTCTTTTTGTTTTTGTGGCTTGATAAGTTTTCTTTTATTATCTTGGTTTGTTTTGGCTTTGTGACTTCATTGTAAGCTTTTGACTTAGGGTAAACTTGTTTTGTATGTATCTTCACCTGTACTATATTTGTTTATTTTAACTGATAATAATACAAACTCAAACCCATCCTTTAGAGAACAGAAACAAGAAGAAAACACTCTGTATTTTCCTGTTTCACTCACTGACCCTTAAAAATTTTGATGTCCTCTTTTACAACATCATATTTATTTTGCTGTAAATCATTGTAGATATTGCCTTTCTAATTATGCCTTTCTCTTTTGTATAGCATCCTGCTTCTTTTTTATTTAGGGTAGATCTTTCTTTATTTCTTTTTCTCTTGCTAAATTCTTTAAGTGTTTGCTAGTATGGAACTTATTTATCTATCCTTCTATTCTAAAAGATAGCCTTGTTTGATAAAGTATCTTATATTACAGCTTTCTTTCATTCCGGACCATGAATATGTCTTGCCACTGACTTCTGCCTGCTGTATTTGTGTAGGAAATGAGTTTAAAATTATTATTTATATAATTGTATATATATGTAAAGAACATCTATAAATGAAGTTAACAAATATGGTGAAAACCTAAATGTTAAAACACAGAAAATATTGATAAAGGAAATTAAAACTGATCCAAAGAAATGAAATGATCTCTTATGTTAATGATGTGAAAAAATGTGGTTGAAACAAACATACTACCCAAAGGAATCTACATTTAGTGTGATTGATTTGAAAATACCCATGAGATTTTTCCAAAAAATAAAACAAATAATTTTAAAATTTATATGTAAACACAACAAAAATGTGTTGCCAAAATAATCATGAAAAAGAGTATTAAATCTAATGGTGTAATATTCTCTGATGTTAAACAGTCCTACGAGGCTTTAATAATTAAAACAACATGATACTGGCTCAAAAACAGACACCAATCAATAGAAGAGAATAGAGCAACCTGATATAATCCCTCAAACCTATTATCAATTAACCCATGAAAAAGGAAGCAAGAGTATAAAATTAAGAAAAGACATTCTCCACAATAATTACTGCTGGGGATTTTTAACATGTAAAAGGTAGATTAGAATATTTCCTCACATTGTATACAATCAACGAGCACCGAATTTCTTTCAATTTATATTGTTTACTTATATTTCTTGCACCTATAATTTATAGATCTATGTTCATAAGTTTTTTTTCACTTATCAAATTTATTCCTATTTTATTCTTTTTGGTATAAATTTACACCAAATAGTTTTACTAATTTCTCTTTCTGATAATGTGTTGTTACTATACAAAAATGCAGTGAATATGTGTACATTGATTTTGTATTCTACATGTTTACTAAATTTGTTCATTATTTGTAATAGTCACTGGAGGAGCCTATGGAGTTTTCCATCTATGCATAAATATGTCATCTGTAAAAACTTCACTGCTTTATTACAAGTTGGATGAATTTTATATTTTTTCTTGACTAGTTATTCTGGCTAGGACTTCTAGTAGTGTTATTTAGGACTTGTGAAAATGAGCTACTTTTTCTTATTACTGGACCAGAGGAAATCCTTCTTGTATGTTAACATTGCACTTGATGTTAGTCATGGGTTTTTCATATATGGCTATTATTATGCTTAGTTACATTCTATCTAAAGCGAATTTAAGAATATTTTTATAAAAAGTTAAGATCAGATCTGTCAATAATTTTCCTACTTATTTTGAGATTGTTATTTTTGAATTCTTTGTTTTTTAAAGGGATTGTATCACATATTTTATTTTGTGTATGTTAAATATTATTTAGGAATCAGGACTAAATCCTACTTAACTATAGTTTATAATACTTATAATATGCCATGTATTCAGGTTGCTAATATTTATTTAGAATGGACTATACACATAGTGAAGGAAAAATTTACATTTCTGCTTGAGGGTACATTTATTTATTTAAAATTTTATCTCTCATTTTGAATTTGGCTTATGTTTAATGGAATTCATTTCTAAATAAATAATATAAGTTTTGGTAGAACTGGATTTACTACAGTTTACTGATACAGAACATAGCTATTATTTACAATTAGTGCACAGAACACTTGCCTTAAAATGCCGTATTATACTAACAATGCCAACAGTTTCAGGACTGAGAAACATATTGCTTCCTAAAATACATTACCTGATATTTTCCACCCCAATCGACATATACAGTTATATCTTTGTTTTTTGATTTTTTGTTTGTTTGCCCCTTAATGGAGGCACTGCTTATTGAACCCAGGATCTTGTGCATAAGTCTATTTATCAACATCATTTTGGAACACTTAACAGAAGCCCTAAGGATATGGATTATAAAGATGACAAGAAAATTTATTACTTCTAGGGACTGATAAACCTCTAAGTGAAAGAATGGCAAAAATAAATATTTGTAATATACAATAAAATTGTCTCTTTTGCAATTTTAATGTAGAATATTAAATTACATTTGCTTCAATTATAGCACTAAATTACAATTTAAAACAAAAATCCCCCCTTAGGGATTTCTTAAGTTTGATTGGTTATTTTTATTTAAAATTATTTCATAAATACTAACCATTTATATATTAACATAAGAAATAAACTGATGTTTATTCTTCTCATGTTTTGAATATAGAGCTACTTATTGTACAATACACAGATAAATACATACTTCCATTTCCAAATCAAATTATGTTTCACTTTAATTACAAATGATGATGAAATTTTTATACCTTTTCTGTACAGGTTTTAAACAAATTTCTCTTTAATTTCCAAAACTTTAAAATTATTTTATATATTTTGTGCATTACTTATACTTTGTTCACCAATCTGTTATAAAATTGTGTACAAAATGATGGAGATTGGTTTTATTTAATAGACCCCAACATTAAATTGTTTAAAAAGATTTTGTGGGGAAAATAATTGCAGATCACACCATAAAAATAAGCATCCTATATGTTTAGTTTTAACTGGATGAATGAGAATAAACACTGGCTGAATGTTACAATTGAGTTGCTAGGAGACCAGTTGTTTTGTGATGTCACAGCTACTCAGGTTGAGAACCATAGTGATGGCCTAGCAGTTTATCTGTGCAGCCCTGCCAAAGCAGCATTTGAATCTGCAGTGTTCAAAATCATGCAGATTAGAAAAATAGCTGTGGAAAAAGTTATATTAAATGGCACATGTTTCCTCAGAAATTCAAGATGTGTCTCATAAATTTGGAGCAACTGGTTCAGGAAATTCTGGTAGATCTCTATTGTGTGATCAAACATTCTCTGAGGACTTGGACTTGAGGTCTATGATTGAAGAAAATGCTTTTCAGAATTTGTCTGAAGAATCCTTGATAAAAACGCCATGTTACACACATTGTGTCTCTGAACCAGATGACAATAATGATTTTCGTTCTCTGACGTTTCCAGGAAAATTCTGGAAAATGGCTGGGAATGACCAATATAAATCCATCTGGTGGGATGATAATGGAGCTTCAATAGTGATTAATGAAGATGTCTTGAAGAAGGAAGTTTTGGACAGAAAGACCCCTTTCAGAATATTTGAAACTGGAAGTATGAAAAGTTCAGTTAGACAGCTTAAACTTTCCTGGTTTAGTAAAGTGTGGCAGAATTTTCAAAGATCTGTATGTCTAGCAGACTTTCTGGCAGAAGGAAAAACAGTCTCTGTTTAAAGCAAGATATTCAGAAACTTTAGTTACCACTTGGTAACTTATATATAAAAGTTTATTTTGTACATCAATCTATGGTAATATAAATGTAAAGATAATTTTGAAAATTGTATAAAACTACTAAGGCTAAAATCCTTTATTTTTTCTAAAGCATGAGGACAGTGCCTTAAGTGTTCCGATTATAAGAAACTTTGCTTGCAAATATGAATCTTTCCAGAAATCTATATAAAAGTATTAAAGCTGCTTTTGAAAAGAGGCATTCAGCGTTACTGCAAATGCTAACTTTTTAAATTTAATGACTATAATATTTAAATGTGTATTTTCCAAATAAGGAACTTCAAAATATCGTCAGCATTGTTCATATTTCGATGATATTATCTTTGCAGTGTAAACGTGAAATCTGAGGTTATATAGTTCAGGCATATTTAGTGTTGTATTTTGGTTCAAATTATTACTAAAATGTTTCTCCTTTGGTTGTAACTGCGGTTCTACCATAATCCAAATTTTAAACGAGGCTGTCCCCAGATTTTAGTGAGAATAAAAAGAAAGGTTGGGAATAAACATACCCCTCTGGTATCTTAATAGGCTGAAGACTTCAACAAGAAGCAATATAAAGCAGTGGGTAATGTGGATATTCATAATTCTGATTTTGTGGCTGACACTAGTGGAGAAAGTGCATTTTTACCTCTGCAAATTTAAACATGACTCTAATAAGAAAGCCCTCTACTAGCCACATAATTGGTGATACAAATACCACATTTAGATGTGATTTTTCTCCTCCATCATCAATTTCATTTAGACCACCAGGAGAAATTGCAGTGGATCAACGTGGTATTTTAAATCAGTTGACCACTCTCCACGGGCACTCTCAAAGTAACTACACTGAAGCAAATGGCCGTGTTGTGAACTTCATTTCAACTGGAACTTCTACCTCTCAGTACAGCATCTTGTCTCCCTAAAAGGAATTAATTTGGACAGATGGTTGAGCCTTCTATTTTTCCAAATATGTATCACAACCTATCTGCCATTGAAGGTCATTTTTCTAAACTTCAACCAGGGATCAACCCACATTTTCCAGTGCAAGTGATAGCTAATACATCAGCTAACTCTCTTTCAAGGCAAACTCATCAGACATCTTAAGTTTATGAATGTCATCTTAATTACAACTGATCTACCAGAGGACTACCAGATTATGCAGGATAACAAAGATTACAATTGATGTTGGCAAATGTCGACAAATATCTGCTATTTTCTTATTTGAACAATAAACATAGTGGTGTACCTGTATTTACCTTATTTTTTAAAACAGAGTTAAGAGTTAAATGGGAGACAAAGTTACCATTATGAGAAAAAAAGGAAATATTTGATTAATATGATCATTTGATGGAACAATATGGGAGTTAATTTAAATAATTTCTTGTAAGGAAGAAGAGAAAATGGAAGAATTTGAAGAAAGACAAAAACATGGAGAGATGGAATAGTTTTAAGTGGTTTCTGGTTCATCCTGGAAAGTATTAAAAGTGTTAAGTTAAGATTGGTTGGAAAATAAGATAAATACAGGAACCGGCCCAGGGATCATGGTCTCTATTATGTCATCCCTGGAATCATAAAGGTCACATTATGTAGTCTCAGATGGCACATTCAGCATGTGGTAGAATATAAAAATAATTTTATCTATGGTCTTATTTGTGCTGTTGTCAAAGCATTCCAATTGGTGTTTTCATTTCCTGCCCTAAGAGTCTACTCTATGTTTTCTAGTCAATATTTTATGTTGCTTTTATGTTCCAGACAAAGACAAGCTTAAGTCCTCAGGGTGGCACTTAATGCCTTTCCAAATCTAAGCCCACAAACTCAACTTAGTTTAGTCATTTCTTTATAAATCTGGCATTTGACTACCTTGGAATATCTTTATGTTTCACTGTATCTGAAGATACATCCAGGCAAATGCTTGTCAACAATTTTAGCTCCAACCTCAACACTTTTACCCCAGCTCATCCTTGGACTTTGGCTGTCCTCCTTTTACCTATTTAGACTATCCCCATCTCAGCGCAGAAACCACTTCCTCCAGATGTTTTCTGTCTATCCCCCTTTACTTGTCTAACTTGGATACCAGCATAGTATGCAGAGCACATGCCACAGGAAGCATTTTACTATTTAGTGAATGAAAAATACTTGTTGACTTTAAGCAAAATCTACTTTCCTGAAACAACAAAACTCTCATGGCTTTCAAACTATCTCGTTATGGTCTATACTCTTCACCACAAACTAGCTCTTTTAATAGCCCATGGACTAGTCACACAAGACAGTTAGTGGAGGTAGGTACAGGAGACAAAGTATAATTTTCTTCTTTATTCATGCCTCCAGATGCCTAAAGCATTCCATACTCAATTGCTGGATAATTTCCTTTCTCTTCATCACCCACCTTCCCCAAAATAGCTGATTCTCTTCTCCATAATAATAACTATACTGCCTTCTAATTAATTAACTTCTTAGAATCAGAGCTTTGTCCAGAATAGAAAGTGCTATTGCAATTATTTAATGTAGGTTTATGCACCCCTCATAACTTGTTCTCCTTGTAACCTTCACACAGGAAGTATCTAAGAGGTACTAGACCCTTGGTTGGGGAGGTTGTATTAAGTAACCAAATTGCAATCAAAATTGTGTGGACTAGAAAGAGGTGAGGGTGGTGGAATTAAAATTTGTCCAACTGCATGAGTACCAAATTACTGCAGATATTAGGAAATATAAAATATTCATGGAATTCTTTGACTATTTCTCATTAATTTAAAATAAAATGTAAAGAATTTACAGAATGTGAAATGCCCTGAAATGCTGGAAAAATTGTAGGCAAGTTCAGGAAGCTTAAGGCTTCTGCTAATAATCATGCAGCCAGTGTCAGCTGATAAGACTGGAATGGCAACCTTGAGTCCGGAAAATATATCACCAGTTGTGAAGAAAGACTTTGATAATCTGGAGAAAGGGCAAATGGGACAGGATAAACTCTTGCAACATCCCACCAATATGTGCTTTTCCAAGAGAAGAATCGAGAACAGTTGCAGACGGAGATCTGTGTCTGGACATTAGTGGTTGTTCCTACAACAGATATATCAAGGTTTTAAATTTGTCAGCTCAACTCTGATGGTGGCTATGTTGCTGCTTACATTAGCAGTCTGGGGTTCAGTTGGGCTGGTTCAGCAGCTATTTTCCAGCTCTCTTATCAGACAAAGGGTCTTACCGTGATCATCTTAACAAGGTTCTATTCTGATAAGTCAAAAGCTACAGTTTACTTTTAAAATTAGATATCCTAAAGAAGAATATTGTTTGTTTGTCCAACTGTAGTTTTCTACCTGGGAAAACCTAGACTATTTGCAAAAGTACAAAAGTTGGCTGGTGCTTTGAAAACTATTCTCTGAGCTCTGTCCAAAGAACTCTTCCCACTAAATACTACAAATCTGTCTTCCTCTGTGTGTGTGTGTGAAGATGGATTGTTAAGCAGTAACTAATTTTTTTAGTTGAGTCATCAGTGAATTATTCTTCTGCATCTGGCAGAATCTCTGTGAATTAAGAATTTCACCGAGCAACCAGATTTTATTCCAATCAGGGAGAGGTTTATTATATTTCTCCCAGTTTACTAATTGCTACCTGTTCATTCAATTCCGAGCTGATGTTAGGGCCAAGCCACTGAACCCTTGAATTGGACTGAGGCATATAAATTCTCCAGTCCCCAGAGCCCATCACAGGACTGTGTCTCCTTTTTAATTTAAGCTTATGTCTAATTTATTTTTTCTTCTAATTCTCATTGTTGACACAACTTATTTTGGCTTTTATAACCCCTTGACTAATTTATAGAGACTGAACAACTGACTTATTCCCGTTCACCTAGAAATTGCAATAACCTTCCTCCCCTTGAACTACCTGGAGAACAGTGAGCATAGTCATCATTTTGAAAGCAGTCCTCATTCCTAATGATGCAGAACCTTTACACTTCTTTGCCCAGTACTTGAGCAAGATTGTAGTGGATCTCAGGGATTATCCTCACATCCCCTAATGCAACCATGAGAAAACACCCCATTGTTATCCAAAATCAAGTCCTTGTCAGTATTGCAATCCCACTGCAAAACAGTTAAGAATTTTAGGAGTTATGAGATTTTACCATGCTGAGATTTCTAGCAACCTAGCATGTTCATTTCTTACAGATGCTGTCGGGGAGATGAGAACATCGGTCAGAGACAGTGAACTTTATCACTCACAGCAAGAGCAGCCAGTTTTAAATTTGTATCCATTCCCTAATCTCAGATGAATACACAGAGTAAAATTTTGATGCCTACAGAATCAGTGGGCTGTTAACATGAAGAAAGCTTAAGGCATGGTAAAACACTAATTTTATTAGTATCTTTATGTATAATTTATTAGAATCACTTATTTATTAGTATGTTTATCTTGGATAAGTATATCATGACTCAAGTTTACTTGCTTCAGAAACAATCATGAGAAATGACATGGGAATAAGTGAATATTGAATTTCCATTTTTCCTTCTGCTTCTATTGAGATATAATTTGTGTAGAATATTGTGTAATTTTAGGTGAACAGGATAGTGATTTGATTTACAAGTATCATGAAATAAATATCATAGCAACTTTAGGGAGAATTCATTATCTAATACAATATTAAAGAGATACAATTTGCCTTTTGGTTGTGATGAGAAAACATATGGTCTACTCCCTTAACAACATTCATATATAACATAAAGCAGTATTAATTGTAATTTTGATGTTACTATGGGGCATCCCAAGGACACATTCATTTTAAGGCTGGCGGTTTGTAGCTTTTGACTGCATTAATCAAATTCTCCTTTTCCAAACCCTGCCTCTGTTAACTACAAATCTAATTTTTTTCTATAATTATGTTTCTTTTTGAACTGTACTTTAATGTATAAAATGCGTTAGTTCCTCTTACACAATGTACTGTTTGCTATTTTTAGTACATTTCAAACTGATCACCAGAATATATCTAGTTATGATATGTTGCTCTTTAAAGATATTTCATAGTTATTTACTATTCCCCATAGAGCACATTTCTTGTCTCTGATTCATTTAATTTGCAACTGGAAAATTTTCTGTCTTAATTTTCGTTAAATATTTCTTTTTCCTCACACCATTTCCCTCTTTATTGGGAAGAACCTTTTTCTTTGTATATCTGTATGTCCTTTTTTATTGTGTTATGTTCATTTTTTTTGAATGCCAAATATGAGTAAAATCATGCAGCATTTGTCATTCTCTTTCTGACTCTTTTCACTTAGCATACTACCCTCTTGGTCAACCCATTTTTTGCAAATGAAGAACTTATTCTTCTTATAGCTGCATAATAACCCATTGTATTTTTATCTGTGTGTGTTCATGTATATAAATATATAATTCAGATAAATCAATGAAATATAAAAATAGAAAATATAGATTTGTAGATATATATACTATAAACACACATTTTATTTTTCCATCATCTATTGATGAACAATTAGTTTGCTTCTATATCCTCTCTATTGTAAACAATGCTGCAGTGAATATAGGTTTGAATTTATCTTTTCTAGTTTGTCTTTTTATTTTCTTGGAATAAGTATACTGATATGGAAATGTTGGATTATATTTCATTTTTAATTTTTAGATAAAACTGCATACTGATTTCCACAGTGACAGCACAAATTTACATTCACTCCAGCAGTGCATCAGAGTTGTTTTTCTTACGTCCTCACCAACACTTATATTTGTTATGTTTTTGATAATATTCATTCTGACAGTACTGACATAAAATCTTACTGTGTTTTGGACTTGCATTTTTCTGATGGTTAGTGATGTTGACCGGTTTCATATGCCTGTTTATTACCTTTCCCCCACTGTATGTTCATATTTGTAATGTACAAAATGACCATAACTGTCTGATTTCATTTTCAGTCATTCTTTGTGTTCCACTATTTTCTTTGTTCTGTCTGACTACCATATTCTTTTTATCACTGTAGCTTTGTATTATAGTTTTAAATCAGGGGAATTGATACATCCTCTTTGTTCTTTGTCAAAGTTGTTTGTGTTTATGTTTCTTTTCTTTGCTTTTTTTTAGTGATTTCAACTCTTTTGTGTTTACACATAAATTTTACAATTATTTACTGTAAATTCTGAAAATACACTTGGTATTTTGATAGGCACTGAATTTAAATTGTGTATTTTCTTAGCTAGTACTGTAATTTAAACAATATTACTTTCCTCATCTACGAACACAGTATATCCTTTTATCTGTTTGCATTATCTTCAATTTCTGTTATAAATATTTTATAGTTTTCTGTGTACAGGTCTTTTACCTCCTTGGTTTGATATAATTTTTGATTTTTTTTGTAATGCAACTGTAAATGAGACAGTTCCCTCACTTTCTCAGTTAGCTTGTTTTTAGTGTGAAGAAATGCAAGATTTATGTACATTAATTTTATATTCTGAAATTTTAGCAAATGCATTGATAAGCACTAGTAGTTTTGAGGTGCCATCTATAGAATTTCTGTTTAAAGAATGTCATCTGCAAGCAGATACTTTTACTCCTATTCTTAATTAGCTATAATATATTTCCATTTATTTTGGATAGCTATGGTTAGGATTTCCTATACTATACTGAATAAAAGTGGTAAGAGTGAGCATTCTTGTCTTCTTCCTGCTCTTACAGGAGATGCTTTCAATTTTAATCAGTGAGTGTCATGTTAGCTGAGTTCTTGTTATATATGGCCTTAACTTTGATGAGGTATGTTTCCTCATGCACAATTTGAGGAGAAATTTAATCTTAAATTGTTAATGTATTGTCAAAACATTTTATGACTCTTTTGATGTGACTATATATTTTTTATTCTTTAATTTGTTACTGTGGTGTATCATACTGAATAATTTGTAGGTAATGAATCACTTTTGCATCCCTGGATTAAAATGGACTTAATCATATTATATAAACTTGTTAATGTGTTTTATGCTTTGCTAACATTTCAGTGATGATTTTTGCATCTATGATTATCAGTAGTATTTAACCTGAAATTTTTTGAAGTTTTTGTTCCAGTTTTAGTAGTAGTGTGATACAGAAATGTGGGATAGGAAGCCTTCCATCCTCAGCAAATTTTTGGAATTCTCTGAGAAGTATAAGTGATAGCTCTTCTCTAAATATTTGGCAGAATTCATCTGTGAAGCTGTCTAGGCTTGGAATGTTGTTTCTTGGGAGAATTTGTTTAATTACTTATTCAATTTCATTATTGCTAATCTGTTCCTATTTTCTGTTTTTCATTCCATCCAAGAGATTATGTCTTTCTCAGAAATTGTATATTTCTCTAGGGTTTCCATTTTATTTACATATAATTTGTTGAATCTTCATATGATGCTTTGGATTTCTTTGATATAAGTGGTAACTTTTCATTTACTTCTGAGCTTATTAATCTGTACTCTTTTATTCTCATGAGTCTGTTTAAAGTTTATCAATTTTATTTATCTTTCAAAAGCCATTTTTTTGATTGAATGTTTCTTTTTTTAATCATTATTTTATTTATTTATTTTCTGACATTTCAGCTGTCTTATTTATAAAGTGAAAATAAAGAATTTACCTGACAAACAAATCCTCAATGTGATAAAAAAAAACAACTAATAAGAGATGTAGAAAAGAAATTTTCTTAGAAATATTAAATGGCAAATATATGCAAAACATTGAAAAAAATGCTAAGGAGATACCACGAGAAACTTGCAATTGTTTCTTTGGGTATGTTTTTAAATGCTTCTATACTATATGAAATAAAGAGTGAAAAGTAGGAAATCAGGGGCAATAAATATAGATACTTCAAACTGATGACCTGTTTACAACAGTAAAAGAAATAATTTGAGTCAGTAATCATAAAAGGTAAAGAGCAAAAATAAAACAATATTAAAGGAAGCTGCTATCAGCGGAAAAATGACTAAATTACAGATGAGATATTTTTAAATGAAGTACAGTAGATGTACTATTTTGTGTAGTTTCAGATGTACAGCATTGTTATTCTAACAACTTTGCAGATTATATTGCATTATGAATTATTGCAATGATTGTAACATACACTTATTTTAAGCTATTGTGTATAATTCCATGATCTATACAGATTATCATTGTTGCTTCTCTCCTTTATGTATACTAGTTTGTATCTGTCAATGTTCTACTATTCAATTCTCTTTCCCTTCCCTTTGGTAAACATAAATTTTTTCCCATTTCTTTTAGTCGGCTTAAGTCTTGTCTATCTAATCTTTTAACCTCTCCATCATGTCTATATCTATCTATCTATCTATCTATCTATCTATCTATCTATCTATCTATTTATCTATCATGTATTATCCTTCTATCTATTTATCTGTCATCTATCAATAGATAGCTATATATAGATGTACACAGATATTTGTTATTCTTTAGATTCCACATATAAATTATATTATATAATTTTGTCTTTGTCTATGTTACTACATTAAGCACAATAATTACTAGGTCCATTCATGATGCTGAAATAGCAATGTGTTATATTTTTCATGGCTGAGTAATATTCCATTGTATATTTATGGAAACATCATAACTTCTTAAGTCCATAGTCTAATGTGGACACATGGATTGCTTCCCTGTCTTGCATATTATAAACAGTGCTTGTGTGAATATTCGTTCTTCTCAATTTAGGTTACTATCACCAGATTTTTTCTAGGAGAGGTATTACTGGGTCATATGGTAGTTAACTTTTTAGTTTTTAAACAAATCTGAATACTGCTTTCAATACAATTTCTTACAATTTACATCCCTATCAAGAGTATAAAAGAGATTTCTTACCTCCACATCATCTCCAATACTTTCTATTTGTAGACTTTTTGATAATATCCATTTGACCATTTTTAAGTCATACCTCATTGTGGCTTTGATTTGGAATTATCTAATAATTAGTAATGTTGAGCAATTTTATCACTTGCCTGTTACTCATATGTATGTTTTCTTTGGAAAATTATTAACTCAGGTACTCTGCTCTTGTTTTTGTTTTTTACCTTGCGTTGTGCAACCTAAATCCATGTTACATCTATTAACCTACATCTATTAACCCCTGGTCACTTGCATTGTTTGCAAATATGTTCTCCAATTACACAGGCAGTCTTTCCATTTCACTTATAGTGTCCTTAGCTGTGCAGAAATTTTCAAGTTACTTTAGGTCCCATTTGCTTATTTATGCTTTTGTTTCTTTTGCCTTAGGAGACTGAAATAAGAAAACATTCCTATGATATATATCCAATAGTGTATCACCTATAATCCCTTCTAGCAGTTTTATAGTATCAGGTCTTAAATTTAGGTCCTTAATACGCTTGGAGTTTATTTCAGTATATGATGTCAGGGAATGCTCTCATTTCACTGTTTTACATGTAGATGTCCAGCTTTCAAAACACCATCCATTGACGAGACAGTCTTTTCTCCATTGTGTACTCATGCTTCTTTTATCATAGGTTCATTTCTCATAGGTGTGTGGAATTACTACTAGGCTCTCTATCTGTTTTTATTGATTATATCTCTGTGCCAATGCCATGCTGTTTTTATTACTGTAGCTTTGTAGTATAGTAAGGTATCTGGGAGGGTTATACCTCCAGATTTGTTGTTTTTTCTCAAGATCATTTTGGCAGTTTTTAATAGTTTCATGTAAAAGTTAGAGTTATTAATTTTCTCATTGTGTGGAAAATACTACAGCTTCATAACAGGAATTGCACTAAATCTGTAGGTTTCTTTGTGTAATACGGCCATGTTAACAATATTAACTCTTTCAATCTAAGAGCACAAGACATCTTTCCATTTCTTTGAATCATTTTTAATTTCTTTGTCAATGTTTTATTATTTTCAATGTTTAGGTCTTTCACATATGTGGTTACATTTATTCCAAGATATACGGGGGTATGGGGTATTAATTATTATTGCTTTCAAAGTCCATTGTATGGTATCTCATGATTAATGTGTAGAAATGCAAGAGACTACTTTACATTTATCTTGTACCCTGCTCCGTTGATGAAATTATTTATTGTTCATAATAGTCAATGTGGAGCCCTTAGGACTCTCTATGTAGATTGTTATGCCATCTGTAATGGTGACAATTTTGACTCTTTTTTCCATTTTGCATTTCTTTCATTTTTTTTCTTTTCCTTTTCCTTTCTCCTATTACTATTGAACACAAGTGCTGAGAATAGGAATCCTTGTATTTTTCCCGAATTTACCCAGAAGGCTTTCAGCACTTCCCCTATTATAAATAGTTATAAATGGCCTTTAGTACGTTGAGAGATGTTCCCATTGTACTCACTTTCATGAGAGTTCTGATGATGAAAGTATGTTGAATTTTTCAAATGCTTTTTCTTTGTGTATTGACATTGTCTTGTGAATTTTGTCCTTCCTTTATTAGATATGTGTCATGTTGATTTACTTGTGTATGTTGAACCATCCTTGTGACTCTGGAAGGAATCCAACTGATCATCATGTATAATTCTTTCTATGTATTGCTGTATTCATTTGTTGAAGTTTTTCGAGGATTTTTGAATGTATATTCATCAAGGATATTGGATTTTCATTTTCATTTTCTTTTTTTTTTTTTAGTGTCTTTGACTGGTTTTGTTATCACGGTAATGGTGGCTTCATAGAATAAATTTGGGAATTTTTCTTCCTCCTTCATTTTTTGAAATAGTTTGGGGAAAGTGGTTTTAATGAAGGCATCAAGGCATTTTATTTTAGGGGTGTTTTTAAATTATAGATTTTATTTAACTTATACTGTTAGCTCTTTAAAAGTTTTCAGATTTCTTTTAATTCAGTGTTGGCAACTGTAGGTTTCAAGAAATTTGTCCATTTCTTTCAGGTCGTCCAGTTGGTTGCATGTAACAGCTCATAGTGCTTTCATAATCATTTTTTGTGTTTCTGTAATATCAGATGTTATTTCTACTGTTTCATTTCTTATTTTGTTAGGGTCCAGTCTCTGTATTTCTTAATAACCCTGGCTAAATGCTTACCTGTTTGTTAATATTTTTAAGAAAAATTAAAGCTGTTGATTTTATGATTTGTAATTTATTTTTCAACTTTTATTTTATTTATTTTCAACATAATCATTAAAGATTTCTCATTCTACTGCCTTTTGGTTTTGTTTGTTCTTATTTCTTGTTATTTTGTGTGGTATGCTTGGTCCTTTCTATGAGGTTTTTTTCTTCCTTGTAGGAGTCCTGATTTGTTCTCATCTTCCCTCTTAGATTTGTGTTTGCTGCATCCCATACATTTTATGAAGCTGTGTTTTCATTGTAATTTGTCTCCAGATATGATTTTATTACCTCTTTGATTTCATCAACACTTTGATTTCATCATTGACAACTTTTAAATTTATTTTTTAAAGGATGTTCTTTGACTTCATGTTTGTGCTTTTCCTATTCTTCTTTCTAGAGTTGATGCACAGTATCATACTTTTGTGTAAGGAAAACTACTTGCTGTTACCTATATTTGCTTAAAGTCCCTGAGGCTCATTTCATGACATAATATGTGGTTAATTCCTTAGATAACATCCTGGGCACACTTGAAATGTTTAACTGTTCTGCTTTTGTGATGCAGTGTCCAATAGCTCACCTAGGTTCAAATTATCTAATATGTTAATAAGACCTCTGTCTCCTTACAGATATTCTTTCTGGATGATCTGGCCATCAGAATAGAGAGGTGTTAAACTCATCTACTCTTATTGTTTTATAATGAATTGATTCTTTCATGTCTACTAAAATTTCTTTTCATACTTAGGGTCTATGGTGTTGGGTCCATATATAATATAATGAAGGTAATACCCTATTTTTATATTGATCTCTTTTTCTTTATATAATCTCATAATTTTTCTCATTTTGGCTCCTATTTTAAAACATATTTTGCATGAGTTGAACATTGCAATCTGCACTTTCTTGTAAATTCCATGGAATATCTTTTCCATTTTTTCAGACTATGTTTATCTTCCACCATAAAGTGAGAGTTTCTTTAGGAGAGGCAAAGATGGTGGAAGAGTAAGAAGCTTGTAGCTCACCCTTTCAAACAAATGCACCAATACACACATCCATAGACCCACTCAGCTAACCAGAGAACCTGCAGAACTCTGACAGAACATTGTGTTCTTCAATAGATAAAGATGCAAAAAATCTGGTATGAGAAAAGTAAGAAAAAAGAAGGAAAGGCCAAACAGAGTGGGACAGATCCCATGGGGAGGGAGCAGCTAAGAAAGACTAGTGCTCATTCACTGTGTCTCCACTCTCCAACTGAGATTTCAGCAGGATGGAGCGGGAGCATCCAAGGCTTAGACCTTTACAGAGTATAAGTTGACTGACAGAACTAAGTTAAACAGGCACACAGAATCCCTGTGACACCCAGCTGAAGATGCAGCCCAGAAGCTGGGGGCAGGACCGTGCTGCTCGAGCTGGGTTGTAGATGGGAATGGCAGCACTGTGGCGGCCCTGGGAAATGGAGTGGGCTTTGTGCCATGGCTGTGGGTGCACAGGGCAGAACAACCTGGGCCCTCCATAAAACAACCAGGCAGATGTACCCTTTGGGGGGAAGGGTGCAATCCCCATATCTGAAAATCCACAAAAAGTCTGTAGGTGAAGAGAGCTGGAGCTCAGACACAGCCACCATAGCCACTGGTGTTTTGCACCCAGGCAGCAGTGGGGGCAAACCCTGCATCTACACCTAAGGAATTAGCAGCATCATGGGCCATACTGAGACTGTCGACTGCATGAGGCAAATATGATCCTACTGTCCTGGTTCTTCAGAGAACTTGTCTGCCAACACAAACAAGGGGCTGGATTTTGACCAAGACCAGGGACAGGGCTGTTCCTCAGTCTTCCATGAGCCCCCTTCCGGTGTGCAAAACAGAGGCAGAGAGTATATTGGCACAGAGCAGCAGAGTGATCTGCAACCTGAGGGGGCAGGTGGCCCCTCAAATTTTGAGCTGGAATGCAGCCCCTGACCATGGTGCTGGGAGAGGGCGTGATGCCCAATCCTGACTGGTCAGTCTGTAACATCTGACTGCAGCATCAGGCAGGGCAGTGACAAGCCAGCCCAGAGTAAAGAGAGCTGCACCTGAACCAGTGTTGGGTGTAGGAGCGATCTGATTGATGACAAGCCCAGGGAGCAGCAGAGATGAGGGCTCCAATGGAAGGCCTCAAGAAACAGCAAGCTGAGCTTCCAAAACAGAATGAATACAGAAAGACTTCACATTAAATGTACACAGTCTCCAGGAGGACAAAGACCACTCCCTTGTTTTAACCTGTTTTTACCTGTTCCATTTTCTCTTACCCTCTTAATTTTTACTTCTTATTCAATTATATATACCCCCATTTTAATCCCTTGGTAATTTTTTAAAATATATTTATTATCATTATTTTTCAAAATGCTGCTTCCACTTGCTTAAATATTTTTCATTATACAATGTCTTCAAACTTTTATTTCTCCCTTCTTTAAAATTCTTTATCTCTCTCTGTCTTTTTTTTATTTTCTAAGTTGTAATACTGCATTGGCATTGGGTAGATATACACCTTTAGGACCACAGTAGAAAACTGATACTCCATAAACCACCATGCCAAAGAAGTAGTAGAAAGATGAAGAAGCAGAGAAACCATTCCCAATTATAAGAACAAGAGAAATCCTCTGAAAGAACAATCAGTGAAATAGAAATCAATATCCTACTAGATGAAGATTTCAAAATGGAGTGATCTAAGTATTGAAGGAAATAAAAGACATAAAGTTTAGAGATATAAAATATGTCAAAAATGAAATGGAAGCTATACAGAAGAGCCGAGTAGAATAGGTAAACCCGTTGACTGAAATTAGGAATGATTTAAAGGTGTAGCAAAGCTGACTATATAACACAGAGGAACGAATTAGTGACTTTGAAGACAGGACAATATAAAGCACCCAATCAGAAGAGCTACAAGAGAAACAATGAGAAACAAATGAAAAAAGCATAAGGGACCTATGGGATAATAGAATTCATGTCAAACTTGGCATGACAAATGTCCCAGAAGGGGAAGAAAGATCAAAGGTGATTGCAAAGGTTTATGTAGAAATCATGACTGAGAATTTCCCAAACTTAGAAAAGGAATCAGATATCCAATATAGGAAGCTCAGAGTGTCCCAAAAAGGAAGAACCCAATTATAACCATACCAATACATATAATTATGATGGCCAGAGTCAAGGATAAATAAATTATCCTAAAAACAACAAGAGAATAGCAAAGAGTGAGTTACAAGGGAATCCCCATAAGGTTCCCAGCTGATTTCACTGCACAAATACTACAGGCAAGAAGGTAGTGGCAAGATATATTCAAAGTCCTGAATGAAAAAAATATTATAACCTAGGATGCTTTAACCAGCAAAGCTATCATTTTTGGTAGAAGGATTCATAAAGAATTTCACAGACAAGAAAAATCTCAAAAGTTCAGCAAAACTAGACCTATGCTAAAAGAATAATTGAAATGTCTTCTCTAAAAAGAAAAGCAGCAGGATGCTACAGAAATGTGAAACTCACAGCTGGAAAGGTGATAACTCATGAGTTACAAATAAAATATACACAAAATTTTAAAACAAGACATACAAATCTTTGAGAGTGGGAGAGGGAGGAAGCAAAATAGAGAATTTTTTTTTTGGTCTTTCCTTTAAAATATTTTGTTCTCAGTAGGATGGGTTTGAGATCATTTTACTATCCATTTAATAAAAGCAGTTATAGTAATGATCTAATGGACTTATAAAAACGGATAACCAGAAGACAAAAACTTATCAGGGAGTCACTAAATCTAAATAAAATTCATGATAATACAAAGGAAAATTACCAAACCATAAAAGGAAGATGAAAGGAACAAAGAGGAAATACCAAATCAACTGCAAATATAAGGTCAATTTGGCAGTAAACACTAGCTTATCATCAATTATTGTAAATGTTAATGGACTAAATGCTTCAGTTGAAAATCAGAGTGGCTGACTGGATAATAAAGCAAGAACCTTCAATATGCTGCATACAAGAGACCCATTTCAGAGAGTAGGACACATATAGATTGAGAGTGAAAGGATGGAAAAGGGTATTCCATATAATTTGAGAAGCCAAAAATCAGGTGTTTCAGAACTGATTTCAGACAAAATAGTCTTTAAAACAAAGGCCATAATGATAAAGGAGGACATTTTATAATGATTGAAGGAGTGATACAATATAGGGATAGCACACTCGTTAATACACATGCAACAAATAGAGGAGCACCTAAATATATAAAATAATTACTAACAGATATAAAGGGGGATTCATATTTGGAGATTTCAACACTGCATTAACATCACTGGAAATATCATTGAGACAGATAAAAAATTAGGCAACAGAGAAGTTAAATAATACAGTAGAAATATTGCACTTGGTGGATATATTCACAGCATTGCACACCCTACAAAATAGGATATATAGTCTTTTCAAGGGCATGTGGAATATTTTCCAGGATTCATGATGAACTTGGGCACAAAAGAAACCTCAGCAAATTTAAAAGTTAGAAATTACCCCAAGCATCTTTACTGACCATAATGCCATGAAGCTAGAAATCAACAACAGAGAAACAAAGGAGAACAAAAGGAAACCATGGGGATTAAACAATATGTTTTTAAAAACTAATGGGTCAATGAAG
This sequence comes from Vicugna pacos, assembly GCF_048564905.1. Classification (NCBI taxonomy): domain Eukaryota; kingdom Metazoa; phylum Chordata; class Mammalia; order Artiodactyla; family Camelidae; genus Vicugna; species Vicugna pacos. The sequence goes on from NW_027328741.1 coordinate 28,804,297, forward strand.
AAATCAAAGCAGAAATGAAAATGTACCTTGAGACAAAAGAAAATGAAAGCAAAACCCCACAAAATTTATGGGACACAGCGAAAGCATTGCTGAGAGGGGAGCATTTAGTGGTACACTCCATCCTCAAAAAAGAAATACAACCACAAATAAACAATTTAACCCACCAGAAGAATGAATTAGAATAAGAAGAACAAAAATCCAAAAGGCAGCAGAGGGAAGGAAACCATAAATATTGGGGAGGAAATAAATAAAATAGAGATTTAAATGACCATAGGAAAAAATCACCAAATTCAAAAGCTGGTTTTTCCAAAAAGTAAGTAAAATCGACAAACCTCTGGCCAAACTCAAAAAGAAGAAAAGCGAGAGAGCACAAATTACCAAAATAAGATAGGAGAATGAAGAAATTACCACAAAATATTAGAAATACAGAATATCACATGAGAATTTTATGAAAATTATATTGAACCAAACTGTATAACCTAGAAGAGATGGACAAATTTCTGGAATCATACTCTCCACCAAGACAGAATCAAGACATAACTGACACCTGGAAAAAGCAGAGCACTTTAAATGAAATCAAAATAGCAATATAAAACCTCCCTACATATAACAGTCCAGGACCGGACAGATTCACTGTGGAATTCTACCAAACATAAAAGAAGAACTCATACCAGTACTTCTCAAACTCCTCAAGACGATTGAAAAGGAAGGAATACTCCCAAAGTCATTTTATGAAATCACAATCACCCTGATACAACAACCAGGCAAAGACACTACCAACAGAGAGAATTATAGGCCAATATCACTGATGAACACAGACGCCAAATTACTCACCAAAATATTACCAAATAGAATCCAACAACACAGAAAAATGATTATAAACCATGACCAAGTGGGGATCATGCCAGGTACACAGGGGTGTTTCAACATATGCAAATCAATCAATGTAATACAGCACATCAACAAGAGAAAGAACCAAAACCACATGATCATCTCAATTGATGTAGGAAAAGCATTTGATAAAATTCAACATACACGTGTGATAAAAACTCCCACCAATTGGGCATAGAGGGAATATATCTCAACATCATAAAAGCTATAGATAACAAACCTACATCCAGCATAATGCTCAATGGTGAGAAAGTCAAATCCTTCCCACTAAAATCTAGGACAATAAAAGGATGCACACCATCACGACGCCTACTCAAGATAGTCTTGGAAGTACTATCCACAGCAATCAAACAAGAGACAGAAGAAAAAGGGATGCAAATTGGAAAGGAAGAGGTAAAAGTCTCACTATATGCACAGAATATGTTACTACCTACAAAAAACCCTACAAGATCCAGACAAAATTTACTACAACTGATTAAAGAATTCAGCAAGGTAGCAGGTTACAAGAATATGCATCAAATATCAGTGGCATTTCTTTACGCTAATGATTCAGATAATAATATAGAGCTATAGTCAACAAGACAGCACTGTAATGGAAGAAAAACATACATATAGGTCAATGGAACAGAATAGTGAGCCGAGAAATGAACCCAAAAACGTTTGGTAAATTAATCTTAGACAAAGGAGGCAAGAAATTACAATGGAAGAGAGATAGACTCTTGAGCAACTGGTGTTGGGAAAACTGGACAGCAGCATGTAATTCAATAAAGCTAGAACACTCCCAATGAAGCTAGAACACCATACAAAAAAAACCTCAAAATAGATAAAATTCTTAAACATAAGACAAGATACAATAAAGCTCTAAGAGGAAAATATAGGCAAAACGTTATCTGACATATATCTCGAAAATTTTCTCATAGAAGAAATAAAAGCAAGAATAAACAAATGAGGCCTAATTAAACTTACAAGCTTTTGCACAGTAAAGGAACCAGAAATAAAACAAAAAGACAACCTACGGAATGGGAAAAATATTTGCATAGGAAACCGAAAAAGGCATGATCTCCAGAGTATATAAGAAGCTCATCCAACTGAATAAGAACAAATAAACAACATAATCCATAATTGGGCAGAAGACCTGATTAAGCAATTCTCCAAGGAAGACATACAAATGATCAAAAATCACATCAGAAAATGCTCAATATCACTGATTATCAGAGAAATGGAAATCAAAACTAAAGTGAGGTATCACCTCACACCAGTCAGAATGGCCATCATTCAAAAATCCACAAATGACAAATGATGGAGAGGCTGTGGAATAAAGGGAACCATCCTTCACTGCTGGTGGCAATACAGTTTGGTGCAGCCATTGTGGAATACAGGATGGAGATTCCTCAAAAGCCTAGGAATAGACTAACCATATAACCCAAGAATCCCGCTCCTCAGCATAAATTCAGAAGGAACCCTACTTCAGGATGACACCTGCACCCCAATGTTCATATCCAGCACAATTTACAATAGCCAAGACATGGAAACAGCATAAATGTCCATTGACAGTTGACTGGATAAGAAGAGGTGTTATATTTATACAATGGAATAGTAGTCATTCTTATACACTGACAACATAATGCCATTTTCAGCAACATGGATGGTCCAGGAAAATATCAGTCTAAGTGAAGTAAGCCAGAAAGAGAAAGAAAAATACGATATGAGATGGCTCATGTGTGGCATCTAAAAACAAAACCAAACCAACCAAAAATGCATAAATACAAAACAGAAATAAACTCGCAGGCCGAGAATAAAAGTTTAGGTTGCCAAGGGGTAGGGTGTGGGAAGAAATAGGCTGGGAGGTCAAAATTGAAGAATAGATAATCAGGATTGTACTTTATATTACAAGGAAATATATAAAAGATCTTATGGGAGCTCACAGGGGAAAAATGGGACAACACATGTATATATGTTCATTGAACCTAAAAAATTGTGCTTTACAATGGAATTTGAGACAACTTTTAAAATTATTAAAAATCAATTTAAAAAGTTAAAAAAGAAAAAAATATGATCCTAAATATTACAGGTGTAAATATAAATTAGAAAGAAAAAACAACTATGCAAAAGAGTAGTAAAACAAAAGATTTTGTTTTTTTTCTTTTTAAGATAAGTAAAATCAAAAAACCTCTAGCCAAGTGCATCATGAAGAAAACAGTGATGCTCCAAAGAAATAAATTCAGAAATAAAAGTGGAGAAATATCAATTGTTCCCTCAGATATACAAAAAAGGGAACATTTTGTCAAAACTTACATGCCAATAAACGGGACAAATTAGAAGAAATATACAAATGTCTGGAAATAGACAGGGATAAGGAGAAATAAATAATTTGAAAAAACTGATTACTAGAAGAAAGATAGAATCTGCATTTAAAAAAATCGTTATATATTAGGGCAGATTTAAACAGCTCCCGTGGAAAACTGTACAAAAATAAAAAGAAGAAATTATACTCTTCAAACTATTCAAAAATAGTGAAGATGTGGAAAATTCCCAAATTAATTTTATGAAGCTTTCATTACCCAGATAGCAAAGCCAACAAACAAAGTACAAGCAAAGAGAATTTCAAGCATATATTTTTGATTGATATACATACAAAAATTCAAAAAAATATTATTAGAAAACTAAGTCCAGCAATACAAAAAATGAATCATACAAAATGAACAACTTTAATTCATTGCAGGGTCATAAGAGAAGTTGAAATTACATGAAATCAATCAGTTTGATACACCACATTAACAAAAGAAAAAGGGAAAATGACGTGGTCATCCCAATAAATCGATAAAAATCATTTCACAAACTTCAAATTTTATTCATTAATACAGAAGCAACAACAACAACAAGAACAGCAGAGTCAATAAAGACAAAAAACCCTTACTAAAGTAGGATTCAGGAAATTTATCTCAACAATACTAAAGTCATTAATTACAGACCCACAGACAACATAATATGCAAAAGTGAATAAATGAAAGCCAAATTAAGGAATAAAACAAGGATGCCCACTCTCACCATTTCTATTAAACAAATTAAGGGAAGTCCTAGCAACAGCAATCGTACAAGAAAAAATATTATTCCACTTGGATTGAATGAAGTAAAACTGTTATTATTTTAAATGACATGATAATCTATATAGAGAACCCTAAAGATTCTTCACACCAAAACAACTAAAATTAATAAAGACATTTAGCAAAGTAGGATGATTCATGATTAATATACAAAAACTGTCACATTCCTTTACACTAACAATGAAATATTCCATTATTCTAAAAAATCCATATGAAATCAGATAAAAATGAAAAACCTATGAAAAATCCAAGATAATAAAATTAATAGGGCACTGATAAAGAAATTTGAACATGATGCAAAGAAATGGAAAGTAATCTCAAGGTCTTACTTTAGAGGAATTAATATTTTTAAATATACATATTACAAATGATGTCTGCAGATATAAAGTGATTCAGATTGAACTAAATGATATTTTCCACAGAACTTAAAACAGTCCTCAGATTTGTATGGAACTGCAAAAGAACCAGAACTGCAAAAGAAACAATGAGGAAAAAGAACAAAGTTGGAGGCATAAACCATATCCCCCTCAGAACTCAGAATATATTACAAAAACAGAAATCAAAACAGCACAATGCTGGAAAACAAACAAATATCTATATCCCTGGAACAGAGCACAGAGGCAGTAATAAAATATCACACCTATGGTCAACTAAACTATGACAAACGTAACAAAAATATACAATGCCTAAAAGACAGTCTTCAGCAAGTGATGTTGAGGAAGGTAGAGAGCAACATGTAAATCAATGAAATTAGAATACTCCCTCACACTGTACAAATATAAGCCCAAAATGCTTTAAATATCTGAATCTAATACATGACACAATAAAACTCCTGGAAACTAACATAGGCAAAACAAGACATAAATTGCAGCGAAATTTTCTTATGTCACTCTTCCAAGCTGAAAACATTAAAAGCAAAATAATCAAATAGATCCAAATTAAACTTAAAAGCTTCTATACAGCAAAATAAACACAATGAAAAGGTGAACTTCCAAATGGGAGAAAACATTTGGAAAAATGCAATCAACAAATGGCTAATTGCTAAAATATAAAAATCGTTCATACAACTCCATTGCAAGAAACTGCAAACAACTCAGACAGAAAATGAGTAGAAGGCAATTCTCTAAAGAAGACAAACAGATGACAAACAGGAATATAAAAACGTGCTCACATTGCTAATCATTATACAAATGCAAGACAAAAATAAAATAATGTTTTACCTCACACTATTGAGAAGTGCTGTCATACAAATGTCTACAAAAAATAAATTCTCGGGAGTTTGTGGAGAAAATGGAACTCTCCAACGCTGTTGGTGGGAATGAAAATTGGTGCAACCACTTTGGAAACTCTATGTAAGTTCCTTAAAATAATAAAAATAGACTTATCATATGAACCCAGCATTCCCACTCCTGGGCATATAAAACATAAAACCTGAAAACAAAGAATCCTAGTGTAAAATATAAGAAGTACACTCTGACATTGGACTTAATTTGATTCTACATATGTCTCCTCTGGCAAGGGAAACAGAAGCAAAACTAACAAAATATGATTGTATCACGCTAAACAGATTTACACTAAAGAAAAAATGATCAATAAAATGAAAATTCAACCAACACAATGGGAGAATATATTTGCAAGTGATATTTTCCAATCAAGTGTTAATATGCAACTATAAGGCTAAGTCATACACCAACAAACAACAAAAAAGACCAAACAATCCAATTAAAAAAAGTGTCCGTAGGAACTGAATAGATAGATCTGAATAAATTTTCTGTAGAAAACATACAGTTGGCTAAATGACACATGAAATTATGTTCAGAGTTATAAATTATTAGGGACTTCCTAAACCAAAAATGAGACAAGATCTCACAATTGTCAGAAGGCTCTCATCAAAAAGAAAAGAAATAGATGTTGGTGAGATTGTGGAGAAAAATGAACACCGTGGACACTGTTGATAGGAAAGCAAAGTATTGTTTCCATTGCATATATACACCAAATATTCTTCATCCACTTTTCTGTCTAGGGATTTTGTGTTTGTAAGCCCCTGTCTGAAGGCTCTTGAGAACAAGCCCATGGGCTGAACTGATAAACAAGCTGTGAGGAATGTCACATATCCAGGCTGGATAAGAAATGGCCTGTTCAATATATCCAGTATGGATGGCAGGCTAGCCTATGCTGGGTAATATCCTCAGAGGAGGACAACCTAAGACAGGCACAGTCGGCTGGATAAGAGATGAACTACTTAATGAAGTTCCGTGATGAACTTTAAAACAATCCTTGATCATTTAACATCCTGTGCTTACTGCAGGAGCATGGGGACATGAATAGTTTAAGATTATTAACATTGTTATAACTTAGATGATATGTGAGGCATTGTGCATGTCCTATATAAACCCTTTTTCTAAGAATCAATACAAGCTGAACTGCTTCGCTTCTGTCCACACAGTGTTTGTGTGTATATGGTATCGTGCCACCTACAGGGTTAATTTTATTTGTTGGGAGTATCTTAAAAATATGTTGCATTATATATAATGCTCTTTCTGCACCTGTTGAGATGATTATGTGAGTTTTATTTCTCATTCTATTAATGTGGCATGTCACCTTTATTGATTTGAATATTTTGAAGTATCCTTAAACCCAGGGATAAATCCCTGTATTCATGTATGTGTATGATATGTTAAATGTGTTGTTGAATTCATTTTGCTTGTGTTTTGTTGAGAATTTTGGCACATATGTTAACCAGCGTTAATGTTCTATATTTTGCATCTAATGTCCTTTCTTGCTTTGTTATGCAAATAAAGCTGGCATCATAAAACAACTTTGGAATCTTTCACCCTATTCAAATTCTTGAAAGGATTGGGGAATAATTGGTGAAAAATTGTGTTAAAATATATGACATAATTCACCAGTAAAGTCATCCTGTAAATTTTTTCTGGTTTGGGAGGTTTGGATTACTGATTTACTCATTCACACTTTTGCTGTATTTAACTTTCTAATTTCTTCTTGATTCAGTAATGGAAGACATATGTTTCTGGGAATGTGTCTGTTGTTCTAGGTCATTCAATTTGTTGGCTATTGGTAATTTCATATAATGGTATGCATCTCTGCAACATCAGTGTTATTATCTGCTCTTTCCATGTCACAGTATTCATTTTAGTATTAAGTGAATGAAAAATACATGTTGACTTTAAGCAAAATCTACTTTCCTGAAACAACAAAACTCTCATGGTTTTCAAACTATTTCATTATAGTCTTTTCTCTTCACCACAAACTCGATCTTTCATTTTCCAAAGAGTAGTCACTCAGGACAGTAAGTGGAGTTAGGTAAAGGAGACAAAGTAGTATTTTCTTCTTAATTCATTCCTCCAGAGGCCTAAAGCTTTCCATTCTCATTTGCTGGATTTTTTCCTGTCCCTTAATCACCCACCCACCCCAAAATAGCTGATACTCTTCCCCATACCTATAACTCTAATGCCTTATGATTAATTTACTTCTTAGAATCAGAGCTTTGTCCATAGAGACAGTGCCATTGCAAATATTTAATGTAGGTTTATACACCCCACATAACTTGTGCCCCTTCTAACCTTCAGAAAGTAAGTATCTAAGTGGTAGTTTCCCCTTCATTGGGGTGGTGGTATTCAGTAACAAAATTGTAATCTAAAACGTGTGGACTAGAAGGAGGTGAGGGTGGTAGAATTAAAAATTTGTCCAGCTGCAAGAATACCAAATTTCTGCAGATATTAGGAAATATAAAATATTCATGGAAGTGTTTGAAAATTTCCCATAAATTTAAAATAAAAGGTGAAGCATTTACAGAATGTGAAATGCCCTGAAATGCTGGAAAAATTGTAGGCAAGGTCAGGGAGCCTAAGGCTTCTGCTCACAATGATGCAGCTAGTGTCAGCTGAAAAGACTGGAATGGCAACATTGAGTTCTGAAAATGTGTCACCAGTTGTGAAGAAAGCCTTTGATATTCTGGAGAATGGGCAAATCTGCCAGGGTAAGCTCTAACAACATCCCACCAATATGATCTTTACCAAGAGAAGAAAAGAGCCCACTTGCAGCATGAGAAATGTGTCTGGACAGCAGTGGTTGTTCCTACAACAGAAATATCAAGCTTTTAAGTTTGTTCGCTGAACTCTGATGGCTGCTATGTTGTTGCTTACATTAGCAGTTTGGGGTTCATATGGACTGTTTCAGCAGCTAATTTCCAGCTCTGTTAACAGACAGTGGGTCTTACGGTGATCATCTTAACAAGGTTCAATACTGATAAGTCAAAAGCTACAGTTTACTTTCAAAATTAGAAATTCTAAGAAAGAATATTATTTGATTGTCCATCTGTAGTTTTCTACCTGGGAAAATCTAGACTATTGGCAAAAGTACAAAAGTTGGCTGGTGCTTTGAAAACTATTCTCTGAGCTCAGCCCCCTGAATTCTTCCCACTTAATACTACAAATCTGTCTACCACTGTGTGTGTGTGTGTGAAGATGGATTGTTAAGCAGTAACTAAGTTTGTCTTAGTTGAGTCATCAGTGAATTATTCCTCTGCATCTGTCAGAATATCTGTGAATTAAGAGTTTCATTGGGCCACCAGATTTTCTTCAGATTAGGGAGAGGTAGATTATATTTCTCCCCGTATACAAATTGTTACCTTTTCACTGAATCCCGAGCTGATGGTAGGGCCAAGCCACTGAACCCTTGAATTGGACTGAGGTATATATATTTTCCAGTCCCCAGAGCCCAGCATAGGACTGTGTCTCTTTTTAATTTAAGTTTATTTCTAAGTTTTTTTTTCTTTTAATTCTCATTGTTGACACAACTTACTTTGGCTTTGAACACCCGTTGACTAATTTATTGAGCCTGAACCACTGACTTATTCCCATTCACCTTGAAATTGCAATAGACTTTTTCCCTTGTACTTCCTGGAATAGAGTGTGCATAGTCATCATTTTGAAAGCAGTCCTCATTCCGAATAATTCAAAACCTTTTCACTTCTTTGCCCAGAACTTGAGCAAGAATGTTTGTTGTGGATCTCAGGGATTATCATCACATCCCTTAATGCAACCATGAGAACACACCACAATGTTATCTATAATCAAGTCTTTGTCAGTATTGCATTCCCATTGCAAAACAGTTAAGTATTTTAGGAGTTCTGAGATTTCACCATGCTGAGATTTTTAGCAACCTAGCATGTTCATTTCTTACAGATAATGTCGGGGACATGAGACCATTGGTCAGAGACAGTGAATTTTATCACTTACAGCAACAGCAGCCAGTTTTAAATTTGTATCCATTCACTAATCTCAGATGAATACACAGAGTAAAATTTTGATGCCTACAGAAGCAGTGGGCTGTTAACATGAAGAAAGTTTAAGCATGGTAGAATACTAATTTTATTAGTATCTTTATGTATAATTTATTAGAATCCCTTATTTATTAGTATCTTTACCTAGGATAATTATATCATGACCCAAGTTTACTTGCTGCAAAAACAGTCATGATAAATGACATGGGAAAACATTACCATTTATTTGCCATTGTTACTTCCGCTTTTATTTACATATAATTGGCATAAAACATTGTGTAATTTTAGGTGCACAGGATAGTGATTTGAGTTATAATTATCAAGAAATAAATATCATAGCAACTTTAGGGAGAATTCATTATCTCATTTAGATACAATTTTAAAGAAATACAATTTGTCTTTTGGTTGTGATGAGAAAACTTATTGTCTACTCTCTTAACAACATTCATATAGAACATAATGCAGTATTAATTGCAATTTTCATGTTACTACAGGGCATCACTAGAACACGTTTATTTTACGGCTGGAGGTTTGTAGCTTTTGAGTGCATTAATCAAATTCTCCTTTCCCAACCCCTGCTTCGGTTAACTACAAATCTAAGTTTTTTCTATACGTGTGTATGTTTTTGAAGTGTACATTAATCTATAACTCTGTGTTAGTTTCTCTTACAAACATAATGTTTGCTATTTCAATACATTTCTAACTGATCACAAAAATAAATCTAGTTATGATATGTTGCTATTTAAAAATATTTCATAGTTATTGACTATTCCCCACACAGTACATTTCTTATCCCTGACTCATTTAATTTGCAACTGTAAAATATTCTCTCTTAATTTTCCTCAACTATATGTTTTTCTTCTCCACATTTCCCTCCTTCTTGTGAGCAACCTGTTTCTTTCTATATCTATAACCACTTTTCTGTTTTGTTATGTTCATTTGTTTAAATTCCAAATATGAGTAAAACCATTCTTCATTTGTCAATATCTGTCTCACTTATTTCAGTTAGCATATTACCCTCTTGGTCTACCCATTTTTTGCGAATGTCAAGAACTTATTCTTTTTATAGCTGAGTAATAACCCATTGTATTTTTATGTGTGTGTGTGCATATATATAAGTATACATATATATATATAATGTTTAGTGTGTATATATATATATATATTTCTGTAGTTAATAAATGGGTAGATATATATACAAGAAACATACATCTTCTTTATCCATCATCTATTGATGAGCAATTAATTTGCTTCTATACCCTGGCTTTTGTAAATAATGCCACAGTGAATATAGGGTTGAATTTATCTTTTCTGATTTGTGTTTTTATTTTCTTGGTATAAGAATGTAGATATGGAAATGTTGGATCATATTTCATTTTTAATTTATAGATAAATCTCCATACTGTTTTCCACAGTGGCAGCACAAGTTTACATTCACTCAAGCAGTGCAGCAGTGTGCTTTTTCTTACATCCTCACCAATATTTATAATTGTTACATTTTTGATCATAGTCATTCTGACAGGATTGACATAATATCTCATTGTGTTTTGGACTTGATTTTTTCTGATGGTTAGTGATGTCAACTATTTTCATGTGCCTATTGGTTACCTTTCCCCCACTGTATATTCATTTTTTTTGTAATGGACTAAATGACCATAACTGTCTGATTTCATTTTTAGGCATTCTGTTTTGTTCCATTATTCTCTTTGTTCTGTGCCACTACCATAATCATTGGTGTAGCTTTGTATTATAGTTTAAAATCAGGGACAGTGATACATCCTCTTTGTTTTTGTCAAACTTGTTTGTATTTTTAGTTTGTTCATTTTCTTTTCTTTTCTTTGTTTTTAGTGATTTCAAATCTTTTGTGTTTACATGTAAATTTAATAATTAATTTTTGTAAGTATCTGAAAATGTCATTTGTATTTTGATAGGCACTGAAGTTAATTTGTGTATTTTCTTGGCTAGTACTGTCATTTAAACAATATTTTCTTACTCATCTATGAACACAGTATATACTTTAACCTGGTTGCATTATCTTCAATTTCTGTTATACATCTTTTATAGTTTTATGAGAAGAGGTCCTTTACCTCCTTGGTTGGATAAATTTCTTGATTTTTTTTTTTTTTTGTAATGCAACTGTAAACGAAACAGTTCCCTCACTTACTCTATCTGTTAGCTTGTTGTTAGTGTGTAGAAATGCAAGATTTCTGTATTTTTTTTTAAATACTGAAATTTTACCAAATGCATTGAAAAGCCATCGTAGTATTGTGGCGTCTCCTTTAGGATTTCTGTTTAAAGTATTTCATCTGCAAACACATTCTTTTACTCCTTTTCTGAAATAGCTATATTTTATTTACTTTTATTTTGGATAGCTATGGCTAGAATTTCCTATACGATACTGAATATCAGTGGTAAGTGTGAACATTCTTGACTTCTGCCTGCTCTTACAGCAGATGCTTTGAGCTTTTAATCAGTGAGTGTCATGTTAGCTGAGTTCTTGTCTAATGTGACCTTAAATGTGTTGAGGTAAGTTTCCTCATAACCATTTTGAGGAGAAATATAATCATAAATAGATACTGTAATTGTCAATAAATTTTATGGGTCTTTTGAGGTGGCCTTATAATTTTTATTTTACAATTTGTTAGTTTGGTGTATCATATTGATTAATTTCTGGGTAATGAATAACTTTTGCATCCCTGGGATAAAAGGGACTTAATCATACTGTATAATCCTTTTAATGTATTGTTTGCTTTGCTAACATTTATTCATGTTATTTTCATGTATACTTATCAGTAGTATTTCAACTGTAATTTGATGAGGTATTTGTTCCTGTTTTAGTAGTAGTGTAATACAGAAAGGGGGGTTGGAACCTTCTTTCCTCTGCAAATTTTTGGAATTCTCTGATAAGTGTAGGTGATAGCTCTTCTCTAAATGTTTGGCAGAAGTCACCCATGAAACTGTCTAGGCCTGGAATTTTGTTTCTTGGGAGATTTTGTTAAATTACTTATTCAATTTCATTAGTGATAATCTGTTAATATTTTCTATTTCTCATTCTATTCTGGAGATTTGGTCTTTCTAAGAAATTGCCCATTTCTTCCAGGGATTCCATTTTAATTGGCATATAATTTGTTGCATTATCTTATGATGCTTTGTGTTACTTTGATATAAGCTGTAACTTCTCATTTATTTTGGAGCTTTTTAATCTGTACTCTTTCTGCTCATGAGTCTCGTTAAAGTTTATCAGTTTTATTTATCTTTCAAAGGCCTTTATGTAGTTTGTTTTGATGTTTCTATTTTTAATCTATATTTTATGTATTTATGTTCTGACCTTTCAGCTGTCTTTCTTTCTACTAGCAAGTTTGTTTATTATTTTGCTACATCTTTTGTTTGTAAGATTATGTTATAAGAGAGAGATGTTTCTTATTTGTTTAAGTGGGATTATTTTGCTATAAGCTTCCTTATTAATACTGCTTTTGCTATATAACATGGACTTTGTTTTTGTTGTTATATTTATTTTTGTATTTTTTCTTTGATTTATGCAGCAATCCATTGGTTGTTTAATATTGTGTGATTTATCCTCCAAACTTTACAATTTTTCTCATTTTCATCTTTTAGTAAATTTCTATTCTCACAGAATCCATATGTTTCTTCACAAAACAAGGAGAAAAATAATAAAATTTATACTAAATTCTGAAAGACCCAAATTTTTTAAATTATCTTTGAAAAATGAACAAAGCTGTAGGTATTATCCTCCCTGACTTTAAAACATACTACAAAGCTACAGTAATCAAAACATCAAAATATGTCACTAAAAGTTTCACATAGATAAATGGAACAAAATAAAGAGTCCTAAAATAAAAACACACATATATGGTCAATTAGTCTACAATGAACAAGGCAAGAGTATACAACGGAAAAAAGGCAGTCTTTTCAAAAAGCAGTTCTGGGAAAACTGGTAATTACATGTAAAATTAGATGTAATAGCACGTCCTTCCATAGTATACAAAATAAAATAGAAATCGATTAATTTCCTTAATGTAAAACCTGAAACTATACAATTTCTGAACAAGTACAGGACCAGAACTACTTTTGTGATAAATTATAGTAATATTTATTTTTGATCTATCTCCTAATTAAAAAAAAAGAAAAACTAACAATAACAGTTTTTACTTATACTGAGGGAAAATAGATGTTCTATGTGATACAGTGATTCCACTTCTTGCATAAGTGTGAAATGGAAAACCTTTTGCAGAGCAAAGGAAACCTTCAGCAAAACTTATTGCAACACACAGAATAGAAGGAAGACTTTCAGTCTATGAAACCAACAAGGTGTTAATATCCATAATGTATATATAGCATATTAGACTCATTATTTAAAATACAAAGTACCCTTCTTAAAATCAGTTGAAGGATATTCATGGAAACTTTTCAAAAACAGACATTTGGATGATTTTCATGCACATACAAAACACATAACATTGTTATTCTTTAGGAAAACTTAAATCAAAACCAGAATGAAATATAATCTCACAGCAACCAAAATGTCTATTAAAAATGTCTTGAAATGACAAACATTAATATGAATGTCGATAAAATGGAACCCAAGTTCACTGCTGGTGGAAATATAAATTGATGCATCAACTATTATAAAAGTGTGGACAGTGCTAAGAAAACTAGAAATAGAAACATTATATGTTGCAGCAATTCCAGTTTTTGTTATAAATCTGAAAATAATGAAAACATTTACTTTAAAGGATATATTACCCCATTGTTCTTATCATCATCATTTATAATGGCCAAGTATATAAGCACAAATCAACTGCCCATCAACAGATGATTGGCTGAAGTAGATGTGAGGTATAGATAACATAATAATTACTTAGTCATTGTCAAATCAAAAAATAAAATTCTGCCATTTGGAACAATTTGACTGGACCCAGGTAGTGTTGCACATATCACATTAAGTTATACAGAGAAAAACACTCTATGTTACCACTTCCATGAGGAAACAAAATATATAAGAGAAATAATCATAAAAAAAGAAACAAAATCACATATATGTGTAGTGCACTGAGTAGTGGCTGGTGACAGGGAAGAAGGAGAGGGAAAACAGAAATATGCAAGCTACTAGTTATAAATTAGAGAATCAAAAGAGCTATATTTACAGCACAGAGAAATATTTTAATAATTTAAATGATTTTAAAGAGATTATAGGCTATATTATACTAAAATGTGCATACATGTGGGAAAAACATTGAAGAAAATAACCCAGGAAAATCAAAATATTTTGTAGGACTCTGATATTAAGGGAGGTGATTTGTTCACTTTCTTTACTGTTCTTATAGTGTCCTTATTAGAATTCAAGCTTTCAAATGAAAAAGTTTAGGCTTTGAAAAAAGTTACTTAAGTTTAAACTATTTCTGTCTCTCCCCTTAAATATACAATCAGTGAAATGATCACATATCAACAAAAATAACTACAACACAAAACAATACTCCAGAACACATGTGTACAGCTGACCTTTGGTGGGCTAAAACACATAAAGATGGCTGAACTGAGGGAAGAGAAGAATTGGTGCCTGCGACCATGGCCCACTGACAAGGTTAACTGAGCCCACATTTTCAGAGTACCCAGTAGAAACAGGGTCTCAGTGGTTCACACTGCTTCAGCCTCCAACTGCACCAGTACTCATGGTCACAGATAACTACGAGGGAGCCACAATGCACACAGAATTTCCATCCTTTTGACACTCAGACATTCATGACATTGTCCCTACTCCCCATTCACAGTGATGGAGACAAGGTACCTTGCAATATTGGACATGGGAAAGGCACTTGCCTAATTCCGACTACCCACCTGTCTTCACAACTTTCCTCAATGTGTGCACTGAGTCTTAAGGGATATCAGATAAAAGGAAGGGTTCACAGGCCCAGTGACAACAGCGGCATTAACTACCAGATTTGTCAATGAAGTGACAATGTAAGCAATCTTTTATCCAGACAGTAGCTACTGGAATGTGCCATTTTGAAATATTATCAGATGTAGCTCAGATAAGTAAAACCAAAAATAGTGCAATATTGCAAACTACCAGGAAACAAAAGCAAGGACTCCAAATCCCAATATGTTTTTTAGTGTCATCACAGCAATAATTTACCAGGATCATGACCAGTCACAGTAACATTATAGGCCATGCACACACACAGATAAACACACACAGACTCTGACACAGACACAGACACACACGCACAGGCAAACACACACGCACACGCACACACACACAATATCAACCCTGCAACAAACAAACTTAAAGTCATGGAATATTGCTGTATAACTAATAGAGAATCCAAAGAGATGTCATACAGAAACTCAATACAAAAAAAAAGTCAGAAAGCAGTTTAGTGAGCTCAGGAATAAAATAAATGTTGATAAGGTATACATAACCTAAGAGTCTGAAACTATGAAACAACCAAAAATTATTGGAGGACCAGCTGAACTTAATAAATGATATAAAGAATGCAACAGAAAGCATTGGAAGAAGACTGTCTTGTGGAAGAGAGATTAGCAAACTCACCAATAAACAACCAGAAATGATAGGAGAGGGGAGAGATTCAAGATATTAAAAAGTGAGGAAATTCTAAAATAGCCATCAGACTTCTTGAGGAAGTGTACATTAGGGTGAAATCCTGGAGGGAGAAGAATGTTAGAAGGCAGCTGATGGTTTATTTAAAGTTGTAATAGTTGATAAGTTCCTGACCTGGGTAAGGAACTGACATAAAATTCCGTGAGCCAACAAAACACCAATAACTTTAAGACAATGAGACCTTCTTCAAGATATGTCATATGCAAATTGGCAAGTCAATAACAGAGTAAAGTTTTAAAGGCAGTCAATAAAAGTTATGTTAATCTACATAGGAACCCCCATTAGGCTATCAGCAGATTACTGAGCAAAAAACATATGCCAAGGGTAATTAAAATGACATTTTCAAACTACTGAAATAAGAAATCTCTCACCCAAGAATACTACACTTTGCACAGTTATCACTTAGGTGTAAAGTGAAAATAAAGAATACCAGACAAACAAACCTGAGTGAGTTGTGAAAAACAAAACCGAGACACCTTACAAGAGGTTCAGAAAAGAGCTATTCTAAGAAAAATAAAATGGCAAATACACGCAAAACTTTGAACTAAATTCTAAGCAGAGACCACGAGAATGTTGCAACTGTTTCTTTGGGTATGTTTTTAAATGCTACTATTCTATATGAATTAAAGAGAGAAAAATAGTAATTCAGTTGCAATAAATATAGGTACATCAATCTGGTAACATGTTCACAAAAAAATAGTAAAAATTTGAGTCAGTAATCATAAAAGGTAAAGCGTAAAAATAAAACAATATTAAAGGAAGATGCTACCAGTGGAAAAAGGACTAAATTATATATGAGATGTTTTATTTTTAATTGAAGTACAGTAGATATACCATATTGTGTAGTTTCAGATGTACAGCATAGTGATCCCAAACACTTTTTAGATTATGTTGTGTTATAAATTATT
This sequence comes from Vicugna pacos, assembly GCF_048564905.1. Lineage (NCBI taxonomy): Eukaryota > Metazoa > Chordata > Mammalia > Artiodactyla > Camelidae > Vicugna > Vicugna pacos. Next base: position 28,821,145 of record NW_027328741.1, read on the forward strand.
TCAATAATTTTTAACATACAATTATAAGTTACTTTGTGTAATTCCCTGGTATATACAGATTAACCTTGTTGCTTATCTCCATTATGTATACTACTTTTAATCTATCAGTGTCCTACCTTTAAATTGTCTTTCCATTCCACTTTGGTAAACATAAATTTTTTTCCCTTATCTTTCAGCCTGTTTCAGTCTTGCCTATCTAATCTCTCTATCTCTCTACCATGTCTCTATCAATCAATCTATCTATCTATCTATCTATCTATCTATCTACCTACCTATCTATCATATGTCTATGTATCTATCCTTCTATGTATCTACTTATCTCTCATCTATCAATAGATAACTGTAGATAGATGTACACAGATATATGTTATTCTTTAGATTCCACATAAAAATTATATTATATACTTTTGTCTTTGTCTAAGTTACTTCACTAAACACAATATTTACTAGGTCCATTCATGATGCTGAAATAGCCATGTGTTATGCTTTTTCGTGGCTGAGTAATATTCCATTGCATATTTATAAAAATATCATATTTTACTTTTTTGTGTGTGTGTTTTGATATGTTTAGTTTTTTAATATTTCAATGAAAGCTTTTATTGAAATATTTTAAAAAAACAAAAGTTAATACAAAAGAATCCATGATGAACAAAGTATCAAATTTTTAAATAAAGACAGGATTTTCTCCACAAGATGTAACCACTATCTTAACTGTTATAATCATCACTTCTCTACAATTCTTTATAATTTTACCACCTGTGAATATACACTAAGACAGTACAAATTGATTTTACTGTTCTTGAAATTCATATAAATAGAATTAGATCCCGTGCTGTGATTTGTGTCTTGTATTCTTTCAGTCAAATTCATGTTGAAAAAATTCATCAATGGATTGGGCTGCTGAAGTTCACTCATTTCTTTTCTTTTTAATATTTTTTTATTTATTTACAAGCTTTTTACAATATTGTGTCAAATTCCAGTGTTCAGTACAATTTTTCAGTCATTCATGGACATATACACACTCATTGTCACATTTTTTTCTCTGTGATTTATTATAACATTTTTGTGTATATTTCCCTGTGTTATACAGTGTAATCTTGTTTATCTATTTTACAATTTTGAAATCCCAGTCTAACAATTCCCACCCTCTACACCCCTGGTAACCACAAGTCTGTATTCTCTGTCCATGAGTCTTTAGATTCCACATATGAGTGATCTCATATGGTATTTTTCTTTCTCTTTCTGGCTTACTTCACTTAGAATGACATTCTCTAAGAGCATCCATGTTGCTGCAAATGGCGTTATTTTGTCGGTTTTTATGGCTGAGTAGGATTCCATTGTATAAATATGCCACATCTTCTTTATCCAGTCACCTGTTGATGGACATTTAGGTTGTTTCCATGTTTTGGCGACTGTAAATAGTGCTGCTATGAATATTGGAGTGCAGGTGTCATCTTGAAGTAGATTTCCTTCTGGATATAAGCCAGGAGTGGGATTCCTGGGTCATATGGTAAGTCTTTTGAGTAATCTCCACACTGTTTTCCATAGTGGCTGCAGCAAACTGCATTCCCACCAGCAGTGTAGGAGGGTTCCCCTTTCTCCACGGCCTCTCCAGCATTTGTCATTTTTGGATTTTTGAATGACGGCCATTCTGACTGGTGTGAGGTGATACCTCATTGTAGTTTTGATTTGCATTTCTCTGATAATTAGTGATATTCAACATTTTTTCTAGTGCTTTTTGATCATTTGTATGTCTTCCTTGGAGAATTGCTTGTTTATGTCTTCTGCCCATTTTTGGATTGGGTTGTTTATTTTTCTCTTATTGAGTCATATGAGCTGCTTATATATTTTGGAGATCAAGCCTTTGTTGGTTTCACTTGCAAAAATTTTCTCCCATTCCATAGGTTTTCTTCTTGTTTATTTCTGGATTCCTATGCTCTGCAGGAGCTTGTAAGTTTCATTAGGTCTCATTTGTTTATTCTTGCTTTTATTTCTTCTAGGAGAAAATTTTTGAAATGTATGTCAGAAAATGTTTTCCCTATGTTATCTTCTAGGAGGTTTATAGTATCTTGTCTTATGTTTAAGACTTTAATCCATTTTGAGTTGATTTTTGTATATGGTGTAAGGGTGTGTTCTAGCTTCACTGTTTTACATGCTGCTGTCCAGTTTTCCCAACACCATTTGCTGAAGAGACTGTCTTTATTCCATTGTATATTCTTGCCTCCTTTGTCGATGATTAGTTGACAAAAGGTTTGTGGGTTCATTTCTGGGCTGTCTATTCTGTTCCATTGGTCCATATGTCTGTTTTGGTACCAATACCATGCTGTCTTGATGACTGTATCTCTATAGTATTGTCTGAAGTCTGGGAGAGTTATTCCTCCAGCCTCTTTCTTTCTCTTCAGTAATGCTTTAGCAATTCTAGGTCTTTGATGGTTCCATATAAGTTTTATTATGATTTGTTCTAGTTCTGTGAAATATGTCCTGGGTAATTGGATAGGGATTGCATTAAATCTGTAGATTGCCTTGGGCAGTGTGACCATTTTATCAATATTGATTCTTCCAATCCAAGAGCATGGAAAATCTTTCCATTTTTTAAAGTCTTCTTTAATTTCCTTCATCAATGGTTTATAATTTTCTGTGTATAATTCTTTCACTTCCTTGGTTAGATTTATTCCTAGTTAGAGGGGATTGTTTCTTTACTTTCTTTTTCTGTTGATTTATCGTTAGTGTAAAGAAATGCAACTGATTTTTGAACATTAATTTTGTAACCTGCTACCTTGCTGAATTCTTCAATCAGCTCCAGTAGCTTTTGTGTGGACCTTTTATGGTTTTCTATATATAGTAACATATTGTCAGCATATAATGACACTTTTACCTCTTCTTTTCCAATTTAGATCCTTTTTATTTCTTTCTCTTGCCTGATTGCTGTGGCTAGGACTTCCAGGACTATGTTGAATAGGAGTGGTAATAGTGGGCATCATTGTCTTGTCCCAGATTTTAGTGGGAAGCTTTTGAGTTTTTCACCATTGAGAGCTATGCTGGCTGTAGGTTTGTCATATATAGCTTTTATTATGTTGAGATATGTTCCCTCTATACCCACTTTGGCGAGGTTTTTTATCATAAACGGGTGTTGAATTTTATCAAATGCTTTTTCTGCATCGATTGGGATGATCATGTGGTTTTTGTCCTTTCTCTTGTTGATGCGATGTATTACATTGATTGATTTGCGTATGTTGAACCAGTGTTGTGTCCCTGGTATGAGCCCCACTTGGTCATGATGTATAATCTTTTTTATGTGTTGTTGGATTCTATTTGCTAAAATTTTGGTGAAGATTTTGGCGTCCATGATCATCAGTGATATTGGCCTATAATTCTCTGTTTTTTTTGGTGTCTTTTCCTAGTTTTGGTGTCAGGGTGATGGTGGCTTCATAGAATGAGTTTGGGAGTTTTCTCTCCTTTTCAATCATCTGGAAGAGTTTGAGAAGGACTGGTATGAGTTCTTCTTTGTATGTTTGGTATAATTCCCTGGTGAAGCCATCTGGTCCTGGACTTTTATTTGTAGGGAGGTTTTTAATTGCTGTTTCTATTTCCTTTCTAGTGATTGGATTGTTCAAGTGTTCAGTTTCTTCTTGATTCAGTTTTGGTGGACAGTATGTTTCCAGAAACTTGTCCATCTCCTCAAGGTTATCCAGTTTGATTCCATATAGTTTTTCATAATATTCTCGTATGATATTCTTTATTTCTATTTTGTTTGTTGTAATTTCTCCATTTTCCTTTCTTATTTTGATAATTTGTGCTCTCTCTTTTTTCTTCTTTGTGAGTTTTGCCAGAGGTTTGTCGATTTTATTTACTTTTTCAAAAAACCAGCTTTTGCTATGGTTGATTTTTTTCTATGGTCTTGTTAATCACTATTGTATTTAATTCCTCTCTGATCTTTATTATTTCCTTCATTCTGCTGCTTTTGGGGCTTTTTGTTCTTCTTTTTCTAATTAATTCAGGTGGTGGGTTAATTTGTTTATTTGAGATTGTTCTTCTTTTTTGAGGAAGGCCTATATCACTATAAACTTCCCTCTTAGCACTGCCTTTGCTGTGTCCCATAGGTTTTGCATGATTGTGCTTTCATTATCTTTTGTCTCAAGGTATTTTTTAATTTCAGCTTTGATTTCCTCATTGATCCATTGTTTATTCAATAACATATTGTTTAATCTCCATGCTTTTCTTTTTTCTCCTTTGTTTCTCTGTTGTTGATTTCCAGTTACATGGCATTGTTGTCAGTAAAGATGCTTGAGATAATTTCTAACTTCTTAATTTTTTTGAGGTTTCTTTTGTGTCCAAGTACATGATCGATCCTGGAAAATGTTCCATGTGCACTTGAAAAGAATATATATTCTATTTTTTGGGGGTGTAATGCTCTGAAAATATCCACCAAATCTTGTTTTTCTATTGTAGTATTTAATTTCTCTGTTGCCTTGTTTATTTTCTGTCTGGAAGATCTGTCTAGTGATGTTAATGCAGTGTTAAAATCTCCAACTATGATTGTATTCCCATCAATATCGCCCTTTATCTCTGTTAGTAATTCTTGTATGTACTTAGGTGCTCCTATATTGGGTGCATATATATTAACGAGTGTAATATCTTCATCTTGTATCACTCCTTTAATCATTATAAAATGTCCTTCTTTATCTTTCTTTATGGCCTTTGTTTGAAATCAGTACTGCAACACCTGCTTTTTTGGCTTTTCCATTTGCATGGAATATCCTTTTCCATCCTTTCACTCTCAATCTATATGTGTCTTTCTCCCAAAAGTGGGTCATTTGTGTGCAGCATATTGAAGGTTCTTGCTTTATTATCCAGTCTGCCACTCTATGTCTTTTGACTGGAGCATTTAGTCCATTAACATTTACAGTAATTAATGATAGATGTGTGTTTATTGCCATTTTGAACTTATCTTTGCAGTTGAATTGGTATATCCTCTTTGTTACTTTCTTCTTCCTTTTGTGGTTTGGTAAATTTCGTTTGTATTATCATGGATTTTATTTAATTTTTATGACTCCCTTGTAAATTTTTGACTTGTGGTTACCCTTTTTTGTAAATCTATTAACCTTTACCTGTTTTTATTAAACTGATAATAACATGATCTCAAACCCATCCTAATGTTAAAATAATTTTAAAAAGAAAGAAAAAAAATTCTATATTTCCCTGCCACCCTTTCCCACTCTCAGTGATTTGTATGTCTTCTTCTATACTTTTGTGTTTCTTTATTTGTAATTCATGGGTCATCACCTTTCCAGTTGTGAATTTCTCATTTCTGATGGATCCTGCTGCTTTTCTATTTAGAATAGCCCTTTCAATATTTCTTTTAGCTTGGTTTTAGTGTTGCCAAACTCCTGCAGCATTTTTTTTGTCTGTGAAACTCTGTATTTTTCCTTCTATCCTAAAGGATATCCTTGCTGGATAAAGTATCCTAGGCTGCACCTTTTTTTCATTCAGGGCTTTGAATATATCTTGCCACTCCCTTCTGTCCTGTCGTGTTTGTGTAGAGAAATCAGTTGAGAGCCTTATGGGGGTTTCCTTGTAATTCACTCTTTGCTTTCCTCTTGCTGCCTTTAGAATCATTTCTTTATCCATGACTCTGGCCATCTTGATTATGATATGTCTTGGTGTGGGTCTATTTGGATTCTTCCTGTTTGGGACCCTCTGAGCTTCCTGTACTTGGATATCTGATTCCTTCTTTAAGTTTGGGAAGTTTTCAGTCATGATTTCTTCAAAAGCCTTTTCACTCCCCTTTGATCTTTCTTCCCCTTCTGTGACCCCTATTATGTGAAGATTGGGATGCTTTATATTATCCCATAGGTCCCTTATTCTATTATCATTATATTTTATTTGCTTATCTTGTACTTCTCTTGAATGGGTGCTTTGTATTGCCCTGTCTTATAGATCACTAATTCTTTCCTCTGCATCAACTAGTCGGCTTTGCACAGCTATTAGATCATTCTTCATCTCTGTCAATGAGTTTACCCATTCTGCTTGGCTCTTCTTTATTGCTTCAATTTCATTTTTGACATATTTTATATCTCTAAACACTATCTCTTTTAATTCCTTCAGCAATTTGATCACTCCTTTTTTGAAATCTTGATCTAGTAGGCTATCAATGTCTAATTCATTGATCTTTCTTTCAGGGGATTCCTCTTGTTCTTTTAATTGGGAAAGGCTTCTCTGTTTCTTTGTCTTACTCATACCTCTCTGGCACTGTGGTTTATGGAGTATCAGTTGTCTATTTTGGATCTTAAGGATTTTATCTATCTAATGCCTATTTAGGAATAGAATTTAGGAAAAAAAAGAAAGAGAAAAAAAGAAAAAAATGAGAGAGAGAAAGATTTTTAAAAGAAGGGAGAAAGAGGTTTTGAAAACCGTGTATAATGAATAATAGAAAAGCGAGTTGTAGCAGAGTATTAATCGGGTTGAGACGTCCTTTTAAAACCTTTAAAAAAAAGAAGAAGAAAAGAAAAAAGGGGTGGGGAGATGAATAGATGTATTTGAAGCCTGTGTATATTCAATAACAGGACATCAAAACCCACGAGAAATAGAAATGAATTAAGAACTAAAAATTAACAGAGTAATTGAAAATAGAACAGGTAAAAACAGATTTAAAAACAAAACAGACAAAAAAACAAAACAAAAACAAAAAGCAATACCAAAAAAAAAGGTTTTGTTCGTGTTCTCCTGGAGTCTGTGAGCTTTTAATGTGAAGTCCTTCTGTCTTCGTCCTATTTTGGAAGGTCAGCTTGTTTTCATAGGCCCTCCGTTGACGCCCTCTTCTGTGTTGCTCCCAGCACCTGTTGGCAAGCTGATCGCGCCTCCTCCTAACACGGGGTCAGATGCAGATCTCTTCTGCTGTGGGCGGGCGGGTCACTGCCCCTCTGGATGCCGCAGTCAGATATTGCAGTCTGGCCAGGCAGGAGGGCGGGACGTGCCCCCTTCCAGCACCTCGGTCAGAGGCTGTGTTCCTGCCCAACAGGTTGGGGACCGCTCTCCTTCTGCCTGCACCGCCGGTAGCTCCACTGCTCTGTGCGGCTGCCCGCTCCGCCCTGGCCGGCGCTCCGCCCTGGCCGGCCCTGGCCGGCGCTCCGCCCTGGTCGCGCTCCACGGGTGGGCTCAGGGAAGACCGAGGGGCAGCCTCGTCCCTGCACCAAGCCAAGACTCAGCTCCTTGTTTGTCTTTATGTAGCAAGTTATCTGAGGGACCAGGATGGAAGTATCCTATCTGCCCCGGGCTGTACCCCCGTCTCAGACTGGCCCTTGAGGCTGCTAAACACTTCGGTGCAGATGCAGGTTTCGCCTCTGCCCCTGCCTGGGTGCTAAGCACCGGAGAATATGGCGGCTGTGCCTGGGCCCCGCCTCTCTTCCCCTGAAAATTTTCCACGGGTTTTCAGAGATGGGAGTATGCACCCTTCCCCCGAGAGCACATCAACCTTGCTGTTTTATGGAGGGCCCAGGTTGCTCTGTCCTGTACACCCACAGCCACGGCGCCCAGCCCCTTGCAGTCCCCCAGGGCTGCCTCCATGCAGCCGCCACCGTCCTCCGCCCGGCTTGTGCAGCCTGGCCCTGCCCGCCGCTGCCGGCCTGCGTCTCAGGCTGGGTGTCCGGGGGATGCTGTGTGCCCGTTTAACCTAGTTCTTTCAGACAAGGGCTGATCTGTACAGATCCGAGCCTTGGAGGCTCCCCCTACGTCCCGCTGGCCCCTCAGTTGGATAGGGGAGACCCAGCGAGCGAGCGCCAGTCCTCCTTTGCCACTCCCTCCCCACGGGAACCGTCCCGCGCTGCTTTGCCTTTTGTTATTTCTTTTTTCCTTTTCTCCTACCAGATTTTTGGCGTCTTTATCTTTTGAAGATGGTGATATTCTGTCGGAGTTCCGCAGGAGCCCTGGTTGGCTGAGTGGGTCTGTAGATGTGGGTCTTGGTGTATTTGTAGGAGAGGGTGGCTTACAAGTGCCCTTCTAATCTGCCATCTTGTCTCTTCTCCATATCTTCCTAAGTCCATAGTCTACTGTGGACTTTTGGATTGCTTCCCTGTCTTGCATGTTATAAACAGTGCTGTTGTGAACATTGGTTCTTCTCAATTTAGGGTTTCTTCCCCAGATTTTTCCTAGGAGAGGTGTTACTGTTTCATATGGTAGTTCTGTTTTAGGATTTAAAAATCTGAATACTGTTTTCCATAGAAATTGTACCAATTTACATTCCTACCAAGAGTATGCAAGAGATTTGTTTCCTCCACATCATCTCCAACAGTTTCTATTTGTAGAGTTTTGATAATAGCCATTTGACCAGTGTGAAGTGATACCTCATTGTTGTTTTGAACTGCTATTAACTAATAATTAGTAATGTTGAGAAATTTTATCACTTGCCTGTTACTCATCTGTATGTTTTCTTTGGAAAAATATTAACTCAGGTACTCTGCTCTTTTTTTGATTGGGTTTTTACTTTTCACATTGAGTTGTGTAACCTAAATCCATGTTACCTCTATTAACTTACATCTATTATCCCCTGGTCACTTGCATTATTTGCAAATATTTTCTCCAATTACACAGGTAGTGTTTTCATTTCATTCAAAGTGTCCTTAGCTGTGCAGAAGTTTTCAAGTTTATTTAGGTCTCACTTGCTTATTTTTGCTTTTATTTATTTTGCCTTAGGAGATTAATATAAGAAATTATTCCTATGATATATATCCAACAGTGTATACTCTATATACACTTCTAGCAGTTTTATAGAATCAGGTCTTACATTTAGGTCCTTAATAAACTTGGAGTTTATTTTTTTATATGATGTCAGTGAATGCGCTCATTTCACTGTTTTACATTTAGATGTCCAGCTTTACAAACACCATCCATTTACAAGACTGTCTTTTCTCCACTGTGTAGTCTTGCATCTTTTATCATTGATATATTGCTCATAGGTGTGTGGAATAATTTCTAGGCTATCTGATTTTATTGATTATATCTCTGTGCCAATGCCATGCTGTTTTTATTACTGTAGCTTTGTAGCATAGAAAGGACTCCGGGAGATATATACCTCCAGATTTGTTGTTTTTCCTCAAGATCATTTTCACAATATTTAATGGTTTCATTTAAAACAGAGTTATTTATTTTCTGTTTCTGGAGGAAATACTACAGCTTCGTAACAGGAATTGCATTAAATATGTATGTTTCTTTGTGTTGTTCGGCCATGTTAACAATATTAACTCCTTCAATCCAAGAGCACAAGACATCATTCTATTTTTTTGAAACATTTTTAATTTCTTTGTCAATGTTTTTTAATTTTCAGTGTTTAGATCTTTCGTATATGTGGTTATATTTATTCCAAGGTATTCGGGGGAATGAGATTTTAAATGGTATTGCTTTCAATGTCCATTTTAGGGTATCTCATGATTAACGTGTAGAAATGCAAGAGACAACTTTACATTAATATTGTACCCTGCTCCCTCATTGAAATTATTTATTGTTGATATAAGTCTGTGTGGAGCCCTAAGGACTCTATGTAGATAGTTATGTCATCAGTACTGGTGCCAATTTTGCCTCTTTCTTTCCATTTTGCCTTTCTTTTTCTTCTTTTTCTTTCCTTTTCCTTTCTTCTTTTACTATGGAACAGAAGTGCTGAGAGTAGGAATCCTTGTCTTGTTCCCGAATTTACCCAGAAGGCTTTCAGCTTTTCCTCTAAGTAGTATAAATTGTTATAAATGGCATATAGTATGCTGAGGGATGTTTCCATTATACTCTCTTTCATGAGAGTTCTGATCATGAATGTATCTTGAATTTTGTCTAATGCTTTTTCTGTGTGTATTGACATGGTCCTGTGAATTTTGTACTTCCTGTATTAAATATGTGTCATGCTGATTAACTTGTGTATGTTGAAACATCCTTGTGACTCTGGAAGGAATCCAACTTATCATCATGTATAATCCTTTCTATGTATTGCTGGATTAATTTGTTGATGTTTTGTTGAGGATTTTTAAATGTATATTCAAGGATATTGGCTTTACATTTTCATTTCTTTTTTTGGTAGTGTCTTTTTCTGTTTCTGTTATCATGGTATTGGAGGCATCATAGAATAACTTTGGGAATTTTTCTTCCTAATACATTTTTTTAAATAGTTGAGAGGAAAGAGGTTTTAGTGAAGGCATCCAGGCATTTTGTTCAAGGGGTATTTATAAAACTATAGATTTTTTTTAAATTAAACTGATTGCTCTTTTCAAGTTTTCAGTTTTCATTTTATTCAGTGTTGGCAAGCTGTACATTTCAAGAAATTTGTCCATTTCTTTAAGGTCGTCCAGTTGGTTGTCATGTAACTGCTTAGAGTGCTTTCATAAACTTTGCATTACTGTACTCTCAGAAATTATTTCTGATATTTCATTTATTATTTTGATTGGGTTGAGTCTTTATTTCTTGAGAAGCCTGGCTAAATGTTTATCAATTTGTTAATATTTTTAAGAAAATATAGCTGTTGATTTTATGAATTTTACTTTATTGTTAATTTTTATTTTATTTATATTCAACCTAGTAATTAAAGATTTCTCATTCTAATGCCTTTGTGTTTTGTTTGTTTTTATATCTAGTAATTTTGGGTGGTAAGTTTATCCTTTGGGTGAGGGTTTATTTTTCCTTGTGGAAGGCCTCAATTGTTCTAAACTTCCCTCTTAGATTTGCCTTTGCTGCATCCCATACATTTGATGAAGCTGTGTTTTCATTGTAATTTGTATCCAGGTATGATTTTATTACCTCTTTGATTTCATCATTGACCTTGTTTTATTTTATTTTTTTAAAGGATGAGGTTTAATCTCATGTTTTTGCTTTTTCTGTTCTTCTTTCTAGAGTTGATGCATAGTTTCATAATTTTGTTTATGGAAAAATACTTGCTGTAATCTATATTTGCTTAAAGTTCCTGAGGCTCATTTCATGAAGTAATATGTGGTTAATTCCTTAGATAACATCCTGTGTACACTTGAGAAATTTATGTGTTCTCCTTTTCTGATGCAGTGTCCATTAGATCAGTTAGGTTCAAATGATCTATTATGTCATTAAGACCACTGTTTCCTTACAGATATTCTTTCAGGATGATATGGCCAACAGAATAGTGAGGTGTTCAACTCATCTACTATTATTGTTTTATAATGAATTAATTCCTTCATGTCTACTAATATTTCCTTTTAATTATATGTATGGATTTTGGTCCATATATAATTTAATGAGTGTAATACTCTATTTTTATATTGATCTCTTTTTCTTTATGTAATCTCATATTTATCTTTCATTGTGGCCCTTATTTAAAAACGTATTTTGTATGACTTGAGCATTGCAAACTGCAGTTTCTTGTAATTTCCATGAAACATCTTTTCCATCTATTTACTGATTGTGTTAATCTTCCACCATAAAGTGAGACATTTTGTGGGGGAAGCAAAGATGGTGGAGTAGAAGGATGCTCATAGCTCACCCTTTCCCACAAATGCACCAAGTCTCACATCCACAGACCTACTCAGCTAACCAGAGTACCTGCAGAACTCTGAGAGAACATTGTCCTCCTCAAAAGATAAAGATGCAAAAAATCTGGTAGAAGAACATGAAGACAGAAAGAAGAAAAGGCAAAACAGAGTGGGACAGGTACCACAGGGAGGGAGCAGCAAAAAGGACTGGTGCCCATTCACTGGGTCTCCCCTCTCCAACTGTGAGTTCTGCAGGATGGAGAGGGAGACTCCAAGAATTGGACCTCTATAGAGTATAAGTTGAATGACAGTACTAAGTTAAACAGGCACAGAGGATCCCTGTGACACCCAGACCAAGAGGCTTCCTGGCACCTGGGAGCAGGGCAATTCTGCCTGAGCTGGGTGGAAGATGAGGATGGTTGCACTGAGGCAGCCTGGTGGAATGGAGGGGGCTGTGTACCCTTGCTGTGGGTACACAGGGCAGAACAACCAGGGCCCTCCATTAAACAACAGGGCAGACTAGCCCTGGGAGGGGAAAGGTGCATTCAGAATCTCTGAAAATCCACAAAAGTATCTAGGACAAGAGACCTGGGTCTCAGACACAGCCACCATATCCACTGGAACTTTGCACACTGGCAGCAGTGAGAGCAAAACCTGCATTCACTCCTAAGGACTTAGCAGTCTCAATCACCAGATGGGGACTTGTCTACAGCCTGAGGCAGATAAGATATTTCTGTCCTATTTCTTCAGAGAACTTGCTCTGCCAAGGCAAACTAGGAGCTGGGTTTTGGCCCAGACCATTGACAGGGCATATAGCAGTGGAGAGAATAGCATCCTTAGGGGGCTGATGGGCCACCAGCTTTTGGGTTGGAACACAGCTCCTGACCATGTGCCTGGGAGAGGGCTTGATGCCCACTCCTGCCTGGTCAGTCTGAAACATGAGTCTGGGGCATCAGTCAGGGCAGTGACAAGACAGCCCACAGTAAAGAGAGCTGCTCCAGAACCAATTTTGGGAGTAGGAGTGATCTGCTTGCTGACAGTCACTGGGAGCTGCATAGATGAGGGTTCCAATGGAGGGCCTCTGGAAAAAGCAAGCTGAGCTTCCAAAACAGGATTAATACAGAAATATTTCACATTAAAAGTACACAGTCTCCAGGACACACTGACCACCCCCTTGTTTTAATCTGTTTTAACCTGTTCCATTTTCTCTTACCCTCTTAATTTTTACTTCTTAGGCAATTATATATACCCCCTTTTAAATCCCACTGAATTTTTTAAAAAATATATTTATTTTTATTATTTTTCAAAACTCTGCTTCAACTTGCTCTTCTATTATGTATTATACACTGTCTTCAAACACTTATTTCCCTTTCTTTAAAATTCTTTGTCTCCCTTTCTCTTTTTTCGCTTTTTTAGCTGTATTACTACAGAGGCATTAGGTAGATAAACTCCTTTAGGACCACAATAGATAACTGATACTCCATAAATCACAGTGTCAGAGAGGTAGGAGCAAGATGAAGAAGCAGACAAACCATTCCCAATTAAAAGAACAAGAGAAATCCTCTGAAAGTACAATCAGTGAAATAGACATCAATATCCTACTAGATCAAGATTTCAAAAGAGGAGTGATCAAATTAATGAAGGAAATAAAAGATAGAGTTTAGAGATATAAAATATGTTAAAAACGAAATGGAAGCTATAAAGAAGAGCCAAGTAGAATAGGTAAACCCATTGACTGAAATGAGGAATGACTTAAAGGGGTCACAAAGCTGACTAGATCATGCAGAGGAATGAATTAGTGACTAAGAAGACAGGAAAATAGAGAGCACCCAATCAGAAAAGCTACAAGAGAAACAACGAGAAACAAATGAAAACTCATAGAGGCCTATGGAATAATAGAAAGAATGCCAATCTTGGCATGATTAAATTCCCAGAAGAGGAGGAAAGATCAAAGGGGATTGCAAAGGTGTTTGAAGAAGTCATACCTGAGAACTCCCCAAACTGAAAAAAGGAATCAGATATCCAAGTAAAGGAAGCTCAGTGTGTCCCAAACAGGAAGAACTCAAATAAACCCACAACAAGACATATAAATAAGATGGCCAGAGTAAAGGAGAAAGAAATGATCCTAAAGGCAGCAAGAGAATAGCAAAGAGTGAGTTACAAGAGAATCCCCATAAGGCTCACAGCTGATTTCACAACACAAATACTACATAACAGAAGGGAGTGACAAGATATATTCAAAGTCCTGAATGAAAAAGTGATATACCCTACGATACTTTAACCAGCAAGGCTATCTACTATGGTAGAAGGAGACATAAATAATTTCACAGACAAGAAAAAGCTACAAGAGTTTAGCAACACTAGACCCATGATTAAAGGAATATTGAAAGGTCCACTCTAAAAACAAAAGCAGCAGGATGCTACAGAAATGTGAAACTCACAGCTGGAAAGGTGATAACTCATGAACTACATGTAAAATAAACACAAAATTTTAAAACAAGACATATAAATCATTGAGAGTAGGAAAGGGAGGAAGGAAAATAGAGAATTTTGGGGGGATTTTTCTTTTAAATATTTTGTTCTCAGTAGGATAGTTTTGAGATCATGTTACTATCAGTTTAATAAAATCAGTTATACTAATGGTCTAATAGACTTATATAAAAGGGTAAAAACAAGACAAAAACATAATCAGGGAGTAACTAAAACTAAATAAATTTCATGACAATGCAAAGGAAAATGACCAAGCCAAAAAAGGAAGATCAAACGAACAAAGAGGAAATACCAAATCAACTGCAAAGATATGGTCAAAATGGCAATAAACACAAACATATCATGGATTATTGTAAATGTTAATGGACTAAATGCTCCAGTCAATGTCATTGAGTGGCAGACTGGATAATAAGCTAGATCCTTCAATATGCTGCATACAAGAGGCCCACTTCAGCAAGAAGGAAACATACACATTGAGAGTGAAAGGATGGAAATGGGTATTCCATACACTGGGAAAAGCCAAAAAAGCAGTTGTTGCAGTACTGACTTCAGACAAAATAGTCTTTAAAACAAAGGCCATGTAGATAAAGAAGGACATTTTATAATGATTGAAGGAGTGATAAAAGTTAAGGATAGCACACTTGTTAATACATATGCACCAAATAGAGGACTACCTAAGTACATGAAATAATTAGTAACAGATATAAATGGGGATAATAATGGGAATCTAATCATAGTTGGAGAATTCAAAACTGCATGAACATCACAGGAGAGATCATTGAGATAGAAAATAAATTAGGCAACAGAGAAGTTAAATAATACAAGAGAAATATTACACTTGGTGGACGTTTGCAGGGCATTGTACCCCCTACAAAATAGTATATACATTCTATTCAAGTGCACATGGGACATTTTCCAGGATTCATGATATACTTGGGCACAAAAGAAACCTCAGCAATGTTAAGAAGATTGAAATTACCTTAAGCAACTTTACTGACCACAATGCCATGAAGCAAGAAATCTACAACAGAGAAACAAAGGAGAACAAAAGGAAAACATGGGGATTAAACAATATGTTATTTAAAAACCTATGGGTCAAAGAAGAAATCAAAGCTGAAATTAAAAATTACCTTGAGACAAAAGAAAATGAAAGCAATACCACAGAAAATTTATGGGACACAGCAAAGGCTGTGTTGAGAGGGGAGTTTATAGTGCTGCAGGCCTTCCTCAAAGAAGAAGAACAATCACAAATAAACAATTTATCCCATCAGGAGAGTGAACTAGGTAAAGAAGAACAAAAAACCCCAAAAGGCAGCAGAAGGAAGGGAATCATAAATATTGTGGACGAAGTAAATAAAATAGTTTAAAATACCATAGGAAAATAATCAAACAATCCAAACGCTGGTTTTTCCAAAAAGTAAATTAAATCGACACACCTCTGGTCAAACTGAAAAAGAAGAAAAAGAGAGAGCACAAATAAGCATAGTAAGATAGGAGAATGGAGACATTACAACTAATAAAATAGATATAAAGAACATCACATGAGATTATTATGAAAAGTATATTGAACCAAACTAGATAACATAGAGGAGATGGACAAGTTACTGGAAACATACTGTCCACCAAGACTGAATCAAGAATAAACTGAACCCTTGAACAGAGCACTAGAAATGAAATCAAAATAGAAATATAAAACCTCCCTACAAATAACAGTCCAGGACCGGGCGACATCACTAAGGAATTCTACCAAACATGTATAGAAGAACTCATACCAGACCTTCTCAAAATCTTCCAGAAGACTGAAAAGGAAGGAATACTCCCAAAGTCATTCTATGAAGCCAAAATTACCCTGATACCACAAACAAAGACAATACCAAACAAGAAAATTATAAGCCAATATCACTGATTAACACAGATGCCAATATTCTCACCAAAATAGTAGTGAATAGAATCCAAAAATACAGAAAAATGATTATACATCATGACCAAGTGGGGATCATGCCAGAGACACAGGGGTGGTTCAACATATGCAAATCAATCAACGTAATACAGCACATCAACAAGACAAAGGACCAAAACCGCATGATCACCTCAATAGATGCAGGAAAAATATTTGATAAAATTCAACACACACTTAAGATAAAAACTTTCAACAAATTGGGCATAGAGCAACATATCTCAGCATCATAAGCTATAGATTACAAACCTACAGCCAGCATAGTACTGAATGTTGAGAAAGCCAAAATCTTCCCACTAAAATCTTGGACAAGGCATGGATGCACACTATCACCACACTTACTCAACATAGTATTGGAAGACCTAGCCACAGAAATCAAAGAAGGGAAAGAAGTAAAAGGGATGCAAATTGGAAAGGAAGAGGTAAAAGTCTTTCTATATGCAGATAATATGTTACTATATATAGAAAACCATACAAGATCCAGACAAAAAATACTACAGCTGATCGAAGAATTCAGCAAAGTAGTAGGTTATAAGATTAAGGTTTAAAAATCAGTGGCAATTCTTAACGCTAACGATTCAGGTAATACTACAGAGCTACAGTCAACATGACAACACTGTATTGGTAGAAAAAGATACATATAGGCCAATGGAACAGAATAGAGAGCCCAGAAATAAACTCACAAACTTTTGGTCAATTAATCTTAGTAAAAGGCAGAAAGAAATTACAATGGATGAGAGACAGTCTCTTCAGCAACTGGTGTTGGGAAAACTGGACAGCAGCATGTAAGTCAATGAAGCTAGAACACTCCCAATGAACCTAGAACACCATACACAAAAGTAAACTCAGAATGGACCAAAGACTTATACATAAGACAAGATGGAGTAAACTTCCTGGTGGAAAATATGGGCAAAACAGTATCTGACATAAGTCTCGTAAATTTTCTCGTAGAAGAAATAAAAGCAAGAATAAACAAATGAGACCTAATGAAACTTACAAGCTTCTGCACAGTAAAGAAGCCAACAGTAAAACAAAAAGACAACCTACGGAATGGGAAAAAATCTTAATATGAAACCGACAAAGGCTTGATATCCACAGTATATAAGCAGGGCATCCAACTGAATAAGAAAAAATAAATCACCCAATGCAAAAATTGGCAGAAGACTAAACAAGAAATTTTCCAAGGAAGACATACAAATGATCAAAAGGCACATCAGAAAATGCTCAATATCTGATTATCAGAGAAATGCAAATCAAAACTAAAATGAGGTATCAACTCACACCAGTCTGAATGGCCATCATTCAAAAATCCACAAATGGCAAATTCTGGAGAGGCCATGGAGAAAAGGGAACCGTCCTTCACTGCTGGTGGCAATGCAGTTTGGTGCAGCCACTGTGGAAAACAGGATGGAGATTCCTCAAATGCCTAGGTATAGACTTATCATATGACCCAGGAATCCCGGTCCTGGCCATAAATCATGAAGGGACCCTACTTCTGGATGACAACTGCACCCGAATATTTATAGCCAGCAGTATTTACAATAGCCAAGACATGGAAAAAGCCTAAATGTCCATCGACAGTTGCCTGGATAAAGAAGAGGTGGTATATTTATACAATGGAATGCTGTTCAGCCATATAAAGCGACAACATAATGCCATTTTCAGCAACATGGATGGTCCAGGAGAAAATCAGTCTAAGTTAAGTAAGCCAGAAAGGAAAAGAAAAATACCATATTAGATGGCTCATCAGTGAAATCTAAAAACAAAACAAAACAAAACAAAACAAAAAAAGCACAAATACAAAACAGAAATAGACTCACAGCTATAGAATACAAGGTTTTGTTAGCCAAGGGGGCCGGGGGTGGGAAGAGATAGACTGGGAGGTCTAAATTGTAGAATAGATAAACAGGATTGTACTGTATAGCACAGGGAAGAATACAAAAGTTCTTACAGAAGCCCACAGTGGAAAAAATGGGACAACAAATGTATATTTTTTCATTGGAACAGCAAAATTTTGCTAACACAGGGATTGGAGACAACTTTGTAAAATGACTGTAAATCAATAAAGAAAACTTAAAAAAATTAAAAAACATTAACCTAAATATTACAGGTGTAAGTATACATTAGAGAGAAAAAGAAAACTATGCAAAAGAGCAGTAAAACCAAAGATTTTTTTTGTTTTCTTTTTAAGATAAGCAAAATCAAAAAAACTTCTTGCCAGGTGCATCATGAAGAAAAGAGAGATGCTCCAAAGAAATAAAGTAAGAAATAAAAGAAGAGAAATAAGTATTGTTACCACAGATATACAACAAAGGGATCATTTGTTCAACACTTAGATTCAAATAAACTGGGGAACTTAGAAGATATAGACAAATGTCTAGAAAGAGACAGAAATAAGGAGAAAAAAATAATTTGAAAAAAGGTTACTAGAAGAAAGTAACTGCATTTAAAAAAATCTTTAAATAGAAGTGCATATTTAAACAAATCCTGTGGAGAACTGTACAAAAATACAAAGCAGAACTTATACTCTGAAACTATTCAAAAATAATGAAGATGTGGGAAACTCCCAAATTAATTCTATGAAGAATTCATCACCTTAATAGCAAAGCCAACAAACAAACTACAGGCAAAGGGAACTTCAAGCCAATAAATTTGATAGATTAAGATGTAAAAATTATACGAAGTATTATTAGCAAACTAAATCCAGCAATACCAAAAATGAATCATACACCATGATCAACTTGGATTAATTGTAGGGTCACAAGAGGATTTCAACATACACAAATCAATCAGTTTGATAAACCACATTAACAAAAGGAAAAGAGAAAAAGACGTGGTCATCCCAATAAATTCATAAAAAGTATTTCAAAAAATTCAACATTTATTCATTAAAACAGCAACAACAGCAACAAGAACAACAACAACAACAACAGCAACAACAGAAAACTCTTACCAAAGTAGGATTCAGGAAATATATCTCAACATAACTAAAGTCATAACTTACAAACACACAGACAGTATAATATGCAAAAGTGAATAACTGAAAGCCAAATTAAGGAATAAGACAAGTATGCCCAATCTCACCATTTCTGTTATACACAGTATGGGAAGTCCTAGCAACAGCAATCAGAGAAGAAAAAAATTTATTCAAGTTGGATTGAATGAAGTAAAACTGTTACTATTTTAGATGACATGATAAACTATATAGAGATCCCTAAAGATTCTCCACACCAGAACAACTAAAACTAATAAAGACATTTAGCAAAGTAGCATGATTCATGATTAATATACAAAAACAGATACATTTCTTTACACTAACAATGAAATATTCCATAATTATAAAATATCTATATGAAATCCGATCAAAAAATGAAAAACCTATGGAAAATCCAAGATAATAAATTCTATAGGACACTGATAAAGAAATTTAAAGATGATACAAAGAAATGGAAAGAAATCTCAAGTTCTTAGTTTAGAGGAATTAATATTGTTAAATTATACATGCTACAAAATATGTCTACAGATATAAAGTGATTCAGATCGAAATACATGATATTTTCCACAGAACTAAATCAGTTCTATGATTTGTATGGAACTGCAAAAGAACTAGAACTGAAAAGGAAGAATGAGGAAAAAGAACAATGTTGGAGGCATAACCCATAACTCTCCCAGATCTCAGAATATATGAGAAAAATACAGTAATCAAAACAGCACAATACTGGAAAACAAACAAACATCTATATCACTGGAACAGAGCACTGAGGCAGAAATAAAACATCACAACTATGGTCAACTAAACCATGACAAAGGAAAAAAAAATATACAATGCCTTAAAGACAGATTTCAGCAAGTGATGTTGAGAAAGCTAGAGAGCTACATGTAAATTAATGAAATTAGAAAAATCCCTCACATTGTACAAGAATAAATTCAAAATGTTTTAAATATCTGAATCTAATACATGACACAATAAAACTTCTGGAATCTAACATAGGCAAAACAAAACAATAATTGTAGCAAAATTTTCTTATGTCACACTCCCAAGCTGAAACAATAAAGGTAAAATAAACAAATAGGTCCTAAATAAACTTAAAAGCTTCTAAACAGCAAAATAAACAAAATGAAAAGATGAACTTCCAAATGGGAGAAACCATTAGGTAACAATGCAATCAAAAAGTGGCTAATTTCTAAAATACACAAATAGTTCATACAACACCATTTCAAAAATCTACAAACAACTCAGCCAGAAAATGAGCAGAAGACAATTCCCTAAAAAAGACACATAGATGACAAACAAAAACATAAAAATGTGTTCACATTGCTAATCATTATACAAAGGCAAGACAAAAGTAAAATAATGATTTACCTCACAATAGGGAGAAGTGCTGTCATCCAAATGTCTAAAAATAATAAAGACTGGGGAGATTGTGGAGTAAAAGGGACTCTCCAACAATCTTTGTGGGAATCAAAATTGGTGAAACAACTTTGGAAACAGTATGGAAGTTCCTTTAAATAATAAATATAGACTTATCACATGACACAGCAGTCTCACTCCTGGGCATATAAAATATAAAACCTAAAATTAAAGAATCCTTGGGTAAAATATAAGAAGTACACTCTGATATTGGACTTAATTTGTTTCTGCAAATGTTTCCTCTGGCATGGGAAGCAGCAGTTAAACTAAGAAAATATGATTGTGTCACAATAAACAGATTTACTCTGCAGAAGAAATGATCAATAAAATGAACAGTCAACCAACACAATGGTAGAACATATTTTCAAGTGATAATTTCCAATCAAGTGTTAATATCCAAAATATATGGCAAACACTTACCCCCAAAAAACAACAAAAAAAGCAAAAAATCCAATTAAAAAAACTCCATAGGAGCTGAATAGGTAGATCTGAATTAATTTTCTGTAGAAAACATAGAGTTGGCTATATGACACATGAAAATGTGTTCAGAGTTATAAATTATTAGGAAAGTCATAAACCAAAAATGAGACAAGTCCTCACACTTGTCAGAAAGCTCTCATAAAAAAAAAAGAAATAAATCTTGGTGAACTAGTGGAGAAAATGTAACACCGTGGACACTGTTGATAGGAATGCAAAGTATTGATTCCATTGCATATATACATCAAATTTTCTTCATCCATTTTTCTGTCAAGGGATGTTGGGTTTGTAGGCCCCTGTCTGAAGGCTCTAGAGAATAAGCCCATGGGCTGAACTGATAAACAAGCTGTGAGGAATGTCACATATCCAGGCTGGATAAGAAATGGCCTACTCAATGTATCCAGTATGGGCGGCTGGATAGCTTATGCTGGGTAAGATCCTCACAGGAGGACATCCTAAGTCAAGCAGAGCCGTCTGGTTAAGAGATGGCCTAATTAATGAAGTTCCGTGATGAAATTTAAAACAATCCTTGATCATTTAATAACCTGCGCTTTCTGCTGGAGCATGGGGACATAAATAGTTTAAGATTATTAACATTGTTATAACTTAGATTATATGTGAGGCATTGTGCATGTCCTCTATAAACCCTTTTTCTAAGAATCAATAAAAAGAGAACTGCTCCACTGCTCTCCACACAGTGTTTGTTTGTATATGATATCGTGCCACTGACAGGGTTAATTTAATTTGTTGGGAGTATCTTAAAAGAATGTTGCATTATATATAATGCACTTTCTGCACGTGTTGAGATGTTTATGTGAATTCTTTTACTTATTCTATTAGTGTGGCATGTCACCTTTATTGATTTGAATATTTTGAAGTATCCTTAAACCCAGGGATAAATCCCTTTACTCATGTATGTTTATGATACATTAAATGTGTTGTTAAATTCATTTTGCTTGTGTTTTGTTGAGAATTTTGGCACATATGTTCATCAGGGATAATATTCTATATTTTGCATATAATGTCCTTTCTTGCTTGCTAATCAAATAAAGCTCACATCAAAAAACATGTTTGGAATCTTTCACACCCTTCAAATTCTTGGAAGATTTGGGGAAGAATTGGTGAAAAATTGTCTTCAAATGTATGAGAGAATTCACCACTAATGTCGTCTTGTAAATATTTTTCTGGTTTTGGAAGTTTGGATTATTGACTTACTCAAACACACTTTTGCTCTATTATCTTTCTGATTTCTTCTTGATTCAGTATTCAAAGACATATGTTTCTGAAAATTTGTCTTTTGTTCTACGTCATTCAATTCGTTGGCTAGTGGTAATTTCTTAAGGCACTTTGCATTTCTACAACATCAGTGGTAATATCTTCTCTTTTATTTCTAATTTTATTTGAGTCTTTATTTTCTTTGCCAACCTAAACGTTTGTCCAGTTTATGTTTAAAAGAAACAGACTTAGGTTTTTCTTTTATCTTTTCAATTGTTTCTCTGGTTATTTGCCTTACTCTTATTCATTCAGTTTTCTTCTATATTCTTTCTGTTTTCTCCTAGATCCTTGAGGTGTGAAATTAAGTAGTGTGAATATTTGTATTTCATTTATTATTAAATATTTTTATTTAGTTATTATTTATTTATTTATTTATTTAATTTATTTATTTACATATTTATTCATTTATTTATCATTGAAGTACTGCCATTTACAATGTGTCAATCTGTGGTGTATTACACATTGTCCCCGTGCATGCATATATTTGTGTGCCTATTAAACATTACTTCACAATATTTAACTTACTGCCTTCAGTCATAAAACAGAAATTTAGAAAAAATCTATTTTTATGTATAGTGAAAAAAATTTATGAATATACAGATCCCAAATATATCCTCTCATAGCCCCTTTCCGCAATAATCATAAAATTGTTTAGTAGATCTGTGAGTGTGTTTCACTTTTGTAGAGGAAATCATAGTGTTCACATCCAAATTTTTTTTTGAAGTTCCTCATATGTCATGTCATATATTATTTTTCTTTCTATTTCTGGCTTTCTTCAATTAGAATGACACTTTTTGGGGACATCAATTTTGCTGCAAATGTCATTGTTTTATCATTGTTTATTGCAGAATATTATTCCATTGTGTAAATACGGCATAACTTCTGAATACTCTCATCTATTGTTGGACAGTTAGGTTCCTTCCATGTCGTGGATGTTGTATATAGCACTGCTAATACCATTGGGGTGCAGGTGACATTTTGAATGAGGGTTCCCTTTGATATATACCCAGAAGTGTGATTGCTGGATCGTAGGTTAAGTTCATTTTTTTTCTTTTGAGAAATCCCCATTCTGGTTTCCACAATGACTGCACCAATCTACTTTCCTTCCAACAGTGAAGGAGAGTCCCCTTTCTCCACAGCTACCCCAGCACTTAATGTTTGTGGAATTTTGAATGATTGCCATTGTGACTATTGTGAGGTGATACTTCATTATAATTTTGTATAGCCCTTCTCTGATAATGATAGTGAGCAAATTTTTTTTCATATATTTATGTGGTATTTGTATTTCTTTATTGGAGAATTGCTTGTTTAGGGATTCTGCCCATTTTAAGATTGGGTTTCTTTGGTTTTTTTATTATTATTACATTGTATGAAGTCTTTATATTTTAGAAATTAAGACTTTGTCAGTTGCATCACTTCTAAATATTTTCTTTAATCCTATAAGTTGTCATTTTGCTTTGTTTATGGTTCCCTTTGCTGTGCAAAATCTTATAAGTTTAATTAGGTCCCATTTATTAATTTTGCTCTCACATCCATTATCTGGGTAGGCTGTTCTAGGAGATCATTGCTGAGATTTATCTCAGAGTGTTTTGCCTATGTTTACTTCTAGGAGATTTACTGTGTCTTGCCTTACATTTAAGTCTTCAAGTCATTTTGTGTTTATTCTTGTGTATGGAGTGAAGGATTGTGCTAACTCCATTGGTCTGATGCTGTATCTACTTTTCCCAACATCAGTTGGTGAAGAGATGGTCTTTTCTCTGTCATATTCTTGGCTACTCTGTCAAAGATTAATAGGACATAGGCCTGTAGATTTATTCCTAGGCCTTCTATTCTGTTTCATTGGTCCGTATGCCTTTTTCTGTACCAATATCATGTCATTTTGATTATTGTAGGTCTTCAATAGTTTATGGAGACCTGGTGGTTTATTCCTCCAGCCTCTTTCTTTTTGGTTAATATTGCTTTGGATATTATGGATCTATTATGACTCTTTGTAAATCTTAGGATCATTTGTTTCAGTCCCAAAAAGAAAAGTTTTGCATAATTTGATAGGAAATCACATTAAGCCTGGGGATTTCCTTGGGCAGTATGACCATTTTAACCAATTTGTTGCTTCCATTACGAGACCATAGGGTATCTTTTCAATTCTTCAAATCTTTTTTGATTTCCTCAATCAGTGTTTTCTAGTTCTCCATATGTAATCCATTCACCTCCTTTGTCAGATGTATTATTAAGCATTTTATAGTTTTGGCTGCAGTTATAAAAGCGGTTGACTCTATACTTTGTTTTCCTGTTGATTCAATGTTAGTGTAGAGAAATGCATTTTTTTGTACATTAGTCACTCTACATTTCCCAGTTCCTTTTTCAGCCTAAGTAATTTTTTGTGAAGCTTTTACAGTTTTCTATATATAGTGTCATGTTGGCATACCATGACAATTTTATCTCTTCTTTTCCAGTATGAATCCTTTTATTTCTTTTCCTTGCCTGATCATTGTGGCTAGGAATTCCAATACTATATTGAATTGAAATTGTGAGAATGAGCAACCTTGTTTTGTCTCAGGTTTTTGTGGGAAGCGTTTCAGTTTTTCACCATTGAGCATTTTGCTGGCTATAAGTTTGTCAAAAATAGCTTTAATTATGTTGAGATATGGTCCCTCTATGCACACTGTGAGAAGAACTTTTATTGCAAATAGGTGTTAATTTTTATCAAATGCTTTCTCTACATCTACTGAGATGATCATGTGGTTTTTTGTCCTCTCTGCTATTGGTATGGTGTATCACAATTTATTGATTGATTTGCATAAGTGAAACCATCCTTGTGTTCCTGGGATGAACCTAACTTGACCATGGTGTATGATCTTTTTTACATGCTGTTGGATTCTGTTCGTTAATACTTTCTTAAGGACATTTACATCTATGTTTAACAATGATATTGGCCTATAGTTTTCTCTTGAGGTAGTGTCTTTGTCTGGTTTTGGTAACAGGTTAATGTTGGCCTTACAGTGTGAGTTTGGGAGTACTCTCTCCATATCAACCTTTTGGAAGAGTTTGAGGAGGACTGGTATGGATTTTTCTTTGTATGTTTGGTCATTACCCCAGTGAAGCTATTTGAGTCTGAATTTTTGTTTGCAGAGAATCTTTATTTTATTGATAATTCTATTCCACTTCTGGTGATCTGTCTGTTCAAATGGTTAATTTCTTCTTGATGAAATTTTGGTGGGCTGAATGTTTCCAAAAACTTCTCTATTACTTCCTGGTTATCCAGTTTGATTCCATACAGTTCCTCATGGTATTCTCTTATGATATTATGCAAATTTGTGCTACTCTTTTTAGTTTCTCCATTTTCATTTCATATATTATTTGTGTTCATTCTCTTTTCTTGTTGATGAGCCTGTCCATAGTTTTGTCAATTATGTTTACTATTTCAAAAAAGAGTTTGATTGATTTTTTCTCTTTTTTAATGTATATTTCAATTATTTCTTTCTTGATCATTCTTATTTCTGACTTTCTGCTGACTTTTGGTTTTGTTTGCTCTTCGTTCATGATTAGTTTACATAGAATGTTAGATTATTTAGTTGAAGTTGCTCTTCTACTTTGAGGAGGGCATTCTCACTATGAACTTCCCTCTTAAGCCTGCTTTAACTGTATTCCATAAATTTTGTGTAGTGTTTTGACATATTTCTCAAGATATTTTTTAATTTCTCCTTTAAATTCTTCACCTCCTCCACTTTTTATAGTACCATGGTATTTAATTTACATGCTGTAATTTTCTCTCCCTCTTTTTCTGTGAAGAAATTTTGTTTCATGTTATTATACTCAGAAAAGATGCTTGAAATAAGTTTTATCTTCTTAAATTTGTTGAAGCTTCTTCTGTGAATGAGTACATAATATTTCCTAGAAAATATTCCATGTGAACTAGAAAAGAATGTATATTCTGTTTTGGGGAAGAGTAGTGTTTGAAAATATCAACAAACTCCAATTATTTTATAGTATCTTTTTGTATCTTTCTTCCCTTTTTAATTTTCAGTCTGAAAGGCCAGTCTAGTGATGGTAATGGGGAGTTATAGTCTCCTACTGTTATTATGTTCCCATCCATTTCTCCTTTTTTATCTATTAGTATTTACTTTATGTATTTAGGTGCTCCTATATTGAGTGCATATATATTAATGAGTTTAATACCCTCAGTTTTTATTGCTCCTTTAATCATTATATCATGTCCTTGTTTATCTTTCTCTATGGCCTTTTGTTGTAAAGTCTATTTTGTGTGAAGTCAGTAACTAGCAGTACTGCTTTCTTATCATGTCCATTTGCATGGAATATATTTTTCCATCTTCTGACTTTCAATTAATATGTTTTCCTCTTATTAAAGTGGGACTCTTGTATGCTTCATAATGAAGGGTCTTGTTATATTATCCCATCTGACAATATATATCTTTTAATTGAAGCACTGAGTCCATTAACATTTGTGATAATTATTTATTGACTGTTGTTTATTTCCATTTTCAACTTCATTTTCCAGTTAACTTGGTCTTTCCTTTTTGTTCATTTCATTTTCTTTTTGTGGCGTGATATGTTTTCTTTTATTATCTTGGTTTCTTTTTGTCTTTGTGACTTCATTGAAAGATTTTCACTTATGGTTTCCCTGTTTTGTATGTATATTGACACATTACTATAACTTTTTTATTTTAACTGATAGGAAAACAAATTCTAACCCCTCCTTTAGAGAACAGAAACAAGAAGAAAATACTCTGTAATGCTGTGTTTGACTCTCTGATCCTTAAAAATTTTGGTGTCCTGTTTTACAACATCATGTTTATTTTATTGTAAGACATTGTAATTATTGCCTTTCTAATTATGCCTTTCTCCTCTCTATAGCATCCTGCTTCTTTATTATTTAGAGTAGATCATTCATTATTTCTTTTTCTTTTGCTAAATTGTTTTAGTATTTGCTTTTGTGGAAGTTATTTATCTCTCCTTCTATACTAAAGAATAGCTTTGCTTGATAAATTATCTTAGATTACAGCTTTCTTTCATTCAGGACTTTGAATATGACTTGCCACTGCCTTCTGCCTGTTGTATTTGTGAAGGAAACATGTTTATAAATATAATATATATAATTATATATATATATATATATATATGAATAGAATACATAGAAATGAAGTTAACAAATAAGGAGAAAACCTATACGTTAAAAAATTGAAAACATTGATGAAGGAAATTAAAACTGATACAAAGAAATGAGAAGATCTCTTATGTTAATGATGTGAAACAATGTGGTTGAAACAACCATACTGCCCAAAGTAATCTACATTTAGTGTGATTCATGTCAAAGTACACATGAGATTTTCCAATTTAATAGAACAGATAATTTTAAAATTTATATGTAACCACAAATATCATAAGTTGCCAAATAACCTTGAAAAAGTGTATTAAATTTAATAGTGTAAAGTTCTCTGATGTTAAACAGTCCAACAATGTTTAGTAATTTTAACAACATGATACTAGCTCAAAAACAGACACCAAACAATAGAAGAGAATTGAGGAACCAGATAAAATCTCTCACACCTATGATCAATTAACCCATGAAAATGGAGGCAAGAGTATAAAATGAAGAATAGACTTTCTCCTCAATAAGTAGTGCAGGGGAGATTGAACATATAAAAGATAGATTAGAATAGTTCCTCACATTGTATGCAATAAATAAGAAGGGAATATCTTTCTATTTATTTTGTTTTCTTATATTTCTTGCACCTATAATTTATAGATCTATGTTTAGATATTTTATTTCACTTAACAAATGTATTCCTAGTTTATTCTTTTTGGTATAAATATACACACAATTGTTTCCCTAATTTCCCTTTCTGATGATTTGTTGTTTTTATATGAAAATGCAAAGGATATTTGTATATTGATTTTGTATTCTGCAAGTTTACTAAGTATGTTCATTATGTGTAATAGTCACTGGAGGATACTGTGGAATTTTCTATCTATGCATAAAAATGTCATCTGTAAAAATTTTACTGCTTTTTTACAAATTGGATGCCTTTTATATTTTTTTTACTAGTTGTTCTGGCTAGGACTTCAAGTAGTGCAATTTAGTACTTGTGAGAATAAGCTACATTTCCTTATTACTGGACCAGAGGAAAACTTTCCTGTATGTTAAAATTGAACTTGATGTTAGTCATGGGTTTTTTGTATATGGCTTTTATTATGTTTACTTACATTCTATTTAAATTTAATTTGTTAAGAATATTTTTATAAAAAAGTAAAGATCAGATCTGTGAATAATTTTCCTACATATTTTGAGATTGTTATTTTTGAACACTCTGCTATTTAAGGGATTGTACCACATATATTGTTTTGCATAAGATAAGTAATATTTATGAATCAGGACTAAATCCCTCTTAATTATAGTTTATAATACTTGTAATATGCAATGAATTCAGGTTGCTAATGTTTATTTAGAATGCAACGTGCACATACTGAAAGAAAAATTTACATTTTAGCTTGAGTGTACATGTATTTATTTATAAATTTTTTCCCTCAGTTTGAATTTGTCTTATGTTTAATGGAATTTATTTCTAAATAAAGAATATAAATTTTTGTAGAACTGGATTTACTACAGTTTACTGTTACAGCACATAGCTATTATTTACATTTAGTGGACGAAACACATGCCTTAAAATGCCGTATTTTACTAACAATGTCAACTGTTTCAGGCCTGAGATACATATTGCTTCCTAAAATGCATTACAAGTTCTTTTCAACCCCAACACACATATACTGTTATTTTTTTGTTTTTTGATTGTTTGTTTGCCCCTTAATGGAGGCACTGCTTATTGAACCCAGGGTCATGTGCATGAGTGTACTTATCAACATCATTTTGGAACTCTTAAAAGAAGCCACAAGTGTATGGATTATAAAGATGACAAGAAAATGTATTCCTTCTAGGGACTGAAAAACCTCTGAGTGAAAGAATGGCAAAAATAAACATTTGTAAATATAAAATGAGATTTTCTCTTTTGTAATTTTAGAATAGAATATTAAATTACTTTTGTTTACTTATAGCACTGAATTACAATTTAAAACAAAAATTATGCCCTTTGGGATTTCTTAAATTTGATTCATTATATTTATCTAATTTTATTTCATAATTATGTACCATTTATTTATATACAATACATATAAACTGATATTTATTCTGCTTATGTTTTGAATATAGAACTACTTATTGTAGAGCACACAGATAAATACCTACTTCCATTTCCAAATCAAATTAAGTTTCACTTTAATTGCAAATGTTATTGAAATAGATATACATTTTCTGTACAGGTTTTACAAAAATTTCATTTTAAATTCCAAAACCTTAAAATTATTTTATATATTTTGTGCATTATTTATACTCTGTTCACAAATCTGTTATAAATATCTGTACAAAAGAATGGAGATTGATTTTATTTCATAGACCCCACAATTAAATTGTTTAAAAAGATTTTGTGGGGATAATATTTGCAGATCACACTATAAAAATAAGCATCAAATAAGTTTCATTTTAACTGGATGAATGAGAAGTAAACACTGGCTGAATGTTAAAATTGACTTGCTGGGAGACCAGTCGTTTTGTGATGTCACAGCTTCTCAAGTTGAGAACCATTGTGAAGGCCTAGCAGTTTATATGTGCAGGCCTGCCAAAGCAGCATTTGAAGCCACAGTGCTAAAAATCATGCAGATTAGAAAAGTGGCTGTAGAAAAATTTATTTGTGATGGCACATATTTCTTCAGAAATTGAAGATGTGTCTCATAAAGATGGACCAACTGGTTCAGGAAACTCTGGTAGATATCTATTGTGTGATCAAACATTCTCTGGGGACTTGGACTTGAGGTCTATGATGAAGAAAATGCTTTTCAGACTTTGAAGAATCCTTGATAAAAAGACCATGATATACACATTGTGTCTCTGAACCAGATGAAGATAATGATTTTCATTCTCTAACATTTCCAAGGAAACTCTGGAAAATGGCTTGGTGTCACCAGTTTAAATCCATCTGGTGGGGTGATAATGGATCTTTCATAGTGATTGATGAAAATGTTTTTAAAAAGGAAGTTTTTGAAAAAAAGGACCCTTTCAGAATATTTGAAACTGGAAGTAAGAAAAGTTTAGTTAGATAGCTTAACCTTTATGAGTTTAGGAAACTGCATCAGAATTTTCAAATATCTGCTTGTCTACCTGACTTTCTGGCAGATGTAAAAGAAGCCTTTGTTTTAAGATAGGTATTCAAAAAATTTAGTTACCACAAGGAAACTTATATATAAAATTTTATTTTGTATATCAATCAATTGTTATATAATTGTAAAGCTAGATTTTGAAAATTGTATAAATCTACTAAGGCTAAAATCCTTTTTTTTCTAAAAAATGAGGAGAGTGCCTTAAGTAGTCAAGATTATGAGAAACTTTGCTTGCAACTATGAATCTTTCCAGAAATCTAAATAAAGGTGTTAAAGCTGCTTTTGAAAAGTGGCATTCACCATTACTGCAAATGCTAATTTTTAAATTTGATGAATATACAATTTAAATGTATATTTTCCAAATTAGGAACTTCAAAATATTGTTAGCAATGTTTATATTTTGATGTTATTATCTTTGCATAGTAAACGTGGAAACTGAGATTTTATAGATTAGGCTTATTGTAGTCTTGTATTTTGGTTTAAATTATTAATAAAATTTTCTTCTTTGGTTGTAGCTGTAGTTCTATCAAAATCCAAATGTTAAACGAGGCTGTCCCCAGCTTTTAGTGAGAATAAAAAGAAGAGTTGGGATTGGAAATTCTTCTCTGGTGTCTTCATTTTCTGAAGATTTCAACCAAAAGCACTTTCAAGCATCGGGTAATGTGAATAATAATAATTCTCGTTTTCTGGCTGACGCTTGCAGGGAAAGTGCATTTTTACCTTCTGCAAATTTAAACATGCCTCTTATAAGAAAGCCCTCTACTTGCCACATAATTGGTGATAGAACTAACCCGATCAGAGGTGATTTATCTCCTCCATCATCAATGTCATTTAGACCACCAGAACAAATTTCAGTGGATCAACGAGCTATTTTAAATCAGTTGACCACTGTCCCCGGGCACTCTCAAAGCATCTACAATAAAACAAGTGGTGGTGTTGTGAACTCCAATTCAACTACACATTCTACTTCTCAGTACAGCATCTTCTCTCCGATACAGATCAATTATTTTGGACTGATGGTGGAGTCTTCTACTTTTCTAAATATTTATCACAACATATCCACCAATGAAGGTCGTTTTCCTAAACTTCAACCAGGGAGCAACCCACGCTTTCCAGTGCCAGTGATCGCTGATACATCAACTACATCTATTTCAAGGCCAACTCATCAGCCATTTTCAGTTTATGAACGTCATCTTAATTACAACTGAACTTCCAGAGGACTACCAGATTATACAGGATAACAAAGATTACAATTGATGTTGGCAAATGTCGACAAATATCTGCAATTTTCTTATTTGAACAATAAACATAGATGTGTATCTGTATTTTCTTTATTTTTTTAAATTAGAGTTTAGAGTTAAACGGGAGACTAAGTTGCCATTTAAAGAAAAAAGAGATATTTGATTGATATGATCTCTTGATGGAAAAATATGGGAGTAAATTAAAATAATTTCTCGTAAGGAAGAAGAATAAATGGAAGAATTTGGAAAAAGACTAAAACATGGAGAGAGGAAAAAGTACTAAGTGGTTTCTGGTTCATCCTGGAAAGTAAGGAAAGTGTTAAGTTAGGATAGGTTGGAAGAGGAGATAAATGCAGGAACCGGCCCAGGGATCATGGTCTCTATTATGTCATCCCTGGTGTCAAAAAGTCACATGATGTTGTCTTAGATGGCACATTCATCATGTAGTAGAATTTGAGAAGTAATATTATCTATGGTCTTCTTGTGCTGTTCTCAAAGTATTCCAATTGGTGCTTTAATTCCCTGCCCTCAAGAGTCTACACTATATTTTCTAGTCAATACTTTATGTTGCTTTTCTGTTCCAGCCAAAGACAAGCTTACGTCCTCAGGGTGGCATTTAATGCCTGTCCAGCTCTAAGCACACATACTCAAATTAGTTTAGTCATTTCTTTATAAATCTGGCATCTGACTACCTTGGCATTTCTTTATGTTTCACTGTTTCTGGAGGTTCATCCAGGCAAATGCTTGTCAACAATTTTAGCTGCAAACTCACCATTTTTACTCCAGCTCATCCTTGGCTTTCGTTGTCTTCCTTTTACCTACCTAGACTATCCCCATCTAAGCAAAGAAACCACCTCCTCCAGATGTTTTCTGTCTATCCCCCTTTCCATGTCTAACTTGGATACCAGCACTGTAATCACAGCACATGCAACAGGATGCATTTTATATTTAGTGAATAAAAAATACATGTTGACTTTAAGCCAAATCTACTTTCCTGAAACAACAAAACTCTCATGGTTTTCAAACTATTTCATTATGGTCTATATTTCTCACCACAAACTAGCTCTTTCAATAGCCCAGGGACTAGTCACCCAAGACAGTAAGATGAGGTAGTTACAGGAGACAAAATATTATTTTCTTCTTAATTCATGCCTCCAGAGGCATAAAGCATTGCATTCCCATTTGCTGGATATTTTCCAGTCTCTTCATCACCCACCCATACTAAAATAGCTGATTCTCATCCCCATACCAAGAACTATACTGCCTTCTAATTAATTTACTTCTTAGAAACAGAGCTTTGTCGAGAAGAGATAGTGCCATTGCAAACATTTAATGTTGGTTTATAAACCCCACATAATTTGAGCCCCTTCTAACCTTCACACAGGTAGTATCTATGAGGTACTTGCCCTTTGGGTGGGGTGGTGTTATTAAGTAACCAAATTGCAATCTAAAATGTGTGGACTAGTTGGAGGTGGGAGTGGTAGAAATAAACATTAGTCCAACTGCAAGAATACCAAATTTATACAGATATTAGGAAATATAAAATATTCATGGAAGTCTTTGACAATTTCCCATTAATTTAAAATAAAAGGTGAAGCATTTTCATAATGTGAAATTTTCTGAAATGCTGAAATAATTATATGCAAGTTTAGGAAGCCTAAGTCTTCTGCTCACAATGATGACACCAGTGTCAGCTGATAAGACTGGAATGGCAGAATTGAGTACTGAAAATGTGTCACCTGTTGTGAAGAAAGTCTTTGAAAATCTGGAGAATGGGCAAATGGGCCAGGTTGAACTCTAGCAGCATCCCACCAATGTGACCTTTACCAAGAGAAGAATAGAGACCACTTGCAGCATGAGAACTGTGTCTGGACAGCAGTGGTTCATCCTACAACAGAAACATCAAGCTTTTATGTTTGTCTGCTGAATCTGATGATGGCTATATTGTTGCTTACATTAGCAGTCTGGGGTTCAGATGGGCTGTTTCAGCAGCTAGTTTCCAGCTCTCTTATCAGACAGTGTGTCTTACTGTGATCATTTTAACAAGGTTCTATACTGATAAATCAAAAGCTACAGTTTACTTTCAAAATTAGAAATCCTAAAGAAGAATATTGTTTGTTTGTCCATCTGTAGTTTTCTACCTGGGAAAATCTAGACTATTGGCAAAAGCACAAAAGTTGGCTGGTGCTTTGAAAACTATTCTCTGAGCTCTACCCACTGAATTCTTCCCACTAAATACTACAAATCTGTCTACCAGTGTGTGTGTGTGTGAAAATGGATTTTTAAACTGTAACTAAGTTTGTCTTAGTTGAATCATCAGTGAATTATTCCTCTGCACCTGTCAGAATCTCTGTGAATTAAGAGTTTCATTGGGTCACCAGATTATCTTCCAATCAGGGAGAGATTGATTATATTTCTTCCTGTATACTAATTGTTACCTGCTCAATGAATCCCGAGCTGATGCTAGGGTGAAGCCTCTGAACCCCTGAATGTGACTGAGGCATATACATTCTCCTGTCCCCAGACCCCAGCACAGGACTGTATCACCTTTTTAATTTAAGCTTATGTCTAATTTTTTTTCTTTTAATTCTCATTGTTGACACAACTTATTTTGGCTTTGAACACCCTTTGACTAATTTATAGTGTCTGAACCACTGACTTGTTCCCGTTCACATAGAAATTGCAATAACCTTACTTACCTTGGACTACCTGGAATAGAGTGAGCATAGTCTTCATTTTAAGAGCAGTCCTCAGACCTAATTATGCAGAAGCTTTACACTTCTTTGCCCAGCACTTGAGCGTGAATTTTTTTTTGTGGATCTCAGGGATTATCCTCAAATCCCATAATGCAACCATGAGAAAACACCACATTGTTATCCAAAATCAAGTCTTTGTCAGTATTGCATTCCCATTGCAAAACAGTTAAGGATTGTAGGATTTCTGAGATTTTACAATGCTGAGATTTTTAGCAACCTAGCATGTTCTTTTCTTACAGAAGCTGTCGGGGAGTTGAGACTATCGTTCAGAGACAGTGATCTTTATCACTCACAGCAAGAGCAGCCAGTTTTAAATTTGTATCCATTCTCTAATCTCAAATGAATACACAGAGTGAAATTTTGATGCCTACAGAAGCAGTGGGCTATTAACATGAAGAATGTTTAAGGCGTGGTAAAACTAATTTTATTTGTATCTTTATGTATAATTTATCAGAATAACTTATTTATTGGTAACTTTGCCAAGGATAAGTATATCATGACTCAAGTTTACTTGCTGCAAAAACAATCATGAGAAATTTCATGGGAAAAATGACCATTGGCTTTCCATTTTTCCTTCCTCTTTTTTTGAGATATAATTGGCATAAAACATTGTGAAATTTTAGGCGCATAGGATAGTGATTTGATTTACAACTATCATGAAATAAATATCATAGCAACTTTAGGGAGATTTCATTATCTCATTTAGATACAATTTTAAAGAAATACAATTTGTCTTTTGGTTGTGATGATAAACCTTAAGGTCTACTCTCTTAACATCATTAATATAGAACATAAAGCAGTATTAATTGTAATTTTCATGTTTTTACAGGGCATCCCTTGAACACGTTTATTTTACAGCTGGAGGTTTGTAGCTTTAGAGTGCATTAATCAAATTCTCCTTTTCCAACCCCTGCCTCTGTTAATTAGAAACCTAGTTTCTTTTTATATAAGTATGATTGTTTGTTTTTGAAGTGAACTTTAATCTATAACACAGTGTTAGTTTCTCCTAAACAACATAATGTTCACTATTTTTAATTCATTTCATACTGTTCACCAGAATATATCTAGTTATGATATGTTGCTTTGTAAATATATTTCATAGTAATTGTCTATTCCCCATACAGGACATTTCTTGTCCCTGATTCATTTATTTGCAACTGGAAAATTTTCTCTCTTAATTTTCCTCAACTTTTTCTTTTCCTAACCCCATTTCCCTCCTTCTTGTGAACAATGTGTTTCTTTCTATATGTACATCTCCTTTTCTGTGTTGTTATGTTCATTTGTTTAAAATTCCAAATGTGAATAAAATCATTCAGCAATTGTCATTCTCTTCCTGATTTATTTCACTTAGCATATTACACTCTTGTTCTACCCATTTGTTGCAAATGAGAAAAACATTCTATTTAGAGCTGAATAATAACCCATTGTATTTTTATGTGTGTGTGTGTGTATATATATATATAAATAAATATAGATAAATATGTAGTTAAGGTGGGTAGATATATATATTATAAACACACATCTTGTTTATCCATTATTTATTGATGAGCAATTAATTTGCTTGTATATCCTGCCTATTGTGAATAATGCTGCAGTGAATATAGGGTTGAATTTATCTTTTCTACTTAGTATATTTATTTTCATGGAATTAGTATCCAGATATGGAAATGCTGGATTATATTTCATTTTTAATTTTTAGTTAAATCTTCATACTCTTTTCCACAGTGGCAGCACATATTTCCATTCACTCCAGCAGTGCATCAGGGTTGTTTTTCTTTCATCCTTATCAACATTTATGTTTGTTATCTTTTTGATAGAAGTCATTCTGACAGGAGTGACATAAAGTCTCATTGTGCTTTGGTCTTGCAACTTTCTGATGGTTAGTCATGTTGATCAGTTTCATTTGCCTGTTGGTTACCTTTCCCCCAATGTATATTCATTTTTTTAATGGGCTAAATGACCATAACTGTCTGATTTCATTTTCAGGCATTCTTTGTGTTCCATTATTCTGTTTGCTCAGGGCCAATACCATATTCTTTTTATTACTGTAGCTTTGTTTTATAGTTTAAAATGTGGGACAGTGATACAACCTCTATGTACTTTGTCAAAGTTGCTTGTGATTTTAGTTATTTTGTATTCTTTTCTTTTTTTCTTTTTAGTGATTTCAATTCTTTTGTGTTTACATGTAAATTTTAAAATTATTTATTGTAAGTGTCTGAAAATGCCCTTGGTATTTCGATAGGCACTGAATTTAATTTGTGTATTTTCTTGGCTTATGCTGTCATTTAAACAATATATTTTTTCTCATCTATGAACACAGAATATCCTTTCATCTGTTTGCATTATCTTCAAGTTCTGTTGTAAATATTTTATAGTTTTCTGAGTACAGGTCTTTTACCTCCTTGTTTGGATATATTTATTGATTTTTTTGTAATGAAACTTTAAATGAGGCAGTTCCATCACTTTCTGTATCAGTTAGCTTCTTGTTAGTGTGTAGAAATGCAAGATTTCTGTATGTTAATTTTTCGTTCGTAAATTTTACAAAATGCATTGATAAGCCCTATTACTTTTGTGGCACCATTTTTAGGATTTCGTTTTAAATTATGTCATCTGCAAACAGATACTTTTACTCCTTTTCTTAATTAGCTATATTTTACTTACTTTAATTTTGGATAGCTATGGCTAGAATTTCCATACTATACTGAATAAAAGTGGTCAGAGTTAGCAATCTTGTCTTATTCCTGCTCTTACTGGAGATGCATTCAGCTTTTAATCAGTGAGTGTCATGTTAGCTGAGTTCTTGTCATATAAGACCTTAACTGTGTGGAGGTATGTTTCCTCTTGCCCACTTTGAGGAGAAATCTATTCATAAATAGATACTGAAATTGTCAAAACATTTTATGACTCTATTGAGGTGACCATATATATTTTATTCTTCAGGTTGTTAGTGTGGTGTATCATACTGATTGATTTGTGGGTATTGAATCACTTTTGCATTCCTGAAATAAAACGGACTTAATTATATTGTATTATCCTCTTAATGTATTGTTTGATTTGTTAACAATTTAGTGATGATTTTTTCATCTATGCTTATCAGAAGTATGTAACCTGCAATTTTTTGAGGTATTTGTTCCAGTTTTAGCAGTAGTGTGATACTGAAATTTGGGATAGGAAGCCTCCCTTCCACTCGAAATTTTTGTAATATGCTGAGAAGTATAGGTGATAGCTCTTCCCTAACTGTTTGGCAGAAATTACCTCTGAAGCTCTCTAGGCCTGGAATTCTGTTTATTAATCTATACTCTTTTTTCTCATGAGTCTGGTTAAAGTTTATCAATTTTATTTATATTTCAAAAGCCATTATTTAGTTTGATTGAATCGTTCTATTTTTAATCATTATTTTATTTATGTTATGTATATTCACCTCTTTCCTTATACTGACAATTATTTTCTTATTTTACTACATTTTTGTTTGCAAGATTATGTTATGAGAGAGATGTTTCTTATTTGTATAAGTGGGATTATTTTGCTTTAAGCATCCCTATTAATACTGCTTTTGTTATACCCTATGGATTTTGTTTTGGTTTTAATTTTTCTTTATATATTTTTTCTTTGATTTATACAGCAATCCAGTAGTTGTTAATATTGCATGATTTATATTGCACACTTTAGAATTTTTTTCAGGTTTTTTCTTTTAGTAAATTTCTATTCTCACAGAATAAATTTCTTCACAAAACTAGGAGAAAAATGATAAAATTTATACAAAAATCTGAAAGGCCCAAAT
This sequence comes from Vicugna pacos, assembly GCF_048564905.1. Taxonomy (NCBI): domain Eukaryota; kingdom Metazoa; phylum Chordata; class Mammalia; order Artiodactyla; family Camelidae; genus Vicugna; species Vicugna pacos. The sequence continues at coordinate 28,859,230 of NW_027328741.1, forward strand.
TTTCTGAAATTCTTTTTAAAAATGGGCAAAGCTGTGGGAATTATCCTCCCTGACTTTATAACATACAAAAAAGCTACAGTAATAAATTCTTCAAAATATGATACTTAATGAAACACATAGATCAAAGGAACAAAATGAAGAGCCCTAAAATAATCCCACACACATACGGTCAATTAGTCTACAAGGAAGGAAGCAAGAGTATACAATTGAAAAAAGGCAGTCTCTTCAACAAGAAGTTGTGAGAAAACTGGACAGTACAAGTAAAAGTAAGATGTAAGAGCACTTCCTTCCATAGTGTACAACATAAGATAAAAATGGATGGATTTCCTAAATGTAAAGCCTGAAACTATGCAATTTCTGACAAAGAACAGGAGCAGAACTCACTATGAGATAAATCATAGCAATGTTTATTTTTGATCTGTCTCAAAATTAAAAAAAAGAAAAGTAAAATTACAGTTTTTAGTTTACTGAAAAAAAAATAGATGTACTATGCAATACAGGGATTTTACTTCTTGTATAAGTGTGAAGTGCGAAACCTTTTGCTGAGCAATGGAAACCATCAAGAAGAGATATGATAACAGAAAGAATAGAAGGGAAAATTTCAGACAATGAAACCAACAAGATTTTAAAATCCATATATATATATATATCATTTTAGACTCAATATTTAAAAAAACAAAACCCCAACTTTAAAACAGTTGAAACATCTTCATGGAAACTTTTCAAATTCAGACATATGGATGATTTTCATGCACATACAAAGGAACATAACGTTGCTATTCATTAGAAAAATGTAAATCAAAACCAGAATTAAATATAATCTCACAGCAATCAAAATGGCTATTAACAAAAGTCTACAAATGACAAACATTAATAAGAATTTTGAGAAGAGGGACCCCAGATACACTGCTGGTGGAAATATAAATTGATGCATCCACTATTAGAAAAGAGTGGACAGTGCCCAGAAAACTAGAAATAGAAGGATTATACATTGCAGCAATTCCAGTTTTTGGTATAAATCTGAAAAAAATTGAAAACATTAATTTAAAGGATATATTACCCCAAATGTCCTTAACATCATCATTTATAGTAGCCAAGGTTTGAAGCACAACTCAAATGCCCATCAACAGATGATTGGCTGAAGTAGATGT